>NC_141756.1:93506711-93832336 GCF_982258835.1 Parasteatoda tepidariorum | reverse complement strand
AGACTGTTGTTTGTTATTTTTTTACTTATTATTTCCCCTCCCCTTTTTTTCATATGTTTCATATGTCTATAATTTTTCTTTGTTTTATTATTCATTTTGAACTTATCTAATGAGTTCTGTTTACTTGCAGCTTAAGCGCAATAAATGAAACTTATTGTTTTTCTTAACTTTCTTCGTGTTTTCTTATATATATATATATATATATATATATATAATATAGCCTCAAATTTGGAAAATGAATGATTTACGGGATCTTATACTTATCCAAAATTGACCTTTAAAAATTGCAAGAAGTAATGTGAATGTACACTTTATTTCAAGTTGAATACCGAATCGAGCAATCACACCTACTTTAAAACGCGCAGTTAAATCTTAGAATTCATTATCGATAAAGCTTACACCAAGCTCAAATGCACGCATACGCATAAATTGTTTTGCAAATTTTGCTGCACGTTTAGAAAGCATCAAGAAAGAGCTGTAGGTTCTGTACTAAGCTTTATAAAATGGTAGGTACATTTTTAGATGTATGATAAGAAATATAACTTTTTTATCAAGATTAATCTAAATCTATAAACTGTATTAAATAATTTAAAATATTTCGTCTTTATCCGCTTCAATTTTCTTAAGTTCCGTTCGAATTTAAAGTAATATTTTCTCTGTTCTGAGAGTTTATTTGATTAATAAAGTGATTACAATATTGTAAAAGGTATTCTTGGTGAAATGAAACACGCTGTAAAAAAATTCTGTTTAATTTAAGGTAAAAAGTACTGGCACTCAGGGCATCGGTATTTTTTACGGTCAAATCCACTTTTACTAAGCATTTTACAAAATAAAAAAGATAATTATTTCGTAAATTTTAAGAAATGACCATAAAATCTTTGTATTACTCTCATTAAATAAATATTACTTTAAAAATTACGGTAAAATAAAATGGTAAAGGGAATTTACGAATGATGCACCCTAATGTTCCGGTACTATATACCGTAATTTGATCCGTAATTATAGTGTTGATTCAAGAGTTACGCATGGTGCTTCACACCGCAAGTTTTACATGAAGTAATTAACGCCATTTTTTGCGAGGAGATCCACTAATATTTTTGCGGTATACTTTTCCCGAAAAATACTTTAACTTTTTTTTTCGACTAACTAAATTCATGGAAAAATAATTATTAAAAAGTAAAAAATTGCAAAGTATAAGTTTCTGGAAAATTGTAAGTGTAGTAGGATAAAAGCGATTGTCAAATTTAGAATCAGGTGGTCATTTTACTTAAAAACCAGCAGTGATGGTGTCATGGTTCGAATGCATTTAATTTAATTTATTTATTCTTATGTATTTCGTTATTTATTTACCTATTTTTTTTATTTATTTACCTATTTTTTCATTTATTTACCTATTTTTTTTATTTATTTACCTATTTTTTTTATTTATTTTGTGTATTTATTTACTTTTATTTATTCATAATATTGTTATTTATTTTTATAAATTATATTTTTATTTAATCATTTAAATAATTTAATTTTATTTTTCTTCATTTTTTAAAAAATTTAAAAAATTTGGGATGGAATTATAGTATAAAGCATTGGCACTTCTATAAAATTTATTTTAAGATTATATATTATTAGTGCATCATCTGTAAAATTTATTTTACAGAAAACTCCATACTGTAATTTTTATAGTAATATTTATTTAATTAAAATAATGCAGCGTTTTTATGGTAATTATTGCTGCAAAAACTATCAGATTTTTTGTTCCGTAACATGTTCCGTTAAAAATGAATTTTACGTTAATATGTACCGGCACCGTAACTAGATCCAGAATTTTTCACAATGTTACTTAGTGTTATTTGTATTTTAAATACTTGACTTTTTTTCAAAAAAAAAAAACATATGTTGCCTAAGCAGAATAAATAACATGACAGTTCGCCTTAACTAAAATGAGATACATTTATTCATAACAAATTTTAATGATTATTTTTTTACTGCGAAATAAAAATTGCTATTTTGATAATTTTTATTTTAACTTGTGGGGAAAATTTCGATTTGAAACAAAAAATATATAAATATAATTAATAAATAAATGAATAAGTAAATAAATAAAATTAATAAATAAAATAAATTAATAAAACAAATTAATAAACAAAATAAAAATGAAGGATAACTTATTTTCCTTACTTAAATGACCAATACAACTTAAAGAACTTTCATGAAGACATCACCGACAATTCTTAATGGTTTTTTAGGGCACTTAATAATAAAATTCAATTATATTAAAAGAAGCTTTGACACATGACCTAAGATTTATGGCTTAAATAAATCATTCTTAATATTAATAGTCTTTTCTAAAGTGTTTTACGAAATGGTGTCTATCTCTCTTGAACAGAATGAATCTTCGTCATTTTGGGACGGTGCTGATGCATGAAATTTCCTTGATGAAACTAAGAATATAGTCTTACCTTAAAGTTATTGATGAATGATTTGACAAATGGCGTAATATTTTAACAATGGAAAAATCTGTTTAACAATGTTAAATGAATTAATCTTATCTCTTCTTTAAAAGGAATGTTTCGAAACTTTGCTTAATAACTTACAACATGAGTTCAAGGCACTAAATATTTAGCTGTTTGTGTCAAATAATAATTAAAGTTTTTTTCCCAATATCTGATTCATTCACTGTAAAAAATATCCGGTAAAATGTACAGTTTTAAGACGACTGCAGGGTTGGTTGTGAAAAATCGTTGCATTTAAGCCTTGACGGTTTTTTATTGCACAATATCAAGTTTTTTCCCTAAAAATATACGAAGAAAATCCGTAATGAGACTCGTTTTTAATCATAAAACAAGTTTTTTTTAAACAAAAATTTATTTCTTGTTTCCAACAGACTTTTACCATATGGTAACAAGTTACGAAGTAAAACTGTGCTCGAGAGCATTTAAGCTAGTTCTTTTATACTGCGCATGCGCAGAAAAAATTTAAAAAAGTTTCTTCCACAATTTTACAGGGAATCGTATTGTGCAACTAATGATCGAAGTTTTATTTGAATATCTTAAAAATTTAAAAAGTTTCAAGAAATTTTCTAAGTAGTTTTTGTGTTTTTTTTTTTATTTAAAAAGAAAAGAGCTCAAAACGATTAGGGGTTATCTACAAATTTTATCTTGTACTATTAAACGAGGTCTATTATCATTGTGGGGGATCATCTCCCAAAAAAGTATCTTTTCTTTTGCATGTTTTTTTCGCTATATCATCAAAGTTTAGTTTCCGGATTATTATTATGAGGTATTTATTATTATTTTTTTTCCTTTAATACAAAATAAAATTTGTGAAAAACCCTGATCATTTTGAGTTTTTATTTAAAAAGTAAAAAAAAACTACTTAGGCGCTTAAAACCATAAACTAATTGCTAAAAAAGTAAGAGCAAGTTAAGAAAATATTCGTAAAATGTTTGGAGAGAAGGTAAAATTATATTATGGGACGCAAAACTGAATGATAAAAACTATTCATTATATTTCAGCTGACACTTTCAATTTACTTGTGATTTGGTTGAAAAGCAAAGAAAACCAGTTTTGTCAACAAAATGGCTTTAAGCGATTAAATATACGGAGTAATTTCGTAAAAATGATGGGTATTTTTTGCATTTTTCTTTAGTTTTAATTGTTTTTTTTTCAAATGATTCAGGCATTATTTAAAAAAATCTTGATGTTGTATAGTGAATATTAATTAAATTCTTTGTTTTAGTGGTTAATTAAATTTTCACTTACGTCATTCTGCAGCAATATTATCGATATAATTAATTTATTTTCATTTTATTCCTTACGCATCCCTTCTCACTTTATACTCCACTCATGATCTACTTATTCTACCCTAAGCTTATTCTACAAAGTATATTTATTATACACTTTATCTCTCTAAGCTAGTTTCAAATTATATCGCACACTCTAAATTCTACTTTTAATCTAGCAGTGATATTTTTCATTTATTGAATTCAATTTCTATTCTATTTGCCTTTTTCAATTAAAATTAAATTTTATTTTTCTGAACTGTTGAATCATTAAATGTTGAACTGCAAGTTTTGCATTTTTCCGTGATGAAATAATTTCAAATTATAAAATCCTCAACTTGGTTACACTGAAGGTAAAGTTCTGCCACTTGGAAAAGTTTGCAAATCAACAATACATTTAAATTGAAGATTCATGGGAAAGGGTATAAAAATCTACTATTTCTTAATTTTCATAAATTAAAATAGATGTCATTCTCTCAAACGTGTATTTAAATGATAAGGAAACTCTTAATTTTTCACCATTATAACACAAAAAATAATATCTATTAGTTCATTTATCAATTTATATTGCATAAAAATCCTACTTTGCATTTAAAAATATTGCTAATTTTATCAACTATAGAGTTAATTCAGCATATTGCACTATTTTCAATAGGCTGAATAAAAAATCTAGAGTTATTTTTTTACTTTCAGTTATTATCGTAGTAAATTAAAATTAACTTTCATGTGCATTGTAAAACGGATGTACGGTGCTTTAAAATAATTTCTTGATTAATAATTTATTTTCTGGAAATAACTATTTTAAGGAAGATAACACAGCTTAATTTTGTTTTATTCAAGGATCTATTTTTAACACGTTGAATGCCATGGGGGTCACCGGTGACCGACGAAGCCAAGATTGTTAGAAACACATAATTCGGGTAAATTTTCAATAATTTAAATTTTTTATATTATTATTGTTACTAAAATGGTTTGAAGTAATTAATGCAATACATATTGAGAAAATCATTTTGGACAGACGGGCAAGTCACGTAAAATTAGCGTGGCATTCAATGTGTTAAAGGAAATATTTGTCTGCGTCTTAAATAGTCCTTTAACATCAACGAGCTTGGTTGGTTGGTTCTAATGCCACTTGCTACACGGGCAAGCATGCTTGGTGAAACCGAGCAAATTTAAGGCAGAGTGTGCGATTCTTGCTTTTCAGTGGCGCCATCTATGGCCAAAAATTCGACTTCTGCCGCATCATACGTCACACCTGTTTATAAGGCGGACCCATTCATACATTCACGGATCGTAATTTTGACCTGAATCAGAGAATGATCGATCTCCAATCCAGTACCCCCAGAGGTATTGATTTGTTATGGGAACATGGAGAACAGAATTTTAACGTGTATCAGTCACCAACTACTCGGGGAGTCTTCGGCCGGCGGGGTTCGAACCCACGAACTCTCGGACATGGGCCCAGCACCCTACAGACCAGGCTACCCCGGCCTTTAACGAGCTTAAAATATTTAACACTTTAAATTCCTTTTTCCATTTTATTTTAATTTTTAGCTGTCCTAAATTTTTTATTAAAAGTAGGTTTGACTCATTATTAAGTTCTTTCATAATTTGTAAGTAATTATAAAATAAATAAAACTAACTGATTTTAATTAAAATGTAATGTTATATTTCTTTTTTTTCTAATTTATGTATGTTTTATATGTTACATTTGATCCTTTTAGATTTTATGAAATCTGATTGGATCTTTATTTTTGTTTCTTCACGAATGATGCTTACAAAACAAATAACAAGTGACCTAAATATGAACGGCAGTTCTCAATATGGACAGCTTTTGTAAATATTTATTATTTTAAATATAGATAGCAGTGAATATCTTTAAAGCGATGTAAATAAGGTGACAGAGTGCCAAGAGACTTTTAGCTTTGTCATGCAGTACGAAAAGAAAAGGAAGTGATTTTTCAAAGCAAGGGGGTGATAATACTTCTAACAAAAACTTGTTTTCATAAACTTAGCCCCTAAGATTTATCGTTTTATTTAATGAGATCCTGCTTATTATTAATACCTATGGATTTACCATATCTTACACCCTTACTCCTCTGCGTCACAAACTGTCACACAAAACCTTATCCTACCCCCTTGTCACATGTCATGCTATATAATAGTAGTAAATAACTGCAGTTCAGAAGCAAAACTTTTGTTATAGATAATATTTGAAACTTTATTTTTAAACTACGATTTAATGGTACTTTGAATGTAGTTGCAATTCGATGTGCCTTTACTTTGATGAAAAAAATATTAAACAAATAACACCTTTAATTTGCTTATTTTAAATATTTTGAATCAAAATGCGGAATGTCACACTTTTCTTATTACTCTCCTTCTTTGTCATAAACTACCATACTTTCATGAACCAACTTCCCCCCCCCCCACCAAATGTGACATCATTTATGGTTGGCCGCCATTGAAAGAAGTGGTATTTAGTTTTTGACTTTTTAAATAGCTTTGTTGTGAATTTTAAATTAATATCCGTGACTGATTGAAAAATAAAAATTGCCATCGTGACAATCATGATCATTATAAGAAACCAGCTGTCGAATCGAACAAACGCGAAAAACAAGACAGTTGCTCAACTACCCTGTAAGTTATTCAGCTCAAAAAGGCCCTAGCGTCGTGTACCGTTACAAAAGAGTTAGGGATAACACGTTTTTGGAAAGAGGAATAAAAATAACGCAGGAATCGGAAATTGCATCAAGCTCAAGCAAGAACTCAGAAGCTGTAACACTTTCCGGAAAATAACTAACTTGTACTAAGACACTTTTCGAAAAGTAACTAACAAGGGAACGGCAACTGCATCATAAAACAACTTACAGGGAAAGCAACACATTCAGATTCAGCAGAGCATCATATCTACGAAGATTTAGCGCATGCGTAAAAGAAGTAAAAAGACTCAAGAGCTAACCAGTTGTTGATTGGGTGCATCCTCCCACCAATTACCACTTTATTTTACATATATCATAATGTGCTAGAAGATATAATCGAAATGGATGAATAAATGGATTTTCACATTAATATCTTAAGAGTACAGTACTGTCAAAATAATGCTTAACAATTGCTAAGAAACAACCAATTTATGCAAAGTAACGTTTTTGACAGCCAACTAACAGCAGTAAAACCAAGTGTAGAGGGCATGGTAGAGCAGTACCCGTTATCCGTATAAAATGCAGAGCACACAAACTCTACATTCATTTGAAAATTCTTACTGTTTGGCATTTGACCAAAATAGCACCATTGGTTGTTAAAGTTATTTCTGGGAAATTTATCGTGGCGTTGTAATGATTAAGTTCAAACTGTTAGCAAGAAATCATTTGAGTTCTTACTAATCGTGGACGAGCAGTTAGACGACGGGAAGTAGATCAAAATGTCACCAATGTGACTCCAGTAACGGGGTGTCAAAAATTATCATTTCGAGATTAAGAAAGAACACTGAAGGAGAAAATGTTATGTCATAGTATGCCGGTGGTCGTCGAAAGAACATCACACCTCAAGAGTAACTGTATGCATACCCAGTAGCTAAAAAGAACACAAATGTCGCTCTTAGGCAGATAGCTGCCAGACTTTACAACCACTACCAATTTATAGATTTCTCACCATCTCACCTAACCATTTCACTGCAACAAAATCAAGTTCGTTTGCGGACACGGAAACCAGTTCGATGCCTCCCGAGCCATCGTCGAGAAAGATTACTTTGGCGTATGGAACTTATTGGTTACGATAACCAGCAGTGGTCCAGAGTGATGTTCTCCGACGAATCGATAACAAGTGATTCTGTCCTGTAAGTGTGGAGAGATAGAGAGAGAAATGCGTTGTGCCCAACTATAGGTTCATGAACGTGATCTGTATTTAACAGAGGTGCCGGTATGAGCAGGTATCATGCACAATGACTGAACACCGCTTCACATTTTTTAGCGCGAGAGCATTACGTGGCAGTGGTATTGCAAATGGATTATGCTGGATATTGTTGCATTTTTCGGATTGATGATATCTGAATTATTTTGTGTAATAACAAATGCACATTGCTCTTACTAAAATTTACTCAGTTTCATTTAATCAATCGGTGTCTATTGCTAATTATCCCCAAAAAACGTATAAGCAATCCTTTGCAATGGTCAAGCAGTGTAGATAGATTAAAAATGCAACAACACACCAACCATAAATAAAATGAGGAAATATTCCTTTGCAGTAAACGAGGAGAGGGTTAGACGTAAATCCGTTACAAGACCCTCTTCTGTTGTGCCCCAAACTGTTGCTTTTTTTATTCTCTGAACACATACTAACCCTTTGGGATCTGGGTAACTTTACGTCAGTGGAAGATAGCTTACTTCCTTGATGTATATTCTTTGATACCTGGCGTGTTCGGGTGCAAGATGGGTATTCTTTAGAAAAAAGAAAAATATATATTTATGTCTGGCTTCCTTGTGACCACCCTGAATAAAGTTTTGCTTTGATTCATGGTTTTGTTGATATAATTTTAAGGGATGCCCTTTTAGGTGAAAGGATTTCAAATATGAGCGTAGGCTCCCAATATAGACATTCTCCATTATCATAACTATCTGATGCTTTAAATAAATTTTTTGTTTTTTTTTGTCTATTACTTCTTGCATGAACCATTCTTTTAAAATTTTAAACAGCTGAAACAAGAATTAGAATAATTAAAATGCGAGATGTTCCTATATTTGGTCAATATTTTTCATTTTCTGTTATCTGAAATATCACTATAAATTAAGCAATAATCAATTAACAAAATCTTTCTTTCAGTGACAAAACTATGAGCGTTTTATGAAACTATGAGCGTTTTATGAAACTATGAGCGTTTTATGAAACTATGAGTGTTTTATGAAACTATGAGTGTTTTATGAACTATGCGCGTTATTTTTATTAATGATGTTACTATTTTCTGGCTCCTTTTTTCTGTAATTTTTTTCTTTCTTCTGAGCAAATTAGGGGCATTGTTTTTAGGTTTATCTCAGTTTAGTTGTGTCTCGCAGTCAGTAGCGTAATGTGGTGATTTGATTTTTATTTTTGAGTAAGCTTTTGTGAGTATTATTCTTATGTATTTGTCTTGATTTTTTACTTCCGTATTTTCCTTATGTATTTTATATTTTGTAATGTATTCTTTTCCTGTATTTTGGCAAAACCTTTGGGTTACAGGGAGAGCAATTTAGACATTTGTCGTGCTCTCTCGATCGAAAAGGTTTTGCTCTTATGGCTCCTGGAGCTGGTACCTCCTGAAGACGTCAGGTTCGGTCGTCATATTTATTCATTTTTCATTGTTTCTTTTGCTTCGCGCTTTATGAATTTATGCGTGTGCGTGCATGCTTTTTCTTCTTAGTTAAAATTGAATAAATATTTGTTATGAGTACTCAAACATGGTACATGTCATTTGGCCAACAACAAAAGAGTTCCAAACGTAACAACTACTTTAAGGGGGAGGAGGAAACCCCAAATCTATCCTATAATCTCAAAGCTTTGTGTACTAATACTTATTTGTAATTTTCACAGCAATAGGAATTTCAATTATAACTTTCTATTTTTTTATTTTTCATTTAATGTTATTTTTTCTAAAAATATAGGCATTTTTCAATATTTTCCTGAAGATCATCTTAAAAATAGTTTTTGCAGGTTAATTGAGAGAAATTTTGATAAATAAATTTCGACGATAAAATATTTTCCGTATCCATGCCTCCATTTCTACCTTGTCATCTTTTGCTAGTATATTAATTTATTGGAAAATTTATAACATATGATGGCAATACACTGATGTTTTTTCAAATGTTGTGACATTTGGAATATAATTAAAGTTGTTTTCCTGATATCTGTTTTCAAAAGTAAATTTTTATACGCTTAAGAATTTCTTTGCTTGATTTTTTTTTATATTATGCGATTTGCCATGAGTTTTGAATCTTTGCCAAAAAGTAATATTGACTTATAAAAGCAATAATAGTATATTTACTTAAAAATATTCTTTTCAGTTTATAGTGCTTTGGAAAATATAGAGAGCTTAAGTAATAGATTTTATATTTCATTTCCCTTTTGAAACCGAAAGTGCTGTTCAATATCATATAGATCACATGATATTTTTAAGCATCTATAAATTAAACTTTATATAGACAATGTTGATTAGTGATTTAAATTAACATTTTATTTATGTTACTAACTTATATTTGGTTGAATATGAGTTTCCAGCTCTTTTTCTCGTTAAGTAACTACAACAAACATTTGTATAGTTATAACTTTTAATAAATAAACTGTAAAAGTAAAGTAACCGAGTAAAAAAATTAGTTTAAAATTTGTATTTGTATATATTGGTCATACACGCTGAAGCATTAAAACTTTTAAAAATAAAATTAATTTTGAACATGTTTTCAAATGTCATTTGTAATAAAATTGAAATTTATATTATTTTTAAACAATTAAATTAATATTACAGTGATGTTAACTTAATAACGTTCAGATATAAAGTTTTGCTACTCACAAAGAGAATAGAAGCAATTTAATTTAAGCGTGTGTCCGATCGATGTATGTTGTTCTTTTTTTAAAGAAGAAAAAACAAATATATATTTTAAATAAGCAGGAAGTTTGTTTCCGCTATCCAATATCTCTTATTACCAAATTAAATCACTTATCTTTACTTCTAATACCGTGCTTTGTTGCAACATATAACAAAGAGAGCACTGCTCATATGGCACAAAAACACATTAATATTAACATGTGTTTGATCGATGTTTGTTGGTTTTTCTTAAATAGAGAAAAAATAAAAACATGTTTAAGTTGGATGTTTATTTTCAATAAACAACATCTTTTAATATCGAGTTAAAAATGCATATTTATCATAGCTGCTAACGCCGCGTATTTATTGTAACATTGACATAGATAGCATTGCATAGATAGCATAGTACGTATAGCATAGAAACATATTAATTTCAACATGCGTTTGATCGATGTTTGTTGGGTTTTTTCTTAAATAGAGAAAAAATAAAAACACACTTTAAATAAGTTGGCAGTTTAATTTCAATAACCAATATCTTTTATTATCTCGTTGAAAATGCTTATTTATCATAGCTGCTAAAGCTATGAATTTAATTTAACATTGGCAGGGATAGCATTGCTCAGATAACTTAGCACAGAAAAACATAAATTTTAACATGTGATTGACCGATGTTTGTCTGTTTTTTTCTTAAATAGACTAAAAATAAAGACATATCTTAAATTAGTTGGCATTTTGTTTTCGATAAACAATATATTTTATTATCGAGTCAAAAATGCCTATTTAATATAGCTGCTAAAGCCGTGTATTTGTAGTACCAGATGACAGAGTTAAAAACACTTATTTATTGCATTTGTTGCATTCATTTTTTAAACTTGTCTCCTAAATGTCTCAAAAAATAAAAGTCTCTACAAAAGCGGGTGCTACTTAATTGGGTTATAAAAAAGTAATAGCATAAAATTAATTAGAAAGTTTCTGCAATAAAAGTAAGTCTAACAATTGTATGGACAGCAATTTTGCATATCACAGGAGATGCTGCAAGCGATTTGTGGACGAAAAAAAGCCCAGATAACCATAAAAAGGATAAAGGATATTCAAGCACTTCAGCTGCAGCTCACCCAAAACAATAAAATAAATCATCAAGTAACCCTCCTGATATTTTTCTTCTTAGCTGTGTTATTTGTTTGGAAAATAAATTTTTGAAAGATAGATATTTTTCAAAAACAATAATCTGAAAATATATCAAACTTTCCCTGCATGTCAAGCATTTACGAACGATTCTGAAGAGTGGAAGACTACGACTCAATTTTTTTTAACCGAATTGACTGAAAATATAGCATTCTTCAGTTTTTGTTTCGTGGTAAATATTTTAATACTTTTACAGTTTGTGATTTCTACTTTTACCAAAAACTTTTTAAGGATTGTCAAATGCAATTCTTATGCATTTAGGTGATATCATTTGACATTCTCTTCTCAAAGAAAAGTTGAAAAAGGTAAAAAATTCTGAGAAAAGAGTAGCGTTGTTCATCATATACTCTTGCCTCTACTTCTTTATTTTTTTCAATGGGATACCTGCAAATGACGTAGTGTGGGCATCTCTATTTTGATTGGCTGTTAAAACGTAACTTTTATTTACGTTATCTACTGTTCTTTTCCTTCTATTTCGAGTCAGCCAAGCCTGTCAAGTAGAATTCTTTAAGTGACACATTCACTATTGTTTTCCTAAGATTAAAATCCTTACACATTATATTTCTTTCTTAATACAAAGAAATCCACGTAAAATATAAACAAACTAATTATGCATCAAAGTTGCCAGGTACACAAAAAAATATATCACTGTTACAATAAGATACCCAAACAAATAATAAATCTTAGTTAAGTGAAAAGCGTAGAAGAGAAAGAATTATATTTCAACGTATTTGATGTGCGGTTTGGTATTGTATTTAATTAACTTCACGTTCGTTAACATTCTAACTAATGTTGAGAAACTTAGCTCAACTTTAACACACCATTTTTGCTTATAAACAATCAGCTGGAGATGACGTCATAGATCACATGTGTGGATATCTGTAGTCTTCTTCTTAAGTGCAAGTAAAAATTACTCAATTACGCAGTTTTACTTTGTCAACTTCCATTTTAATCCTTTGAATTTATCTCTCTATGCAAGCTGTAAGCTAATTCTTTCCTCTTGAAATCTTCCGGTCTTATGCTTTGAATGCTTCTAGAATTTTCGAGATGTTGAAAGAGAAAAATGTCCGTTAAGAAAATTTTTGAGTATTTTCTTTCTGTAACTTCCTTAAGATTGTCTGTAAATAGAAGGGTTATTTTTTTAAGGGAGATGGAGGGATATATAATTATAAAAATTGATTATAACTCATATGTACAGTGAAACTATAACGAATATATATATGATGATACTTGATGATATATATTTTTTTCAATGTTGCTTGTGAAATTTTAAAAGGTTACAACTTCCAGGCAGCATGCATGTTGTGATTATGTAAAAGAAAATAAAGAAGATTTTTAATAAAAAACATCAATATCACTTTGTGAAATATTTATTAAAATTTTCTATATTCTGTGATGCCACCACTCTCTAAAAATATTTAACTGAAACCAACATGTTTATCACCATATAGCATTCACTTGTCCTCACCATTGTATGTGTTGCATATTGTCGAATATTTTACTTATTCCAAATTTTCTGAGTGAATTATATAATTTTCAATAATCTTCATGACATGGATTAAAATTTTAACTATTTCACAATTTCTGTGTTTATCTTTGGTAAATTAATTCTGGCGAAAATTATAAAATCAGATCAATTGTTCAAAGATAAAATAAAAAGAAAAGAAAAAAAAAGTTTGCCATCTGAGAAATTTGAGAAGAATTTTTAAGGGAAAAAATATGGGTGCCAAATTTATGGTCAGCTTTCTTTATTTCTATTTTGAATTTCTTAATTCTGACTTATTAGCTATTTTAGGGCAAGCAAAAAGTAATTTGCCGATGATGCTTAATTAGTTGCGGAAATAGTTATTTAATATACAAAGGTAAGTATGAAAAAGGTATTTAATTTACAAATATAAAATGATTTTCATAGACCTTGAACCAGAATAGTACCCATGAAAATTCACATTTTTAGCATTTTTATTTGAAATTTTTTTTTTCCAATTGTTTCGGCATAATACGTTTATATACATATTTTTTTAATAAACTTCGTAGAAATTTTAAAATAAATAACAAATTTATGAAAAAAAATTTATAACTCTCAATAAAACGGTTCTTTACATTCAGAGAAATTAGGTATAAGTGTGAAAAAAAAATTATGAGTTTAAAAAAAATATTACTTATTTCACTTAAATTTAATTAATAAAAATAAAGTAATAGCTGTATTTATCATCGGATTAATAATTTAGAACATAATATAAGAAAAAAAGATTATATCGTGACAGTATTCTTTATTTATTCCATTTTTTTCATTTACACAGGTGAATCAAATATAAATTAGACTTCTTTAATAGCAGCAGACGATTTTTATTTTTGTTGCCATGGTTACAATAGAACGTCATCTTGAGTCTAAATAATTATTTGACAGTGTTCAGTTCTTAGTAAGTTCTTTTTTTTTTAATTTTTTTTTTAAAGTAACTTGAATCATGAGTGAGTGTAATGTTCCTAATGCAGTTATACAAGGCATAAAAATTAATTTTTTAACAAGAGACAATGTCAAACCAAATGAAATTTTTTCGTGGATTACAGACACAGTACGGCAATGATAATCTGTTGAGGACTCAATTATACAAACGATCACTGCACCTTTGAAACAAAGTGTTCGAGTATGGAATAGCGTAGGAAAAAATGAATATGCTCCATTCATAGCAAAATCTCGGTTATTTACTGGAAAAGTATTCACAGGAAAATTGATTTCCTTCATGAACGACGAACGATTAATGCAAAGTATTACTGTGAACTTTCAGAGAAAGTAAAATCAGTCTATTGGTCCAAGAGGCGTGGCTTTCCGATTCGTAAAGTTCTCTTGCACCAGGACAATGCTACACCTCATAAAGCCACAGTAACACAACAAAAGTTGCAGGCATTACACTGTTGAACAACCTCCGTATAGCCCGGACATTGCACTTTCGTATGACCATTTATTTGGAACACTGCAATCTTGAGGAGTGAGAGGTTTTCATCTAGTGGAGAGGTAGAGGCACAATTGGCTAACAACACGGTCTACTATTTTCTATAACACAGAAATTAAAAAAAATGTAGAAGTTCACGGAAATTATGTACAAAAATAAAAGTTTTGTATTTTTGGTAAGTAATATTTTAATATTTTGTTATTAACGATGCCTCATTTGTATTTGGTTCACCCTCGTATATGTATATTTTCATATATTTTTAATTTTCTTATAGCGCCACTTATTATAGATAATTGTTTTGAAGCGCCATTTCGTTATGATTGTAAGAATGATTGCAAATCAACTGAATGATATAATTCTAAATTCATTTGCCATTTTAATTTTTTTTAAAAAATATTAAATCTTTAATGCGGGAACAATTTTCATTAATGTATTGTATTTAGATTTTTATTAATATATCGAAAAGCTTTCAAAAACTTAAAGAAACAGCCGAAAACGCAATGAAGTTAACACATACATTAAAATTCGAGGCATTTAGGAAATCGCGTTAAGTTTTTCTAAACATTATACAAAATGTGTATTTGGAGTCTAATCTAATTTTTTTAAGTAAAATTTTGCAATGTGAAACTCGGAGTCGTGATGGCTCAGGGGATAGAGCATTCGCCTTCCAATGAGGTGAACTGGGTTCGAATCCCACAGATGGCGGATCTACACGAATCCGCATCCGGCTTGCACCGACCACAGTGCTGACGTGAAATATCCTCAGTGGTAAACGGATCATGGGTAAGAGTCTCTTTGCCGCCAGGGTAACCGTGGGAGGGTTTCGTGGTTTTCTTCTCCCTGTAACGCAAATGCTGGTTAGTTCCCATCAAAAAGTCCTCCAAAAAAGGAAAATTTCTCCCAATACTTGATCCAGGAGTTCCCTTGTCTTCTTTGATTGGGTCGAAAATTACAAGGCTACGGAGTTGAACATTAGTAGTTAATTGTATTGGTAGTTGAACATTAGAACATTCGAAAACCCAAAAACTGGGTCAGCTGTTCAACGACTGTTATAATATATAAAATGTGAAACTCGAATAGTGTTGTAGTTGGCGGAAACCTTTGGAATAGAACTCTGCTAACGAAATAAAAGTTGCAAGCAATTGTTATGGAATATTCATTGTTTGTGTAAAACAAGTTTGTTTAAAATGGGCTACGATTATATTATTTGCCAAGATATTTGAAGAATTAAATGACCTAAATCAAACTTTGCAGCGAATAAGATAGTCTTGCTCAAAGGTTTAAATGTTATTTTTTATCAAACGTTTTAAATTATCCCAAAGTAACTAAAAAGTTTTAAAAAAAAATCCGGACTGGAAGAAATAAAGATAAAATAAAAACTTGTAAAGGTCCTCTAATTTGTATATAATGTTAAATTTTTATCTAAACGATCTTCCACGGTTTTTTTAAAGCTTAGGTATGAAAAAATACGAAAATCCTCCAACCGTTTAATTGAGGAAAATTTTTCGTTTAAAATGTATTGATCTATCCTCTAAGGATTCTGTAAGTTTCGTTAAACATTAAATTAGAAGTAGTTTAGTTTACTTTATGCACAAGTTTCATGCAGTAATTTCTTTTTTATAACAGTGTAAAAATAAACAAACCTTGGAGTTTTTTAGGAATAGTGTCTTTTTTCTTCCAGATCTAGAAATTTTTTCTATTTTTTATAGCTAATCTTGTAATTAAAAGATAAACTGTGTTATGCACAAAAAGAAGGGAGATTTTATTAAATTTAGTTTGTACAATGTATGTTTTGATTAATTTTTTTCACCGAATATTTTGTGATTCTCCTTCGCCGCTTTGTCAACTGTGGTGTATACATATATATATATATATATATATATATATATATATATATATATATATATATATATATATATATATATATATATGCTGAATTTGTCCTCTTAAAAATAATAAAGGATTTAATATCCTGGACATTAATTAAATTCATTGTATTGTATAAAGCAAAGGCTAAAAAGTTTTTTAAATCTATTTAAAACTGCTGAATTAATATTTTAATAATTTGTATCATTAACTGAAAGGTCTAATGTTTATTCTCAGACATTCCTTTCAAAAATATTTCCTCTTGCTTTTGTATTAGATAATAATGATATTACAAATAGTTTAGTGAGTGAAATCTATTTTAATCAATTTATAAGAACTAGATAGAATGAAAAAAGGAACATTTTAAAAACTAATACTACATTTTTTGATCTTAGTTTAATTTAAAAAGAGCGTTAAACGTAAGTTAAAATTGTTTTACAGAACATAAAAGCATGACCTAAAAAATAGAAAATTGCAAGTTTTAGCGTCCAGAATAAAAGAAAGGACTTTCTCTCTCTTTTTTTGTTGCTAAAATGCAATATCAAAGGATACTAAAGTAAATAGGTAAATAAAAAGTATGTTTTAGTATCAAACACCAGAAAAAGGTACTGTTTTTTTCTGAATTACCAATATTATCTCTTTTTAACTCAAATAATAATTGTTAATATTGCATTAAAAAGCTTATCGTTACAAACAAAAAACACTAATTTAATTTTAACTAACTGTGACAATTAATATAAGAGGATTTTACAATGAGCAACCTCTGGCGACCAGCTTGGTCACCTTTCAAAATTATCCTCTTATGCAGCAAACATAATTTAATAGTAACCAGGCCGAAAGCATAGCACAACAGTATTGAAATATTTAAATCTTCAACCCCTCCTCCTATCCCGAAACCTTGATTAGTTTTAAACAATATGTATGAAGAATTTTTTCCCTCGTTTAACTGTTGCCCGCGACTTTGTCTAACCGGAAGTACTTTGACTTCAATTTCAACTATTTTCAAGACATTAAATCACAAAAATCCCCATAAATATGAATCCGAGATGTTGCAGCGTAGTAGTCAGCCGAAATATAATTATATCCATATCTACCATGAGATGAGATGGAAAACTCACCCCAATAATCCATTACATGCTGTACTATTTCCTGACCCACTCTCGAACCATAACTTGATATATACTATTTCTCGAAAACATCAAGCTACGTCACAAATAATTGCTATGAGAGTATGCGGCACCATAGCACCTTATATGTTTAAAATTTCTGCAGCCATTTTGGAAATGATCAAAAATAAATCTTCGTAACTTTAGGTTTCTATTTCTATAAAAAAGCAAAATTATTTTAAATAAATACTTAACGCATAACTAATCTATATATTTCTCTTATACGGCGACAAAAAAAGCCTCATTACAACTCCCCGAATGGCAACGCTAGAAAATCGACCAATGATTGCCGCTAAAAATGTCACATCCCAAATCTAGCTTAACATATAGCGCTTTTAAAAACGGAAACTGAAATAACCAGCGAGAACTGCGGCAATCTCATACTATTAAGCTAGGCAGAAGTGAGTAGTCTTTGTCGATTCGATCTCTATTTTAGTATTTCGTCGAAAGCGCTTTTTTTCACGAATTTATATATTATGAATTTATTTGACGATTTTTGATTTATATCACAAATTTATTTGTTTTATTATTGTTATTAGTTATTCATTGAAAAATGAGTCTCAGTCGTGCTGTTGCGCTTTAAGATTTTATGCTATAGCACATTTCTAATAGGTTTAACGAATGTCATTTATTTGAATTCAAATTTATTTTAATGACTTAGTATTTACTAAAATGATGTATTTTTTTTTTTAAAAAAAAAAGTTGTTATATGGATTTGAATGATTGTTTTGAATACTTACCTCTAGTAGCGAGCGAAGCGAGCTTGGTTTGCGAAGCAAACTATATAAGATTGCGTAGCAATTTTTCGGGGTTGGCGAGCGTTAGCGAGTAGGGGGCGCAGCCCACTAGTTATTTAATACTGTTTAAATGATCACTTAAGACAACCTAATAAAATGAATAATAATCATAGTGTTGTCCGTGTTAATGGTAGTGTGGCTTAACTACCACTATAAATATTAAATACCAATTTACTTGCATATAAGACATGTTAACTTGATTCAATCTAGAGGTTGCCTTTTGATAGATGAAATGATAGCCTACTTTCTAAGCGCTTGGAACATGTCTATTTTAATTTTCTTTTTATGTATTTTTGAAACAAATAAAGTTTTTAAGCAGGTTATATGTTTTCTCTTATTTTTTCATTTACAAGGCAACTATAGCTACCGAGCTACCGAAGCGGGGGTGCCATCCCCTCCGTAGAGGATCAAAATTTTGATGGCATGTCTTCGGATCATCCTCCGGGATGTTTCTCAGACAGTCGCCAATAGCCCATTGTGCAGCTCTAGTGCGACGTAAATTAACAACCATAACCATAAATATAAGTTTTATCTAACGCACTAAATTATTTCCTATGTTTGGTGTTTGATTGCTTGTGTACAACTCCTAATCTTCTATTTTAAGATTTGTTCTGTTAGTTTTGTTAGGTAATATTTGATGCGGGAAGTTTAGTTGTCTAAGTAGAATCATCAAGATTTAATCATCAACTAAATGTCAAGCATTTATTTCAACCAAAACAATTTATTTTTCAATTACTTAAACAATTCAATTTCTCCTCGAATTCATTGTAATAAATTATTTAGATCATTCAATATACGCAGGACGTTTGGTGGAATTGTTACCAGTTATTTCATAGAAGTAAATTCTCGTGAAAGCTCGCTGCAACGTGATTTACTTTAAGCTGGACAGTGGCAATCGCAATTACTTTATGCTAGAATGGCAACTGTGTTATAGACTCCTAGAATAAAACCTACCAAAATAATTTATGACGAGCATTTGTTTCGCATTTACTATTTCAAGGCTTAACTCAATTGAAACTATATATTGTAACTAGTTTGTATATAGGTTTGCTTATTACTTATATTTAATCTGACTGAACTTAACTTAACTGTAACTTAAGTGATCCAGGGAGCCCTATTAACCAAATGAAAACAAACTAATAGTTCCCTAATAATAATACATTAAAAAATGGATTCTAGTTACTTTTTCAAGGAATAAGTGAAATCATAAAATAATAAGAAAAATCATATTCAGAAACTTAATGGATATTTTTATGTTGTGGAGAGCGTTGTTGTTATTGGATTTTGGGATTTCTTCTTGTGGAAAAAAGGTCTTTGATGTATAATGATTAATAGCGACTTACCACGATTGCGAGATACGATATGTTGGAGCATATTGAGATTAGATATTTTGGCATCATTATAGACCTTGTATCGATAATGAGCTAAATATCTATGCTAAATATCTATAATGATTGTAAACAGTTAGCATCCTTGGAATGGGAAACTGGAATTAGAGGTTATAATGCATGTATTGGGTCATTAAAATTATTCAATTACCTAATAAAATTGTTTTTGAAGAAAACTTTAATTGTTTTAAACTTCCTTTATCACTAATATTTTCATTGATTATGTCACTATGACTGGAAATAAAGATACATAAGTATTAATTAAGTTCACGCTTTGAAACATCTCTTTTAATGGTTTAAATTCTAAATTTTTCTTTGATATTCCAAAGTTAAATTGAAAGACACTAGTAGTTCTTAAAATATCAAATCATGTTTTATAACTTTAAGCAAATATCTCATTTCATAAGTTGACTTTGACAAGATAAAACAAGATGTATTTAGTTAGCGTGGCAGACAGTATCAACTATTGTTTATATGAAGAGCGTTACCTATTTTCAAGTATTTATTTTATTTTAGCTCTGCGCTAGTGTGATTTTTTATTTGAAATTTTGAAAAAAGTTAACAATAAATTTTTGGGACCACAATTTTCAGATGTGACTACCCTTCATATTTTGAGGGATTAAAAATCAATATCCGTCAAAAAAGGCAAATATATTCAGAGAGCGCCTGCTTTTTGGTATGATTTCGCAACTTTAAATTTGGTCTGTACAAATAGTTTTGCATAATTAAGATTATCTCCAAGATTTATGAGGATTCCATCTTAGTAGTTGCCTTAGTAACTGGAGACTAGTCACCAAACATAGAGATGCCTGGATGAAACCTTTTGAAAAGGCTTGGGCCCACACAGGTCTGTCAAGCTTCCAAAGAAAAAAGAGGAATTAAAATATAGTATTTGTTTAAAATGTTAAAAACAATTCGCTTCCATACATTGAAATTAACTAAATGAATCATATTTTTACTAATTTCTAAAATAAAATATTTTAATACTCAGTTAAATACTGTTTTACATATTCCAAACTTTTTCGATGATCTCGTTCGATAATGCAAATCTGTATCATAGAATTCCATTATCGAAATCATTGCTTTAATATTAATGCAAGCGAAGTTTTGCTAAAGGTACACAATCTTAACAGCTGGGAAATACTTTGAATATTAGCTTATCTCTCATACCCTATCCAACTTTAATCAAAGTAGATTTCTGCATTCCAGCTAAATCATATCTGCAAAAAGATATTAAATAACCAAGGTGGCATCCAATAAGGATCTGAAGTGTAATTCGATTTGGGTCCAGTAATCCAATACAAACTGAGTCATCGGAGATATGGTATTCTTTTATTCACTTATTCTCAAAGTTTTCTATGATGATAATAGAAGGTATAATGAAATAAAATGCTGCTGTTTATTACCTGACATCTTAGTTGCTATGAACTTTTAACCGAACAAGAATTTTCTTTCCACCTAACAAAAAGATTACTTTAACTTATTAAAGCTGTTATTAATCAGGTTTTACTTTTGCTATATTTTAAAGATTCTGAAATAAGTTGCCATCTTTAGTTTTAATTAATTTCCCAATTCAGAATGCAATCGTCAGAATTTATTTTTAAAAATAAAGAGCTTCTCCTTATGCGATGCAGTATAAGTAGAAATCTCTTTTAAAATGTGTCTTGAAAAATATGTGATGAGCATTCCCTTCTAAAATAAATTACAACAGTTATGAAATATGGTGATATAATTAGTAATGGCACAAGCCACACATTTAGATATGGGACAAAGGACATCATTCTATACAAAACTCTTAACGTTCTATAAAACTCGTGTTCCTTTTTTGACCAACCGTCTTTGTCAACTATACTTAGTTAGTTTCACTGGGAGCCCTAACCCTGGACCATTGACATGTGAGAAAATGTTGTCTGGTCAGATGCTGACAGTTTTTAATTCATTTCGTCGATGGCTGTTTCAGGGTCAGCCGCATTCCAGACGAACAGTTGCTGTCCTGATGCACACAGGCTGGTGGTGGCCATATTGGCAGTTGATCGCATAGTTGACTCTGGGACTCAGAGTTGTCAAAAAACAAACTCTGAAAGCTGCGGATGATCTGAAAATAATTACGGGTCAGTTGCACCCATACACGGTGTCTATTTTTAAAATTGAAAATGAAATTTTGCAGCAAAACAGTTATTCAATTTACAAAGTCCGAATTGTGATGGGGAAGTTAAAAGAGTATAATAATGAATTTCAATTAATGTACTGGCCACCAAAGTCACCGGATCTTAATCCGGTATAGGACATTTGAGATAGTTGAGAGACCAAACACCACCATGTAAAAATGACTGAACTTAGCATGAAAACTTCTTAGATATTTGGCACATCATGTCTTCAGTTACCTATTGAGAACTTGTAATATCCATGTCATGGCGAGTTGCAGCTGTTTTGAAGGTCAAAGTTGGCGCAACGCGTTGCTGAGTATGTGGTCATAATGTTTTGGCTCGTAAGTAAATAAGTAGCATATTATATATTTCTATTTTTCTTTAAAACTCAATTTACCATTTAGAACAATTTCCGAACCATTTGTGTATAAATGTCTGTTAAAATTTAAGGATTAATTTAAGGCTCTGTTAAAATAACAGGTCATTGTCAGATATATCGGAAATTTCTTCCATTGGATATTTATAATAAAAATTATATTTTTACAATTAAAACTATTGTATTATAAATGGTAATACAATTTCAAGATATTATTGAAATTGTAATATAAGATGAAATATTAATTTCATTACAAATGACTGATGGGCTTCAAAACAATTTTTTCTGTTTTATATCATACTGCAAGTTAGTGCTCATCAGCTGAATAAATGTTTAAATATAGAAAACAAAAGTAAGTTAAACCATTTATGTTTCTTTTTTTCTTTTCTGTAGTTGGATAAAAATTTCCTTTCCGTTATATTTTACTTACAACTTCATTGAATGTTATTGTCTTTTAATTAAAAATTTCCGATTAAACTGTAAAGAGACTTGCAAATCTTACGTGATTCAAACAAAACGTGATATTATGGCTTTCAATAACTTTTTTTTTACATTAATTGCTTTACTTAAACCTAAGTTACTAATTAAAAATATTATAAGTAAGATAAGATTTGAAAGTTTTAAATATACGAAAGTTTATGAAAATAATGCTCTTTAAGTATGCTATCTTAAACGAACCATTAACCGAAGTTTACCGAAAATGATTGTGATCTTTTGTTAGTTACAAAGCCAGACCGCACTTAACATAAATCGTTGGTCATTTAATGCTTCTTTAATACCAGTGTTTGGAAAACGTCTCACGAACTTTGGTCATAACGGCGCCTTACGATGGGTTTTCACAGAGCTTCAATATTTCTAAAAAAGTTTTTGCTCTTTCCTTAAAACATGTGGAAGAATATATGTAGTTTCTAATAAGCTACTTTAAGCCAGTGGACTTAAGTATTAATTATGCTATTAAAAGGAAATAAATAATACTTAATTTGGAAAGAATTAGTTTGGAGTTAATTTGAGAGATTATGAGGCAATATATTATGTATGTTTTTTAATTAAATATTTCATTTTGTGTAACAGAATGAAGAAAATAATAATACGCCTAGAATTTTTTATTTAGTTCTGATAAAATATTCGAATTGTAAAAAATAGTAGATTTCACGTAGCATTTTAATTATATTAAAAACTAGCTAAATACTCGAGAAAAATAAAAAAATCATTAAATCGGCATTAATTAACGCTACAAAATCACACACAAGACTGAAAGACTTATACCGATGCATTTAATTTATCTAAGATGTTCACATTTTTTTCTATTATTTGTTCTTCTAAGTGGCATTAGGTTATCCATTTTAGCAAGTCATGTTTTTAGAGATTCACTCTTTCAAAATATGTGATAATTATATTCAGTATCGTTTATTATAATGCTATATCTGTAAGTTAAAGCTTAATAACTAAAGATCACAATAATCAAGAAACTTTCAGGTACATTTCATTGATTTATATCCTTTCCGAGGATTTTATGTCATCAGATAAAGCAAATCATATTTTTGAAGCTTTTTCTTTAAAAAAATAATTTTATTCAATAACATTTGGCTTAATGCTGTAGCCCGAAGTCAACACTTGATATTCAAGAATTACCATCATCAACAAATTTCTCCCGTACATATCACTTTCAACACTCACACATCGTAAAAACAGTAAAAACATATTTCTATAAAGTTTTAATGATACCAATCGTAATATATATAGTACTTTAACGCGATTAAATAAACGCAAATTAACATAATGATAATAGTAACTATGACTAAAATTAGCAAATCAACATTGGCATCAATAATAATATATTAACGCGATTTTATATGTGCTTCCAGGTTTTGTATCGATTCGTGAAATTTTGTGTGGGTATGGTAGGTAGGCTGTTTCTTTGTAAGTATTTATATCAAATTTAGTGCGCACTGGTTCAGAATTGTGGATTTGTGTCTGATTTATATATACATACACTTAAGCATTCTGCTTTATCCACGCAGATAGATTAGACAATGTTAGAAAAGTTTTTGAGATTTTATTTTCGAAATTGATAAAGTGTTTACAAGAAATGTTTTTCCGTTGCAAATCCTGGTGGGAAATTCTTAGCGAGTTTACAAAACATGCTTCCATATTATAAATTACTATTTTTTAACTGCGTAGCAAAAAAATATTTTATTCATGGTTGAATAATTACTGACTGAAATAATTATACTGTAGACTAAATGTGCTGAAGAATAATTTCATTAATTTATTTAATTTTTTACATTTTTTTACTCCTATGAATAACTATTTACAGAATGTTTAAAGCAGATATTAATTACACACTTAAGTGGACTGTTAATGTATCTTCATGTTAACTGTTAGTGTCGTTATAATAGGTTATTTTCCCCATATATATTTTAGTGTGTAAGTGAGTGTTAATATATAACTTAATGCGGCATATTTACTATTACTGTAAGTACTGTGTGTCACTATATTATGTGTCACCGTATGTTTTACTATGTTTAATACTATGTATCTACATCGACCTCCGCTGGTGTGCCTGTACAATTAACTTTTACATTTTTATTTTTTACTAATTTCATTCACTATTTATTATTTTTCTTTTAATTAAATGTTATGCAATTTTCATATATATTTCTGCGGCAAAAAAAGTCCTAAAATTTTACGATAAAAAGCGCTGGATTTAAGCTTAAACAGAATTTTACTCTCAATTTAATATTAATCTCAATGAAATATGGTACAAAATGCATGATATTATAAATTAGTTTGTGTCAGTAATTAAACCCGGAGAAGTTACAAGTCAGCTTGGTACACCTTTCAGCACCTTTTCAATATGAAACGTTTTGTAATCAACTAAACTCAAAATTCAAATGCCGATTGTGATATCAAAGTTGATAAGAAGAATACTACCATGGTCTAGCCTCTACCAACTATAATCTACTATTATCAACTATATCTATAGAATCTCAACTATAATCAACTATATCTATAGAATCTCAGTGTAAAGAATATATTTTGCAACAATACTTACCTCAACCCGGGCTTTTTTAGAGTGTATTTTAAATATTGTTCATTAACTTTTAAAAGCCGAATCCTTTTTTTTTCCAACATACTTTTGTTCAATGTTTTTCCGGATAGGAGAAAACCTTTCGGTGAAAATTGCGTTTTCATTTTAATTTATTAGGCATAAAAGATTTGACTGATTAATCCCTTTTTAAGCTTAGAAAAAATATGCGTATGCGAAGCTTGTTTATTTAAAGATTATATAAAGGCTCACAAAAAACTTTAGAAAAAATTACCATTTTTTTGATTTTTGTTTAAAGATACTGTAAACCGTTTTCCCGTTCTAGCTTTGTCCAAGCTCTCAAATGAAAAATTTTGTTTCATTTGAGATTAAAAGCTTTGAGAAAAAATTTGTAATAAAAGCTTAATGATTAGGCCAACCACCACTTTTAAAGTATTAAAGAAAGTATAATAAAAACCTAGCGCAAATCAACTTTGTTTCACTGATGGTCATAGAATTTGAAATAAATCTTAAGAAGACTTTTTACTCTTGATTTGCTAATGATGATTCAACTTCGATTTCAGAAGGTTTTTCTCTCCTTGTTTTGTAAAGGTTGATTTTATCTGGATATAAAAGAGTTGTTGGTGCGAGCTTAACGAGAACATCACAACGCGTAAACTAGCAAAGTTGAATTTAACATAGTTTCAAACTTGTATAGTTTATTTGCTATATATTTACAAACCTTAACTGATTTAGTGATAAAGATTGTTGCTAACATTAAAATCAACCTTGCACTACTATCTGGGTAATAACCGTTATTCCTTCTTAAATGAAATAAAATGTCATTTTTAATTTTACAGCTTTCTAAAACTATTATAGAAAGTTTAATTCTAAAATTAAAAATTACAGTTAAACATAAAATACGGTCATCTGGTAAAAAAAAAAGAAGAAAGAATTCACATTGTATCTAATAAGTCCAAACCAGACTCTTAAGACTGCGGTATTGCAAGCAATTACTTTGTAATGGGTTTATATAATTAATTTTCCTAAGCAATTAGTTTTCTAAGAGTCTTCCAGAAATAATTTTTCTTCATTTAATTATGCTCATTATCGTTGCACACGTTGTTCTGAAATTGCAAAAGCAGGTGCGCTATTGTAACTTAACTTGATATTAGATGACGAAGAGAGGAACTTGGAATAGATTAAAACATCGTAAATAAACACTACTCAATGTGAGCTTTAATAGCTACTAAATCAAATGTCTAAACTACTGTTATCAACAATTTAGCTTTATGGCTTTCTTTTTTAACTTTTAAAGTTGACAACTTACTGAGGACAAAACCATATAATAGTTTTATATTAAAGGTTTTAATGTTTTTTAAGTATTTTTTTGTTTTTTCAAAATCATTTTTACAAGTTTCAAATTTTTCTTTTTTTATTTTAAGTGAGAATTCAGCATAAGAAATGTTCCTTATATCTTCAGGTAGCCTGTAGACAGAACAGTATAAAGTGCACATAAGTACATTTAAAAAATAGTATTTTTTTACACATGAAAACTTTTGCTATTTTTGATTTATTCGTTTTGTTGACTAGTGAATAGTTTTATTTGATTCAACGTTGAAAAACGCAAGAAGCAAAAAGTTACACTTGTTTAGATAGCAATACAAGCACAAAGTTGTTCACAAAACCATTATACTTTCTGAACATCTAGTCCAATCGTTTCAGAATTACTTTCGTTCAAACCAGTCTGAAAAAATACATCGGAAAATATGGCTTAGTTGCGTTTCTTGATCAAATTCAATTCTCCCTCTCAAATGACTCCCATTTCTCTAAAAAGGGAGTCTCCTGACTCCCTTTTCCCGTGAAAATATGGGTTGGGGTGTTTTTAAGTGTAAAATATGGGTTGGGGTGTTTCCAAGTATCATTTATAGTAACATAACAAAGTTTTCTAGGAAATAAAAGAATTGGTGTTAATTTTTCCGAAGAAAAAAAATACATTTTTCTGAACAAACTTAAGAAGTTAATATAGGTGATTTAAAGTAATTTATTTATGAAGTAATTTATTTCATAATTTTCACAGAAAATTTGTGTTGTTTCTTACTAATTTTTCTGTTAATCCGTAAAATAAAAAAAAAAATAATTAAATTAAATAATAATAAAATTAAGTAATAAAATTAAATAATAATTAAATTAAATAATAAAATTAAGTAATAAAATTAAATAATATAATTAAATAATAATTAAATTAAATAATAAAATTAAATCATAAAATTAAATAATAATTAAATTAAATAATAAAATTAAATAATAATTAAATAAAATAATAAAATTAAATAATAAAATTAAATAATATATTTAAATAATAATTAAATTAAATAATATAATTAAATAATATAATTAAATAATAATTAAATTAAATAATAAAATTAAATAATAATAAAATTAAATAATAATTAAATTAAATAATAATAATTAAATTAAATAGTTAATTAATTTTTCGTGTGTATTCCTTCATATTCGCCATATATTTTACTTTAAATAAAATGGAACATATTATTAAAAAAAGTAAGAAAAAAGAATTAAGGAAACTTACCAATTTATGATAAGTTTTTAAATTAATTTTTTAATCAATTTAACTTGGGTGGATGCTCCATACTTTCTATAAATCTCCATACTTTCAATAACTCCATACTTTCTATAAATTCTGACTACTAGAAAACTTAGATAACTGTTCATCTTAGTTTTTATTTGTAACTGAGTTTTCCATTCTTATCTACCTTTTATGAACAACTAGAAGGCATTTCCAGCATTTTTCTCTCAATAGACGTTTTATCAGTTACTGAGACGGAGGTCGTAGAATAACCTCGCAAATCTTTCCATTTGCTCCACAATTAATATTTTTACTCGCAGCTGAGTTCGGTGCCTTATTTTCTGTTTCACTTCCTCAAAAGAGTGTTTTGTTCGTGAAATTGAAACTACTGAAACTCACGATTTATGCACTATTTTTTATTGTTTTTTATTTTGCATGAAGATATAATTTCTGTGTGTAATTATTGTCTGCAAAAGAAGAAAATTACAGTAAAAAAATTCTATATGCATTTCATTCTTGCATAAAACAATCATATCGAGTACGCTATAATAAGTTCATATACTAATTATCAGAAAAGTAAACATAACCATGTTATATTAAACTTAATCGTCTAATCTAAAGAATGATAAAAAACTTTAGTTAAATAATTAAAATTTAAGATTAATTAAATTAAGATAATTAATATAATTAAATTAAGATAATTAAGATAATTAAAATAATTAATATAATTAAATTAAGATAATTAAGATAATTAAATTAAGATAATTAAGATAATTAAATCAGGGTTCAAAAGTGTTTTTTTACCGATAAAAATTATAAAGTCTTTAGTAGAATATAAATGAGTCTATTTTGGGCTCCACTTTTGGGACTACTGATTTCTAAACATCTGCTCCCGGGTTCTCGATTATTATTAAGTGATAAGGTGTAAATGTTGTTGTTGTAGTTAATTTACCTCACACTAGAGCTGCACCATGGGCTATTGGCGACGATCTGGGAAACATCCCTGAGGATGATCCGAAGACAAGCCATCACTATTTTGATCCTCTACAGAGAGGATGGCACCCCTGCTTCGGTAACCCAACGACCTGCACGTGAAGTCGAGCACTTTACGGTAGAACAGTTAACGAGGATCCTTACCGCACACCCTCGGTCCCTACGCAGACTGATCCAAGTGGTCTCCCACTCGCACACTGACCGCAGCCAGTGATACTTGACTTCGGTGAACTTCTGGGAACCGTGTCTTAATGATCTGTCCACTGCGGGACAGAGAATGTAAATGGAGAAATTATCTTTGCAGTCGCCTGTAAAAAGTAAAATACTTCTGTAATGTTCACGTCAACCAATCGAATGATTTAATTGCAATTTGCGTGCTTAATATAGATATTTTTAAACTTCATCTTATCTTCTTTCAAGACTCTACAGCTTGTTATTTGCTCTGTCAAGTCTCTTCCATCTCGTAGTAAGTATCTAAATAGTCTCCGCCATCATCTGGTTTTATCCGTAGCAAAGTTGTTCCAGTATTTTTTAAAACTTCACGTTTTTAGCATTTAATCATTTTTAAATACTTTATATTTTTTCACGTTACCGATATTTTTCACCTTATGTTGGGCTTTTAGGATAATAATTTTCCGTTTTGGTTCACTGTACCAAACTATTAATTCTTGGCCATAGATGGCGCTACATGCATCTTATTCTTGTAATATTTCGGAAAACAAGAACAATCGCACCCCTTTGCCTAAACAGGCATACGTCAACATACCAAACTATTAATTATTTTCAGTGGTATTGTTTTCATAGCTAATATTTTCAATCCTTATAACTTCCTCTTTTAGTTAAGAATATAATGTAAGGATGCATTTGTCATTTTCTGCCAAGTATTGTTTGTACTGTCTTGCAGATGACATGAATATTGTTTAGTACTCTCGGATATTTTCGAATTCTGAACAGAATTTCAAGCATATGTAGCTCTTTTGTTTCTTGTAGAGTTAACTAAAGATATACAATTGAATTAAACAAACTCTTTTCGAATGAGTAACCAACCATCATTCTGTAATAAGTGAAAGTGTGAAATATTACAGCTACACTTATTTCAAATGGATATTTTGCTTTAACTCATTAGCAATGAACTAAATAAATCATATGTATAACATTTTTAATCAGATAATTCTTTTTATTAATGCATTGTCGGGAAATCTATACAATGCAGACATTACTATGATAATAGATTATGACAATGATATATTAAAGATATTCTTATTATATTATGATGTAGATATTTATTTGAATTCCAAATATGCATTTACTACATGCAGGGCATGTGTTGTTGTTTTGTGTTACGGAGTAAATGTTCTATCATTAAGAAAATAAGCATACACTAAATAAATAAATAAAAATATGACGGGTAATTGATTATCTAAAAATTATTTGATTTGTTTTGTGACTCATTACATTTTTCTTTCATTTATTTATAAGAATTCGGGATAGTTTTAAACTTTAAATGACATAAATATCTTTTTCAATGCCCATTCTGTTGACACTCGTCATTCAGGCATTTACAGGGCAGATTTGATGGCCACTTTTTCAGTAGCACCGTATTAGATTGGTCAATGTTGCTCCCACAGTAAGGACAGATATTACAGAGAAAGCAAGAACATGCATAATTTTATTTTAGCTTCATTTAGATAAATTAAAAGATCATACTAAATTAAAGAACCTACTACAGTGTTAAATCAAAATAAAGTTCTTAACTTCTGCAACATTCGTACTGACCACAAAGAATTAAGTAATCGTAATAGAATTCAAGACCTAATGAAAGCTCTAATGTTGTGCAATTTAAGTATTTTACCCCGCCGGCTGAAGACTCCCAGTGTAGTAAAGTTCCCATAACAAATCAATACCTCTGAGGGTACTGGATTGGAGATCGATCGTTCTCTGATTCAGGTCAAAATTACGATCTGTGGATGAATGAATGGATGTATGAATGCCTTATAAAAAGATGTGAAATATGATGAGGCTAAGTCAAATTCTTGGCCATAGATGGCGCCACTGGAAAACAAGAACGATCGCACCCCCTCTGCCTAAACAGGCATACGTCAGCAATCAGCCCTGAAAATGATTGCCGAGACTTTGCATCAGACTACAATTCCCCATCATAGGAAAATAATCAGACTCTTGTTTCGGATCCTTCGAATTCACAACCTCCCTCTTGTATTAGGTCGTAGCTCCAACAGCGCCAACTGCCACTTTATTAGACCTGATATCGACTGTTAAACAGGACTTGTGTATAGTATTTCAAAAGTTTGATAATTTGATACTTGCTATTTTTTGGTTTTCTTTCAGAAAAGGATAGTTTTGCGTATGCAAAATATACATCTTTTGTATTACCCCGCCATCAACTATACATAGTTTGCCTCATTCAAGTTTAGAGGCACTCATTATGAATTTAAATTGTTTGAGACACGATAATACTTCAACACGAATTCTTAAACATGGTAATTATTAAGTAGAAATGATAACACTAAACGCGATTTATTATGTATGATAATTATTCAAAAGAAACGATAAAACTTTAACAAAAATTCTTAGACTCGATAATACTTCAACATGAATTCTTAGAAACGATTATACTTCAATATACACCGAAGAGCCATTACATTATGACCATCCTCCATCTATAACAATGGGCTCGCCCAGGTTTTCATGGTTTCTCGCCCAGGAACAATGTTTTCATGGGGCACATTAGGACCCATAATCCTTATAGAACAATCCTTGACGTCTGTAAACTACTTCAACATAATTGCAGACCAGGTTCACCCATTCATGGCAACAGTTTTTCCTGCGGGGGATGGTGCTTACCAATGCACCATGTCATAAGGGTCGAATCGTCGAGGAACATTTCAGTGACTTTCAAGTCAAGTCTTGGACCCCAAATTCACCTGACCTTAATCCAATAGAGCATTTGTGGTCCTACTTGGAAAACCAAATTCGTGCTGCCACGCTACCACCTCGCAATGTGAGGGAATTGCAGGACCAGTTGGTGAGCGCTTGGTACCAGATACCTCAGACTACCTATCATCTCACCTTGTGGTATCAATGCCACGGCGGGTGCTAGTAGTTTTGAGGGCCAAAGGTGGTCCTACATGTTATTATGAGGGTGGTCATAATGTAATGGATCTTCGGTGTATACGATAATGCTTTAACGCGAATTCTTCTTCAACACATTGATACTTCAATTAGTAACAACAGATGGGAAATCAGTTTATGAAAAAAAATATTAATTATTAAAAATATTTATTAATTTCATGAAGTAATTGAAAAAATAAAAGTTGCATTTTTCCATATTTCGCAGTATTTTTATTAATATACTATCTACCTCGGCACAAAGTATTAATTATTTTTAAAGAATAAATTTTAAGTGCTTTTTCTGTCCTTGTAATTTGAATAAAATTAGAGACTCATAAAATTTATTAAAAAAATGAAGCACTTGATGAGTATTCTTTGTGAAACAAATTCTAAAGCTTTTTACTGAGCTTAACGAATTGAAAATAAAAAAAATATCATGCATAATGGTGTCTACGAATTAAATATTCTTTATTTTATTTTCAGAAATATAGATTTCTTTAAATAATTTTCTTTATATATTGCGTTTTGCAATAAATGCATAAAACTGATCGTGCATGATTTATAAGAGAGATAATAAAACAATAACCTGAAATATCTTTTAAAAACGAATGAATAGAATTATGTTGCCCATGAAATACGTGGGCAAGTGTGCGTGGGAATACGATACTCAGAAGAAGAAAATTAACTATTCGCAGAATATACTTTAAGATTCATATTTCTTTCATCAGAATTTAGGTTTTTCTAAAATGCAATTTATTATTTTTAACTCGATAAAAGAAAAAACTAACAAAAGTACAATGTTCGTCAAATTATCCGTTGAACATTTTTATTTTTTACTGAAATACAATATTATTTTTAAATAATAAAACTATCAATATGTTTTTTTAATATGTATCCAATGAAAGTCGTCTTTTCGAATTTTATTTTCTTTTTATCGATTCCATAAATTCGATTGCATTTCATCTGCTTTGCTTACGATAGTTCAATAATTTGATTGCTTTTGAGATAAAGTCAAGCGAAAGAGTAACTTTAAACTTTTATGGAATCTGTTTTATTTTTTTCATGTAATATAGTATAATGCAATAGTATAATGTAGTATAATATAGTATGATGTAGTATAGTATAATATAGTATAATGCGAAATATAGTATAATGCAATTCTTTAATATCATACTTTCCCAAAGTGCCGACCGGCCAATATAGGGTCCAGGGAACTGGCTTTGCATCATAAAGGTTCAGGGTTCGAATCCCGGGGAAGGCATGGGTGTTCTTTCATTCTTTGTACTATATATCCTTACTGTAGGAGCAACGTTGGCCCACCTAATATGGTGCCCCTGAAGGAGTGGCCAACAAATCTGCCCTTCAGATACCTGTATGACGAAAGGTTATTCTCCAGGTGGGCATTAAAAAAAAACTTTACCTAAGTAGGCGCTGAAGATGTTTCTGAGACGCACGCGCTATGTTTAGCTATGGGCTTAAAGAATATGAAAGAAGACATTTTTATTAAATATTTCGTACTCATAAAAGTTAATAGATATATTTTGAATAAATACAATATTTATACATTTAATTCTTCAGCCGGCCAGGTGGCAGCGCTGATTGTTATGCCTGACTGAGGGTTCGAATCCCGCTCAGGGTATGGACGTTTCTCTCTGTGTTGCCCTCTGTTGTGTGTGATGAGTGAATGTGACCCACCCTATAAACGGGTATCAGTGGCAGTGTGGCTTGGTCAATGCTGCTCGGCTCCGTGACTCCGGTCACAAGTTGCTTACCAGGTGCAACACTTTCGACCCCTTACCTTGCCGAAGTTCAGCGCCTGTCTTTAAAAAAGGAAAGAAAAATTTAATTCTTCATGCATTACTCACTTAATAATGATGCGTTTTATTGAAAGAAAGACTATTTAAAAATATTAATATGACAAGAATATATTTAATTGTTACTTAAAACTTTTTTTATCGCTATAATATTTGGAACAGTGTTTTCACTGTTCAAAATTTGAATTATTCTTTTTCACTCTTTTGATTTTTCATCTCAGAATATTTGTAACAAAATTTATTATCTTTTCGGATAAAAATGTATTAATTTTGATAAATAATTTCAAGGCTACAACAATTATTGATTTTTAAGTAATTAGTTACGTTAATATACAATATATTCCCCTTTAGAGTTTCGAAGCTAATAAATTAAATTGAACTACTTAAAAATGATAAACAACGCAATAAATGAATTTAAGGAAAGATCTTGAGAAGAACGTTGAAAAATTTGCTCCAGCAGTGTGAGCGATGATTTGATAAAATTATTTGACAAAAAAATTTGGGAATTTTTGTTCTATGCTAGTTTTGGAATAGCATTAATTTTGATAAATAATTTCAATGCTACAACAATTATTTATTTTTAAGTAATTTGTTACGTTAATATACAATATATTCCACTTTAGAAATTCGAAGCTAATAAATTAAATTAAACAACTTAAAAATTATAAACAACGCAATAAATGAATTTAAGGAGAGATCTTGAGAAGAACGTTCTATAATTTGATCCAGCAGTGTGAGCGATGATTTGATAAAATGATTTGACAAAAATATTTGGAAACTTTTGTTCTATCCTAGTTTTGGAGTAGCATTAATTTTGATAAATAATTTCAATGCTACAACAATTATTGATTTTTAAGTAATTTGTTACGTTGATATACGATATATACCCCTTTAGAATTTCGAAGCTAATAAATTAAATTAAATAACTTAAAAATGATAAACAACGCAATAAATGAATTTAAGGAGAGATCTTGAGAAGAACGTTGAGAAACTTTGCTCAATCAGTGTGAGCGATGATTTGATAAAATGATTTGATCAAAAATTTTGGGAATTTTTGTTCTCTATTTGTTTTGGAATAGCAAACTTTCTATAGTTAACTGCATGGTGCATTTGAAATGTAACCAACAAAATACTTCTTCCCACATCTATCAATTTTTGGAATTAAAATTAGTTTTTTGAAATAATTTAATATTATAGATTATTTAATGGTTAGAATTTGCTTTGCAAAATATTACACCATGCCTTCTATCGTCTTGGGATATTTGGTCACTGTTGTATAACTAATAAACCACACTTCAATGAGTAATAGCTGTTTAGTAGGAAAAAATGTTCAAAGCTAAATTTCTACAGTTTTCTCTTAAAGTATATTGTAGCAGTGAAAAAGTTTTTTTGAAATCTTTAAAACGTTCTTTAATTTATACGCTATTTGTGCGAGTAGCTCAAAGGAAAAGTTTAAAAAAATATAAAATTTTAAAGTAGGAAAGATAATTTTCATAAAATACACAAATGTTAGAATTAAGAACATTAATAATATGCCGACTAATGTATGCCACTAATTTATGCCGACAAACAATAATATGTCAATAATTTAAGTCGACTGAAAAATTTGACTGATTTTTTTCAATGTATTTTGCTCGGTTTTCTGAAAAAATAATTATCGCACATTTGTCTTAAACGTATAGAAAATCTTTAAAATTTATTCGAAATTTCGTTTGAAAAATATAGTTAAGCCTATAGGAATTAAGGCTCATTACTTTAGAACTACTATTATATTGCTTTAGGACTACTTTTGAAATATTAAATTGCTTCTTTTACTGTTCATTAAATACTAGATATTAGTAAACATATTAGTAAAAATAAAATACGCAACAACATTAATGGTAATAAATTAAAAATAAATTAATATGCCTATAGAGCAGTATTAAAAAAAGTCTTCTTAAAATAAATAATTAATAGAAATAGATTTTCTTTAAATTTGAGTTTAATAGCTTAACTCCAAACGCCTATTATCTTAAAACTTACTAAAAACATAATTAACTAACAAATGAGTTCTTAGACCTATTATTTTTAAATGTAGCAAATTTCTAGCAATAAATAACAAAACAAAATTATGGTGTAGCAAACACAACAAATAACTATTAAAATATGGTCATAAAAATTAATTGAAAACATGAATGTTAATTAAATTGAGCACTTTTATATACGACTTTAACACAATTTAGATGATTATTACATGGAAAAAATACATCTAAAACATTATTTCTCATAAATTGCTGCTATTCTTTTCTTCTAAATAAAGAAGAGCAAAAATATTTAATTACAATAAATTAAATAAAAAAGGTTATTAAGCTATAAATTCACTCCTCTCAAAACTTTAAATTGAAAATGCGGAAATTTAAAAAAATGCCTCGAAATATTTTCATTAAATTCTCGCTTTCATTAAATTAGAAAAGTAATTTATTCTGCTAACCGGAAGCGGAAGAAGATATAAAAAATATGTGTTGATTAATTACACACATAAAATTGCTTTTATTTTGAGGAAAACAAGTTTTTGAAAAATGGTTTTTCTCCCTAAATATTCAGTTTTAATAAAATTGCTTAAATGTTATTCAGTTGTGGTTGGTTTTAATCTTTCTTTTGATATTTTCTTAAACCAAAAATAAATAAAATACTTTTTTTATGAGCTCTGTGTTGTTGTTTTTTATTTTCTACTTTCGAGTTTTGAAACAATTGAATTTATGAAGAAAAAAACGAAGTTGGATTTAATTTATATTACGCATTAGAACTTTATTTACTTAACTAACTTAATTCTCTTTGTAACTACATCTTTTAATTTTCTTTATTCCCTTAAATTATTATTAATTTTTGTTTCTATTCATATTCATGTTGATATTTAGATTCAATAAATTCTTAAATAGTTTTATTTTTTTGTTGTAGCTAAATTGGAAGCCCTTAATTAATAAACTATTCTTAGCTTTTTTTGCATTATTCTGCGTATCTTTTAAAAAGCTACAGTAGCAGGCTTATAAACAAAATAGAAAATTTTCATGCTTTTATGTATTATTTATGCTGCAAAATATACTATTTAATGGATGTGATAGAATACTTAATTTTAAAAGTATGGTATTTTTGTTCATATGATTTGTCTTAAAAATATACTTTTTATCTACATTTTATAAATTTCTCTATTTCTTAGATTTTGGATAATCTATTATATATAATTCTCTTACGTGGCTCCCAAATTTTGGCTGTATTTCTTTTCCGCCGGTGGCAACGTTTGCTTTGTTTTGAAAACACCAAAGCATTCTGCCTTTTAATGATGTGTTTCTGATCTAATATATATAATTCTCTTACGTGGCTCCCAAAATTTGGCTGAAGTACTTAGTACAATTAACCAGGAGAAAACCAAGTACATGCAATGCACCAAAATAACTGATTCCACAACTCACTTGCAAATTGGTGAATACAAGTTTGAAAAAGTAAACAGTTTTGTTTATCTTGGTTCTGAAGTCAACGTTAATGGCAATATCGCACCCGAAATACAAAGAAGAATCAATAGTGCAAGTAAATGTTTCTATGGATTAAAAAAATATTTAAACTCAAACCTACTAAAAAGAGATACTAAACTGTTAATTTATAAATGCTTGATCAGACCTATCCTAACATATGCCTCAGAAACTTGGACAACAACACAGAAAGATGAGAATTCCTTGGGAATCTTCGAACGTCGGATCCTAAGATCCATTTTTGGGGGCAAACAAGTTGATGGTACTTGGTACAGACGTTCAAACTCACAACTCTATCGGGCCCTTAGAGAGCCTGAAGTTGTCAAGTACGTAAAAATTCAAAGAATTAAATGGGCTGGTCACATCATTCGGATGAACAGAGAGCGTCCGACAAACATAATCTTTTCGGCTCAGCCCATCGGATCAAGGCCCAGAGGTCGACCAAAGCTGAGATGGGCCGACTGCGTGGAAAGAGACTTTTCAGTCTTAAAAGTCTCAAACTGGAAGACAACTGCCAGGCAGAGACAGGCCTGGAGGAAGTTGATTGAGAAGGCCAGGGCCCACCCGGGGCTGTCGTGCCATTGAGGAAGGAAGGACTTAGTACAACTAAATAAGATTCTTTTCACAACAGTTAAATATTTACTTTATTTTCTTCATTCATAGAGTAAGCAGTCGGCAAAGAATTCTGTTAGGTTAAAAACATTTCGCTGAAAAAATAACGAATTCTAAAAGAAATTAAAATAAGCAACTTAAAAAGTAAAAATGCTGTTGCCAGCCATAGAATTTTATGAACGTTAACTTAGCAACATAAATCAAAATGACATAGAAGCGCAACTAGATCAAAATTATGATACCTGAGCGCTTGACGTAACAAATCCTTCAATTCTAAAAGTGTTGTATCGTCAAATGCCCAAATTAACAATTGTGTTCTTAAGGAAATTCTATAAAAAGTTTTAAATAAACAACCTACTTCTACAACTGCTTCTTAAAGAACTTGGCTCATTAATTAAAAATATTGTTTTAATTTTACAGTACTAACTTTACCTCTACTTTCATTATTGCTATGACCCTCTTTCATTACATTTTACAACTTCATTCTAAATTTGAAGACTTGAAGTTGTTTTGTGGTTGAATACTGACATTTAGAAATGTGTACATAAAAAAAAAATATTTAGAGGTTAAGAGTTGCCTCAGAAAAATTTGAATTGCTGACATTGAACTTAACAATGGAAGCAATCGTTTTTGTGAAAAAATGAATTGTATTGTTGACATCAAAACTAAAAATATTGTGTTTCAACTTAACAATACTACCTTAATTTATACTTTAGAATTGCCTCGGAGAAATTTGAATTGTTAGCAATGACTTAAACAAAAAGTTTTATTTTAACTGACAAATGCTATATTATAATTTTAACTTTTTCTATAACTATACTCATTTTCTTACTCTTTTCTTTGTTTTTTATACATTTTATTTTTTTGTGATAAAATAAAAAACTTATTGTTGTTCTGCTTCTGAACACTGATGAAAACACAAAATGATGGGCTTCATCAACAATCAAAAATATATACATTTATTTTACAAATTCCATATTATTAGGGTGGTGCTCTTCAGAGAATTAAAAATACAAAATTATCTTCTTCGAAGCCGATGCTTTACATCCGGTGTTCAGTAGCAGACTACTATTTCACATTGTTTTACAACACATGGCTTTAACCCTCTGGTGGGAAAGACTTTAAAGCAAAACTTACAACAGTTATTTTTCTCAACAACTGAAATTTAGAATAGTGTGATTAAGAAAAATATGTGAACTGTTTGCAATTTCAAATTAATATTGAAATGTACAGGTTTAGAATTTTCTACAGTGAAAAGTTTTCGGAACTTCAGTATTCAAAAAAGTATGCAAAAACTAGACGTTAAGAACGTATCCAATGAGCGAGCAAAGCGAGCATTGGATTGCGAAGCAATCCGAAATGAACTGTGAAAGCAGTTCCGGGGGTTGGTGAGCGCCAGCGAGCAGGAGGTGAAGCCTCCTAGTTTGTATAGAATTTACAAATTTGGATAATTTGTATAGAATAGTTGTAAACCAGTAAAACCTCCCACGGCTAGCTTGACTGCAAAATGACTCTAATACATGATCCGTTTACTAATGACGATATTTTACGTCAACACTGTGGTCGGCGTGAGCCGGGTGCAGTATTCGTATCAACCAACCATTTTTAGGATTCGAACCTGGGTTCACCTCAAGCGCTCTATCACTTGAGTCACAACGGTTTAATATGCATTAATTGAAATAAAATAAATAAGCTATGTACTAAAAAGTAAAGTTAATGGAGAAAGGTTTTGTTTACAAAACTGTAAAAATCACCTTACGCAGAAGATGCTTAATTAATTTTGGTAATACATAATACTGGCATTATGATAATTGGTGCAATTTTAATGAGAATTTTACAGCGGATTTTCCGAATATTCTGAAAATATGTTTTATTCGGTAGTGATGTTTTAAAGATTGTGTATTAATATTTTAATGGATTGGAATTAAAAGAACTATTTTTTTACTAACTAGTTAAAAATATTTTAAACCGTATATTCAAAATCAGATAGAACAATGGTCATGCTGCAAGGTCCTTCATTAATGTCTTTTACGAAATCAATATTTTTTTTAATATTTTGCTTTTAATTTGATATCACTGATAAATGTATTTTGCACGAAACTCATATAATGAAGGGTTATATATTATTTAACAAATATACTAATATTGGTATAAATTATAATACTAATATATTTGGCATTTATTAAAACTGCATGAATACTGAAGTGTTTTAATACCGGTACTGTGCAAATAATGTCTTACGGCCCCTCGAAATTGACCATAAGACACTGATTACAAGGTACTTCTTATTTTGTATCAAAGAAAGTTTCGTGATAATTGTAAAGTTTGACAATCTTGAGTTGGCTGCGAGCAATAGCATCATACCAAGTGATGCTGAAAACATTTAATCTTGCGTCTGCTGGAATGAACTACAGAAATTTTAATTGAATAACGTAAAGCCACCTGGAAAGGGCAGTAAATTATAATAAATAAATTATTGAAATTAATTTGCTTTAATTGCTTCGTTATATGTCCTTAAGTCTTGTGCAGAATTCCGTTGTGGTTTTCAGTACCTATTTATTCATTTCTTTTATTCACCATGTACGAAGAATAGGTATTCAGGTAGTTTTTAACAAAATATTTCTTAAAAATTATAATTTTTTTTGAAGTTACGAAAAGAGGAACACATTTTCTTATTAATACCAAAAATAAATTACACTATGAGGATCCATCCCTTGCTCGTTAACACTCGCCAACATACAATAATAATTAAGCTGAAATAAATAATGAATGAAATTGAATCAAACTCTATCACCTTAGAAAAACGCGGCTAAAACTTAATTTATAGATATTCAGAAGGTATGCCAAAACGGAAATAATTCGATGTTGATGTTGTTATCTTTCCGTATATTTCTTTTAACGTTTTTTTAATTAAAAAGTGTTTTGTGTTTAATGTTACTCGTATGATATTTCTGATCTTTGTTGCCAACGCGAAAAAGAAACTGGATTATATTTTTGATATACGCAATAGTGGTTTATGTAATATAGATATTTTAAAAATTATTGATTGGTATTTGTAGTTTAATATTATAGTTGAATATGATAGATATGGCTTGCTTTAAAAATACCTTGGTTCGGCTTTTATGAATTTCTATGATTTTGGACCAATTGTAAGGAACTCATCAGAGCAAACAATTCTAGAGCAAACATACTTATAGAACTAAATAATTTCCTCACCAAACAAACAATCTTGGTAACAAAGTCATCCGTAACAAAATTAAAAAAAAAGCAATCTTTGAGAAACACGTTTTATGGAACTATTTAGGAATTTCAATCAGAATTATAAACAATCAAAACATATAAAACTAAATCGATATGGATGCGAGACATCTTGTTATTTCAAAATTGCTTTTCAAACAGTCTGTCCACAATGTAAAAAGAAATCGTTATAGCCTATGAGCATAAAATAATTTATCAGGAGTCTCATTTTAACTAACTGATCAATAAAAACGGTATATTTTATAAAAAATACAGAAAAAATATTCACAAGAGACTCAGTAATTTTACAGAAGTAAAGAAAATAAAACGAAGTAAATTACGGTTAAAATTCATGAAAATCTACTGGAAGTCATTTATCAGAAGTTTCATACAAAATTACCGATAAGTAAAAACATTTGTAAAGATACAGAAAAAAATTCATGGGAGATTTAGTATATTGTAAAAATTCTTCATCAAATTACGGTAAAAGCCATTCTCACCGTAAAATTTTATTCCTTAATTTTTACAGTAATATTTATTTATTAATAAGGATTCAGTGATTTTGTAGTAAATACTACTGTATAAAAATTATGGTACATCAGATTTTTTGTTCCGTAAAATGTTACGGTGAAAATGGATTATAAGGTTAAAAGCACAGGAATTCTGAGTGTAGTTACTTTTTACCATACTTTGATCCAATTTTTTTTGCAATGTAGCTCTACAGAAATTAAATAATTAATACTCTGCACTGTTAAAATTTTCATTCCAAAAATATAGTAAAATAACTGGCAGCTGTCTGTCCATCCGATTAACCGTAAAGTTTACGGTAAAGAACATTTTTTTCCTTTACGGTTTTAAAACGATTTACAGAAAGTATTGTTATAAAACCATGAATACAAAACTATACGTTTTCTAACCATTTACAACTAGCATTTTCCAAAGACGTAAAAAAGATTTATTACTTAACTAGACATAGGAGCTCGGCTTTTCGTAAGGTTATGGGCCTTGTTGAGTGCCAGACACTGGAAATTCTTCATTGGTTGAAGGGAATGGAAGAAATATTGCGGTGCCACCACTAGGACTCGAACTCCAGTTCTGCCAGTCATGAGATTGACAGATAAGCCAGCTCGACTATGATATGTACTCAGTTGCAAAGAACTAAGTAGCTTCATTAGGTTTTTCTAGTTAGTGTGATAAAATTCTGGTTGTTTAACCATATTAGGTGAAAGCAGTTAATAAACAGTTTTTCTCAAACTTAACAGTTTAATTACCGTTTTATTTATGGTTATTTGACTGCTTTGGTTAAATATAGCAAAATAACCATTCAATAAATTGTTATTTAACCATTTTTTGCGAGAAATTTCTAACAGTGTGTAAACTACGGTAAGAAATAAAAGAAATATCTACTGGGAACTATTTATGCAGCTACTGGGAACTATTTTTTTCACATAAATAAAATACATAATGCAAAGTAAATTAAGGTAAAAATCTACTAGAAATCTACTTTTAATCATTTATCAAGAGTCTCGTGTAAAACTACGGATAATTAAAAATGGCATGTTTTTATAAAAATACAGATATTTATTTACAGGAGACTGAGTAATTCCTTAAAAAGAAAATTCCTGGCTTAGATATTTGGGACTCTGAAACGACAAGGGACGGGACATACACTGTTTGAATTTTCATACTAAAATTACGATAAAATAATCTTTTCTTTAAACCTTTTCCATATAAATCGAAAAATAACCAAATGAATATAAAAATTACCAAATTAATAGTGAAAATACGGTATATTCTGGTTTCATTAATAAGTATTATAGTTTTTTTTAAGAAAAATGTCATCACCGTACAGTACAGTAATTTTATCAGATTTTTTCCCCGTGTAAAAGCATTTTGTTCATAACGTTAAGTTTTAAAGCACAGCGAATCCTTTCATAAATATATGACATGTAATTTTCAAATACGGAAAATAGCTACATTAAGCATGTTATATAAGCACAGTGTAGTTTAATTAGATAGCTTACAGTATGGTACGCTCTGAATAGTTCTTTGCATATAAATATTGATTTAAAAGTTTTGATAAATAATTTTTAAGCTATTTACAATTGCTGAGTAGTAATTTGTACATTACGTGTTCTCCACAGTTTTGTGTTTATAAATCCTGAGCACTATATATACAAACGTAAAAAATTATCACTGACATTTACCATAAAAAATATCTAATACAAAGAAATATACTTACTAACAAAGAAATACACTTAATATATACTAATAAAGTTTTGTACTATACATACAAAGTACAGAGCACTATACATACAAAGTACAGAGCACTACACATACAAACGTAAAAAATTATCACTGTGCGCATGTATCATAAAAAAATATCTAATACAAAGAAATACATATACTTAATAACAAAGAAATATACTTAACCTCTTGACATACGAAGATGTCTGGGAGACGTCATTTGTTTCTTATGTCAAAACAAGAGTTGACGTGTCTCAGACGTCTTCAACACAGAGATTCCGGCTTGCTCCGGACAGCAAATAAATATTTTGAAGTGGTTGTTTTTCAATTGTGATTCTTGGTTTAATAAATTCAATTTAGAAGATTTTAATCCATCACTATTTCTAAATAATTTGTCGGTTTATATAATTCATCACTTTATGGTTGTTATGTCATGCTATACCTTTTAAAAAGCAAGCAAAAATAGACAAATATTTGCAATATTTAGTTCGTAGTTACTTAACTTTTTTTAAAATTATTTTGGCGTGTTCGGAGCAGTTGGCATCTCTGTGAACATTCCGTTGCGAATTGTTCTTTACAGTACAATCAAAGATTATCTCTATATCAAGAAATTAATAATTCCGCACAGTTTGGAGTTTTAAAATTATATGTAAAGCTGTTAATATTACTAATAGAGTTTTGTACTATATATGCAAAGTACAGAGCACTATATGTACAAACGCAAAAGAAAAAATATCACGGCTTGCATTTGTCATAAAAAATACATAATTCAAAGAAATATACTTCATATCAAGAAATGTACTTAAGAAATAAACTTTTTAACGAAATCATTTTAAATATCTACATATAAACTTATCTTCTGAAATATGTTCTTGATTATGAAGAATAATTTTTTCTCCTCGAAAAAATTTTTCTTTTGCGCACTTCCGAAACAAATTTATATCAAAGGATAAGAATAAAAATGAAAACAATGGGTTGCAAAAGAGTATGAAATTAGACGTCGAAAAAAAATTGGATCAAGATGAAAAGCAACCAATTTGTTCTGCGCAATATTTTATGCATACCTAAAAGACTATATGTGATGTATATTTCCTTCCTTCTCTAAAGTAGCAGGAATAAGTTGCTGTTTTTTTCTTCTGTATAAAAACTAAAGGAGGTAGCTTATTTACTTTGCATACATATCACTTCATAAAACAAAATTTTGCAGACGATCATTTTCTCTTGAGAGATAAGCACGTCAGTTTTCTGCAATACTTGAGAAAAGAAAATTAAGTTTTTCCGCGTGGAAGAAAGAGTTTACTTTAGACTTTTGCATGATTTCATTATGGAAAAATAAATGTTCAAAGGGTTGTGTATACTTTCTTTACGGATTAAAATAAAGTACACACTATTTATTATGCGGTGTTTCTTATTCGGAGCATAAAGGTATATAAATTCTTTTTAAAAAATAAATAACACCGGGAAATTTTCTATTTTTTGCTTTCTGTTGTATTAGATTTTGTAACATATTTATATAATTTTGTATCGTGGATTTCGAATCTGCAATCGCATCCTTTCACCAAGCTGCAATGTCCTTTCTTAAAAAAAGGAAAATTTTTGTCAATTTTTTCTCGAAATATAAAATGTAAAAATTTTTTGTATATAACAGTGAGTCGGATAAGCGGTGCAACAAGTTTGAGGAAAATCGGGATAAAAACTCAGTTTTAGGACATTATCAGGATCCAAACTGCATAGAAACCAGAGTTGGCCAAAAATGTAATCGATTACATTTTTTGATTACAGTAATCAATTACTTGTAATCATGATTACAATTTTCAAAAATTTTGATTACAGCTGTACATATGATTACAATATTGATTACAGTAATCAATTACTTGTAATCGTGATTACAAAGTTTGATTACAGCTGTAAACATGATTACGTAGTCGATTACAGTAATCAATTACTTGTAATCATGATTACAACTTTCAAAAAATTTTGATTACAGCTGTAATCATGATTACAATTTTGATTACAGTAATCAATTACTTGTAATCATGATTCCAAGTAATTGCGATTACAAGTAATCACAACAAAAATGATTACGAGTAATTATGATTACAAGTAATCAAAATATATGATTACATGCAATCATGATTACATGTAATTTGATTACATGTAATTTGATTACATGTAATTTGATTACATGTAATTTTATTACATGTAATCTAAATACACGATTACAAGACTATTGTATTCTTATAAATGATTATATTTTACAGTAGATAGTAGAATGTATTTTATAATGATACATTTCGCACGTATTAACATGTACTGCATTTTGTACGTATTTGTATACGTACAAATGAATGTAACTAAAATGTATGTACATATGATTTTATCTAGCGCATATGTTCAGACATTTTAGTTTCACACACATGTATATACACTTATATTGTAGGTATGAAATATATGTACGTATGTATATAGATAATTATTACGTATGTATGTGGAAACAATGTAGACATGTACATTTATACACAATGAATATATGCATTTTATGCAAATATTTGTGCATGTAAAATGTATATCTATGTTCATGTACGCATGTCTATACAAGTACTTGTGTTTGTACGAACATACATACATTGTCTGTACAATGTATGTCCCATGCATGCATGTGCAATTTATTTATGAACAGTATAATATATGTATGCATGTACAATATAGGTATATCTGTAGGATGTACAATACATGTATGTATACACGTACATGATATGCATGCCCAGTGTATTTATGTACATATACATAATATGTTCATGCTCAATGCATGTATCCAAATATGCATAATACATTTGTGTACGATTGTACGTACATTGAGCGTATTTATATTTTACATATATTCATACATACATTCGACATGCATAACGTACGTACATACACACATTTGAGATGCATATATTGTACAGATGTATATACATATAGCGTACAGATGTATATTCATATAATGTACATATGATGAAATGAACATATAATGTTCATATAATGTACATATGTGTGTGCATATACAGTACATATGTGCATAAATATATTGGGCATAATTCTTTCGAACAAATTTTACACGTGTACATGCATGCTATCCCTATCTATGCATATGGTGCAATGTATATATGTCCAATGAATGTATCCACACATGTACAATACACGTATGTTCCATGTATGCATATCCATATGTACTATATATGCACGTACAGTACATGAATGTATGTACATACATTGTACATGTGTACATACATTACACGTATACATATGTACATTGCATTTATGTCTAAATATGTGTACAATGCAATAAATAAAATGCATGTAAGTTAACTTTTAATGACTCAAGCAAGTTAAATGACAAAATCAAACGATATTTAAATTTAGTTTACAGCTTTAATTGTTCTATATCATTTTGAAATTCTCTAAATAAAAAATTATTTTCAGGTATTTTCATGAAATGTTTGACAATACAGATTTATTTTTTTTATAACATAATGCATGATTCATAGAAATTTTTTAAATGGTAAGAAAAACGGTAAATTTTATGTGTGGAATTAATATTTAGAAATTCCAAATAAAATTATCGTTTGCTTTCTAAAAAATATGAGGTCGAGTTTCATATACCTTAGAATAATTTTAATAACTTTACTCATATAAATTTTTTTAATGTATGCACAATGTATGTGTATATTGTAATTACATATATTTAAATGTACGCACGTATTTGTACATTACTTGTAATTATGTACATGTATACGTTGTATGCACATGCATACATTGTGCATATAACTATTTTTTTGTACATCCATGCATTACATGCGCATAAGTATTAACAAAATATGTAGTTATACAAGTACATACGTAAGTTGTACATAAGTACATACTTTGCGTGCACATATATCGATGTACATATAAATATGCATGCATACATGTACGCATTTTATTTACGCAACTATGTGCATATATTGTACCTTTAAATAACATTTTTACATATTGTACGCAAATACGTACAATTTTATATACCAACGTACATTGTATATACGTGCTATTATCGTAAATTTATACAATATATGCACTTAAGTGCATAAAAGCATGCAAACGCAGGAACATTATTTTCATATACGTTCATACATACATTGTCTATGTATACAAAGATACAAAACATTGCCTTTTTGTACAAACTAACATACTTGCGTACATGTATCATAAATGCAAAAAAATATGTACTAAGCATATGCGCATTGCATTAAGTATATTACAATATAATTATGAATATTGTACGCACAAACAACGTTTGTGCATACATGTATGTATAGGAATCGCAAATTGTACGTTCATGCGTGCGTGCATTCTATGTACATAAAAATATGTAAACACATGAATACTTACATAAAAAATTTGACTATAGTATACAATCGTAATAACTTGTAATCGTATAGTTTGATTACAAGTAATCACAATTACATGTAATCAAATTACATGTAATCATGATTACATGTAATCATATATTTTGATTACTTGTAATCATAATTACTTGTAATCGTTTTTGTTGTGATTACTTGTAATCGCAATTACTTGTAATCATGATTACAAGTAATTGATTACTGTAATCAAAATTGTAATCATGATTACAGCTGTAATCAAAATTTTTTGAAAGTTGTAATCACGATTACAAGTAATTGATTACTTGTAATCGTGATTACAAGTAATTGATTACATAGCTGTAATTATCTGTAATCAATTACAGTTGTAATCGATTACTGTAATCAACGGCCAACTCTGGTTAGCACAACGTTGAAGCACGGCTACAGGTGTTTCGTTGTCTATCTTGACGATTCGTTTCCACTTAATGTAGCCGTTGATGTTTCCTCAGCTGAGTGTAGGGTTCCTCTACACAGGTTTCCTCAAGCTTCTGAGTCACAACTTAGCCTTAGCAACGCAGGGTATGGCATACCCAGTGGCAACAGACTGCTCAACGCTACAATGACGGAAGAGTACTCTCCAGACGTGACAGAGGGGATCGTCTGCTCGTGCAGCGTCATACTGCTTTTTGGTTTAATAATGTGGGGAGTTTTTGGGTACAATTTTCCTCCCCTTTGAGTACGAATTACGGCAACCTTCAGAATAGGGAAACAGAGGTCCTCCCTATTATTCGATGCATAGTGGACGCTGTATTCCAAAATGATAATGCCGGTGTTGTGCCGGTGAAAAGGACAACTGGTTTAGTTTCTTAAATGGCCCACTTATTCTCGGACATGTCACCCACTGAGCTTGTCTGGGATTTCCTCTGTCGGTGACTTACTTGTACGGCTGGGGGGACACAAGAGGTTTAGTTTCTTAAATGGCCCGCTTATTCTCGGACATGTCACCCACTGAGCTTGTCTGGGATTTCATTGGTCAGTGACTCACTTGTACGGCTGGGGGACTACTCAGTAAGACTAAACTTTGGTGTCAAGTTGAAACACTATGAAATCCCATTCACCAGAAATACATTGAGAACCTGCTTATTACAATATCACGATGTGCACAGGCACCCATATCTCAGCGTTGCGGGCTCACAAAATACTCATTTCAGATGAACTTTTTTCTTTTTTATTTCATCGTGAAAATTGTATCGTTTATTTGTACCCCTATCAGCAGTATGTAAGATAAATTTCATTAATTTTTGACAATTCTTTGTATGGTGTTGCAATTTTAGCAAACATGTGTGCAATATTATTTAATACTCTCTCTTTCTTTCTTGGAGTTGCCTAAAATGTGGTCAAAATTGTAGTCAATGTGGTCAGTGTGGTCAAAATTTTTGAATAAAAAGATTGAACTAAATAACTATAGCCTTTTTAACTATTCTCTGAATAAAAAATTATTTTCAGGAATTTTCATGAAATGTTTGACAATAAAGATTTATTTTTTTTATAACATAGTGCATGATTCATAGAAATTTTTTAAATGGTAAGAAAAACGGTAAATTTTATGTGTGGAATTAATTATTTAGAAATTCAAAATAAAATTATCGTTTGCTTTCTAAAAAATATGAGGTCGAGTTTCATATGCCTTAGAATAAATTTTAAAACAAATTTTAATAACTTTACTCATATAAATTTTTTTGATGTATGCACAATGTATGTAATATTGTATATTGTAATTACATATATTTAAATGTACGCATGTATTTGTACATTACTTGTAATTATGTACATGTATACGTTGTATGTACATGCGTACATTGTGCATATAACTATTTTTTTGTACATTCATGCATTACATGCGCATAAGTATTAACAAAGTATGTAGTTATACAAGTACATACGTAAGTTGTACATAAGTACATACTTTGCGTGCACATATATCGATGTACACATAAATATGCATGTATACATGTACGCATTTTATTTACGCAACTATGTGCTTATATTACACCTTTAAATAACATTCTTACATATTGTACGTAAATACGTACAATTTTATATACATACGTACATTGTATATACGCGCTATTATCGTAAATTTATTCAATATATGTACTTAAGTACATAAAAGCATGCAAACGCATAAACATTATTTTCATATACGTTCATACATACATTGTCTATGTATACAAAGATACAAAACATTGCCTTTTTTTACAAACTAACATACATGCGTACATGTCTCATAAATGCATAATTATATGTACTAAGCATATGCGCATTGCATTAAGTATATTACAATATAATTATGAATATTGTACGTACAAGCAACGTTTGTGCATATATTGTATGTATAGGAATTGCACATTGTACGTTCATGCGTGCGTACATTCTATGTACATAAAAATATGTAAACACATGAATACTTACATTAAAAATTTGACTATTGTATACAATCGTAATAACTTGTAATAGAATAGTTTGATTACAAGTAATCACAATTACATGTAATCAAATTACATGTAATCATGATTGCATGTAATCATATATTTTGATTACTTATAATCATAATTACTCGTAATCGTTTTTGTTGTGATTACTTGTAATCGCAATTACTTGGAATCATGATTACAAGTAATTGATTACTGTAATCAAAATTGTAATCATGATTACAGCTGTAATCAAAATTTTTTGAAAGTTGTAATCACGATTACAAGTAATTGATTACTTGTAATCGTGATTACAAGTAATTGATTACATAGCTGTAATTATCTGTAATCAATTACAGTTGTAATCGATTACTGTAATCAACGGCCAACTCTGATAGAAACCCATGCCCGAAAATGTCGTTATACACCTCTAGGCGCTCTTTCTTTTTATAGACTGTTTTTCCGCTTGCTTCTGAGCAGGTCATAATGGGGAAGCTCCTCTGGGCGAATAGGACGACTTTTCCAGGCATGAAGTTCTATGCAGTTTTAGTCTATTTCTTGTGCTCTTATACTAGTCTTTACCTTGTGCTCAGTACTAATTATTATAAAAATTACGGCTTTTTAAATTTCTTGACAGTATATCAGATTGCATATCTTACCTTTATGAAACTTAATAAATATGATGCAGTTGATGATGTTGACGATACTTTATTTCTTAACGATCTGATTGTTTTCATGAAAATGGTCATAAAAGTGCAAATTTTTTATGAAAGAAAATTATACAAGAGGTATATGTACAATATCTGTATTCATTTTTAATTTTCGGAAATTTTTTTAGTGTAAAATTCGAGAAAGTTCCTTTTTTAAGTGAAATTAACGTTCTGGCTTATTGAGATTGAATGTTGGTTTTCCAGTAAGTATGAAAAACAAAAATACTTGTTTTAAATATTAAACCAGAATTTTATTTAGCTTGTGCATGATATTAATAAATTTCAAAGTATGAAATGCAAAGGCCGTCATCACACTCCAGTTACATTAAAAATAGTATGGTGCAGTCATCCAGTGCGTAAAATAAGAAATAAAAATTCCGGGGACACGAGATTGAGTAATTTAAACCTTTTTTGGTGCATTACTTTTAAAAGCACTAGCCCGGAAGTATCACGGGCACGAGAAATATGAAACTAAAACTCACAACTTGATGTTGATTGGATCGAGAGAAGGGGTTAACCATAAATGAAATATCTTTTCATTAACGTAATATGGTACACCAAAGTTAAATGTTCCAAAATTGAAAAAAAAAATATTGCCCTTTTTGTTAGTTTATCCTTTTAAGATTATTGCCATAAAATATTGAACTAATTTTAGTAAAAATGTTGGAATTACAGTATACTATGTCAAGCGCACCACGCGACGCAGGCCACGCCGTGCCATATATGAAATGTAAGAATAAGTAAACTGGTGTACTTAGTTGATTAACAGATTTGCTCACTCCTATCAAAATATTTTAGAAAAATATTATCATTTCAACTATTTTATAGAAATAATTTGCTTAATATATGTAAAAAAAAGAATTCATGGTAATCTAAACAGTTGTAATTGTAACTTATTTTACTGTAAAAATTTTTAATGAAATTTGCAAAGTGTTATTTGATAGTTTTGAGACAATTAGAAATAAATGTTGTCCCAGCATCCAAAGAATTTGGTCAAAATGAAGATGTCCGCAGAATTACGGGTGTTACTTTAGAAACATATGAGGCGACACATGAGAAGAAAAAGAGCAAAAGTAGCACTAAAAACTGCTGAAATTGACGGAGAAAAAGCATATTATTGACCTGTTTTTGATGTGTTATAGTTAGTTACGAAATAACATCACAAGATATAACCATTTTTTTTTATTTTTACGGTTGTAGCATGAAAAATAAATACTTAAATTTGTACAAAACAGAAAAAAAAAATTAATTTAAGTTTATCACAATCATTGCAAAACAACTTAAAAAATCCTTCTCTTTCATAGGATTCTGTGTTGTTCTCCCTTAATATTTACTTTAGCCGACATAATCATGATTCATTAATTTTTTGAAAAACATATAATGCTATAAGCAATATAAGTCAAAAGAATTTTACTTCTCGAAGGCAAAATTATTTTTCATCGTGAAAATCTAATTTTTTTTTACATGCACTAAAAGAAAAATATTCAACACTCGTTTGACTAGTTTTATACTATGGGTAAGTGATAAATTGCTATAGGGTTACAGACTTGTTTTTATAAATTTAAGAATTCTTTTCCAATTTTTAAGTGTATAAAAGAAAAAAAAAGTTCTAATCTATTGATGTTTTTGATTATTTCTTGATTTTTGATTTTTATTCAAATAAAAACATTTATAATAATAATTATTAAAATACCTTATATTAGTTTGTTTATTATTTGTAACTTGTTTGCTTATTAGTTTGTAAATAATTTTTACTCTACAATGATGTAAAATTTAAATTTAACTATCACACAAAATAAAAAAATACTCATAAATTAACTCAAAAATAAAACTAAAATATGAAAACTTCTAGGAAAAGTAAGATGCATTATGAACTTTTTAATAAGATATTTATGAAGTTATACGTTGAGAAAAAATTAATAAGACTGCAGAAAAATTTACCACGATTCCTTTTCTGTGGGAGCTTGGTAAATTTTATCGAAGTTCTTCGGTAACGATTTTGGTAAAATTATTACATACTATAGAACAATACATTATTGTTAAAATTAGGTAAATTTGGTAAAATTTGGTAATTAATGTCATGATGCCGTTTATCATGTTGGTTTTATTCAGTTGGTAAAATTTACTCTTCAGCTTTGTATTTTTTAGTAAACGTATGATGATAAGAACTATAATTTTAAAAACCAGAAATAATAGTTAACAGTTACCACATGAACGAAAAATTACCAAATGAATTGTTTAAATACCTTATATTTTGGCTTTTAACTCGATGCCTTATAATAAAGTAACTACATGTAAGGTACCCGAAATGTCACTTTTTTCTTAGACATTGTTTGAGGTTAGGATGTAATTCATAAAAACTATTTCGTTTATTTCAAATTTAATATAAGTTATAAATTTTCAAAAATTTGAATTTTTCATTAAATATTTCGCCAAGTTTAAATTGTTTAGCTGATGACAAACTTTTAGATTGTCATCGGAATTTAATATAAGTTATAAATTTTCAAAAATTTGAATTTTTCATTGAATATTTCGTCAAGTTTTAATTGTTTCGCTGATGACAAACTTTTAGATTGCATACTTTCATAAATTAAGTTATAAGGTTTGCATTATTATTGTGAAGATTTATTATGATTGCGTGACTAAAAATAAATAAAAGAATTTTTAATTATTAATAACATTTTTTTTATTTTGAGTTTTATTTTCAAAAGCTCCTCCTTAACTCCGATACTGCAATCATGTTTAATAGTAAATTAACAGTTTATTTGATGAACTAGAATTCAAAAAACAATTCGTTTGAGTGACTTTCAACTGTATATACTAAGCATTTGGTGAAATTTCTGCGGTTTTTCTACAAATAGTACACTTAAACTCACCTTTTCAATAACTGACATCTCCACTACCAAAATTAAGTAAACAAAAGTGTGTGTATATATATATATATATATATATATATATATATATATATATATATATATATATAAATTATATATATATATATTAATAATAATATATATATATATATATATATATATATATATATATATATATATATATATATATATATATATAAATTATATATATATATATTAATAATAATATATATATATATATATATATATATATATATATATTATATATATATATATATATTCTAACTATAAAAAGTGAAGCTTGATATGAGAGGGGCACTTCAGGCACACTCTAAGAAATTTCCGTTAAAATTCGGTCAGTTGACCGTTAATTTACATGACCAGCTGCATTCTTTGAGAAAAAGTAACCCAGTTTATGACGAACTTTAAATAGGGTTGCAGGTTTATTTACATCGTACTTAATCCCAGATTATTACATCGTACTTAATCCCAGACCTATTCAAAAAATATCTATCTCACACTCCCTCTACATTGGTAGTAACAGGCAACGTTTGTTGGTAGATTCTTAAATAAATGCTTAAATTTCAATTAACGTGAAAACCCAATTATAAAATAATTTTTTAGGAGCATAATGTTAATTAACAGTCAATAGATGGATATTTTGCGTACAAATATTTACGGGTAAAATTGTAATTTTATGGTTATTACAGCTCTATGTGAATAAATTGTTTTTTACGGTCAGTGACTGGAATATAATCCACTGCCTTATGAACTACTGAAATTTTTTTTATAAATATTTTTTTTTACCTGCCATATTAATAATTGAAGAATATACAATAAAAAAAATCTCCCCATGGCGAAATTTAAAGACTGTTTCTAAAACGTAATATCACAATATAAGTAATGGCTATTGTGCCATAAAGTTTAAAAGTGATTGGTACATATAAGTACCGTCAGTAGATAAAGGGTTAACTTTCTTTTCAATTATTATGTATAAAAACGTTGCCTCTACCATATTTTTTTTACGAAAAGATACTGGGTTCTATTTGAGCGGGATAAAAATGATTTTGAATTTAAAGACAAGAAAAAAAAATGATATATTTAACGTTTCTGCTTTGAACAAATAAATAAATTGGGCAATATTTTATGTCCAAAATTACATAAAAATAAAACAGAAGTACCATTGAAATAAAATATTATTTTCATGATTATAAGTTACAATCAAATTTCTCCAATATCATTGATTTCAATCAATCATTTGAAATGAACATTTGCTTTATTTTAGAAAGCCTTTCCTTTTTTTTTTCGTGAGTGCTGGCTTCTATACGTTCTCGAAAGTTCCAAATCTATAGTAATGTTATTGATTACGTAAGAATTGATCCTAAATAAAGCTTACATTTCAAGAAGTTGCTTCATTCATCTTTTCTTCTACCGAAAGGAGTTGAAAGAATCAACTAGTATAAATATATATAATTTCCTATGCGTCGAAGGAAAAATGATCCTAAAAATCAATATTGCATTTTATATTCAATTTTCTCATGCAAAAATCAATAAAGCTGGAAAATCAAGGTTATTGCCGCAGAATACCTAAAGATTTAGATGAGTTTTTTTAATACAAAATAACAAATATAAGGTGAATCTGCTACAAAAAAGTTCCAACTAAATTTCTTTAAGTAACTCTTCAATGTTATAAAAACAAATATAAAATAAACTACTGAATATGCATTATTATATTATTAAAAGCATATGTGTTTTTCGTAACTTGAAAAATTATAGATAGTGATTCTAAGAAACTTTTTGATTTGAATTTTTTTTCCAAACATTTTATTTACATAAGAAAATTAAAATTTAAAAAAATTACTATTTTAATATCATTTTTCAATATATCAATATACATAATTTCCTATGCGCTGAGAGAAAAATGATGTTAAGAACAAATATTGCATTTTATATTCAATTTCATTATAGAGAAACCAATAGAGCTGGAAAATCAAGGTTATTTCTGGAAAATAACTAGAGATTTAGATTTTTTTTAAATTCAAAATACTAAGTAGGTGGATCTATTATTAAAAAAAATTCAAAATACATTTCTTAAATAATTCAGCAACGTTTTATGAAACATACAAGAAAAAAACTACTATATATGTATTATTTTAGTTTTAAAAGCATACCATGTGATTCAAACAGCTCGGTAAATTATGAAAAGTTGTTTTATTAAACTTTGTGAACATAAATTTTCTATTTTAAAATAATTTATTTACAAAAAACATAAAATTAAAAAATATATTTTACTATCTTTTTAGTATATTAATATCTACAATTTTCACTGCATATTGAGAAAAATGTTTCTGAAATAAAAAAAAACTAGACATTTTGGATGACTGGAGAATTAGATGTTTTTTTATTAAAAATAATGAATGGGCGAATCTACATCAAAAATTCAATTTAAAACTTTCTTAAGCAGTTCTGTAACGTTTATAAAACAAACATAAAGTAAACGACTTCATATGTATTATTATAGTTTTTAAAGTATCATATGTTTCACATATCTTTGAGAACTAGGATAGTTGTTTTATAAATAGGATATAGTTGTATATACTAGGATAGTTGTTTTATAAAACTTTTTAAATTAAAATTTTATATTATTTTCTAACAATTTAATTACAAAAGAACAATAAAATATAATTGATTTTTTTACGATTTCTATGTCTATTTCATTTTTCAGAATAATAATATTATTATTATATTATAATATTATTATTATAATATTGTATTAATTTTAATATTATATTAATTATAATATTATATTAATTATAATATTACATTAATTATATTATTATCCTATTATTCAGTCAGTCAACAAAGAGTAAAGTAATAAAATATCTTACAAATAAATGACATAAAAAAAAGAGTTGTTAAAGAAAAAAAAAATTCCTTACATAAAAAGGCAAATCAAATAACGCCAAATGTATCTTTTCATTATGAAACTCTGAAAAGAGAGATCTGATTTTCAAAATCATATATTTAGTAGCATTCAAAATTAATTATTCATTTTTATATTAATTTGAAATTTAGCTTGTCATAATATTTATAAACTGAATCCCCAAGTAGATGTCAAAAAACAACTTTTTCATGCTTGAAATAAGTTGTACAAACATAGAGAAAATCTCTTTAAAAATTCTGTTTTCAAACATAAAGTATTTAGTTCTATGTTACGATACAAATATATTGATTTAATACAAAAACTTTAAAGTGGATAAAAAATGTTTTTCGTGTTTTTTTGGATTTGCTTAATTAAAAGTTTATGTAAGAAAAGTAAAGAAAAAAAAATATTATCCAATTAATATTTTTTTAATAATACTATAAATCCGAATACATGCATTTAACTTCATATATTTTTAATGCAGATCTGAGTATCAAGCATTATAAATCGTTACATTTTTTTATCCAGGAATGTTTTAATAAAATTTGAAAATTATTTTTATTTATTTTCTTATTTATTATAAATATGGAATTAATTAATTGTTTTTATAAAGCTACTTGTATTTGTATTATAAATTTTTTTAAAAATTTTACTCGAAAATAAAGGTAGATACGTTAAAATGTTTTTAATATTTTTTTCTTATAAATGAAATATTCTTTACACATTTGTCTTAATTGCTTGCTGTTTTTTTTCACAATTTAATGAGAAGTTTCATAATGAGGAGAATAGTGATCTTTATAATAATGTTTTTTTCTGGTATAAAGACATTTTGTTAATTATAAAAAAAGAATAAAATATTTAAAAAAAAATCAGTTTTTTGATTAAATTAATAAAAAAAGTTTAATATTCAGTATTTTACTAGTTTTTATAAGCGCTATAACAAAAATAATTTGTAGGCATTAATTAATTATATGACATTATTAAGCTCTTTTTTATTAGGAAAAAAATATTTATAACATAATCTCAGCTATGGAAGACTCCTTAACCAATGTTTATTAATTAATTCGGTTATATTGAATTGGTTTTAATGAAATAAATAAAAAATAGATGTTATTTTCAGCATCGAAAGAAACTATATAACCGAATATTGTTCATACTTATTGTATTTTCATTTTAAACTTTAAACTCATTTTTTCATTCTGGAAGATAATTAAAATAGTTATCGAAACAATCTCTCTCTTCATGAGTTTCTCACGGAGATATAAAAGTTATATTATAATTGTTGTAATATTTTAATCAGTATAAACAAGATTTAACACTAAATACTAGAACAAATCGGCATTATTTAAAATAAGCAAAGCCTCTTTAGGTTTTATGTTAACATTTAAGATAATAGACTGCTTTTCTCAGCATTCCAACCTTATTTCTTTGCTGTCAATAATAATTGTCAATCATTCGCATATGTATCGAAACTGCTGTTTTAGCGTTATTCTGTAATGTGGCATCCAACTCGGTGAGCTATCACATTATGTAAAATTCACCGAAGAAAAGTATGGTTAAAACAACCAGACTATGGTAAAAGATACAGTGTTCTTGGCTCTATGAGGACACCAAAAATTTCCTAATTTTTACCGAAGCTATTTGGTAACGATTTGGGTAAAATTAACACTAAAATATGGTTTTATAATGCATAACTAAATTTAATAAATCTGAAAAAAATTTAGTTATTTTATCATGATACCTTAGAGCAGAGGTCGCCAAAGTGGTCTATATAGACCCCCAGGGGTCTATTTAACAAAAGCGGGGGTCGATTTGAGACAGGGGGGCGAATGGGGGTTGATCCGAATCGGAAGGGTCGATTGTGGGTCGAAAGAAAAAACAGTTCTAAATACGCAAATCACACATACCAAATTAAGAATGTAAAATTTGTGAATTTTTTTATAATTGACTCAATATCAGTTTCTTTATAAAACATAAATTAATAAACGTATATTTATTGGGGTGAAACAAGTATTTACGTACCACAGCGCAGTGGCACGAAGCAGTTTATAAGTCATGCATATGTGCGTTTGCCCAAATGTCACGTGTGACGAGCATTGACGTTACAAATGCAAATATCATACGCAGTTTCAGCTATCTTTGCAAACTGCGTTGAATATTTGCAGTGTCATTATTAAAACCTTTATAGTTTTGGATAATTATTGTTTCGATAAAACCATTCGTTTGGTTTAGATATCAATTTTAATTATCAATGCCCAAAAAAGAAGGTAAGCATTAATAATATGGATTAGTACAGCCCGCGACAAAACTATAGCACACTTTGTAATTTTTCACGAAAATTACAAAATTGACCAATTTTGACGAAAATTAAAATTGACCAATTTTGAACCCAATATAGCGAACCTCGCAAAAAAATACCAGGCACACCCATCTCATTGATCTAGAAGCAGTAAATCTTTAGTTACTTTACTTATTATATCTACTTATGCATAATTACTTATTATTTAATAATAAGGTATTTAAATTTCAATATTAATATATTTTTCATAAAACTATTGTTACACAATGTACTATTACTTTAATAAATGTTTAAAATCATAAAATAAATGTACAAACACAGTATCTAATAGAGTTTTATTTTAATTAACAGAAAATTACTTTTGTGGGGGGTCGATGGAGATTTCGAAAAATTATATAGGGGTCGATGACCAAAAAAGTTTGGCGACCCCTGCCTTAGAGCATGACATGAAATCTATTTATTTGGTTAAATTTACATTTCAATTTAGTATATTTTTACTAAATGTGTGTTAAAAAGAGCTATAATTTTGCACCATATCATACGAGTGGAATTAAGATAGAAACGTAAAAGAGTACCAAATAAATAGTTTAAGTACTGTAAATTTTGATTTTAACAAGAATTGTGGGGATTTTTTTTTATGAAATGTCATTAGCAAACAGTATGGTAATTTCCCAAGAATTTTGTTCTCTGTGTACACTGTAAAGATGAAATTATGGCAAAAATACCGGCACGTTAGGTGCATCATTCACAAAAATAATTTTACCATCAACTGTATATTTTACAGTAATGATTGATTAATTAACAGTGAGTCATTAATTTTATTATAAATATTATTTTAAAAATTATGGTATATCAGATTTTTGTTCACTAGCATTTTTGCGCAAAACTTTTTTGTTAGGTAAAAAGTACCTACTTTAAGGGTGCCGGTACATTTTACCTTAATTTGACGATTTAAAGAGTAAAATAAAACTAATTACCTTAAGAACTGAACTACACACTTTCACACGCATACATGCACTGATTGATAACTTTGCGATAGAGAGCTGTAGCGAAATATTAATGAAAGCGAATTTTTTTAAACTAACATGAAATTTAGATGAAGTTTAGAAGAAGTTTAGTTTAGATGTCTAAGACAGATTACCCTTCTGTTCAACACATCACAGTGGCAATTCCTAAGAGATCTCAAGCATAAGTTACTTGTTCCACGGATCAAAAAACATGATTCTCAGTTGAACATCGAAATCAAGAATGACTGGCTGCGGTCAGTGTGCGGGTGGGTGACCACTTGGATCAGTCTGCGTAGGGACCAAGGGTGTGCGGTATTGGTCCTCGTTCAACTGTTCTACAGTAAAGTGCTCGACTTAACGCGCAGGTCATCGGGTTACCAAAGTGGGGGAGTTCATCTCCTTTCCCCGATGATCAAAATTGTGATGGCCTTTCTTCGGACCATCCTGTGGGATATTTTCCAGATCATCGCTATGCAGATCATTGCCAATGCCCAGCTCTAGAGCGACGTAAATAAACTACAACTGCACGAGTTGCTTACTTAGCAATATAGAATTTTAGCGGCATATTAATGAAAAGGACATTTATTGGCTCTAACATTTCCTACTTACCCTAATATTTTATAGGCCTATTGTGTATTTGAAAGTTCACATCATATTCTTACTGCTCAATACAATGCTCATATTTTATTTTCTACTAAGAGATAGAGTATTTTTAAGGTTCTGCAGAATGCCTTTAAATTGAAAGATAAATTGAATTGAAAAACCTAAATCAATAAGAGGTGACTAAATCAAAACGTTTCGCTCAACTAAAGTTAAAAAAAACTAGTGAAATAAATACTCCTGATGACATGAAAACGGGTGCTAGAAACTGAGATAGATGCAAAAATAAAAGTATGAGAAGATAAAACAAACAGAAAAGTGGAAGGAAATCACTAGGACAGTTTGGTTAACGAATCTAGTTTTGTTAATGAAATAAATCCCTCCAGATTTTCTTAAAATGGAATCGCAATTAACATTTTTATGAAAAGTGAGATACTTATGATATTTTACTAAAATATGAAGTATAAAATCTTTACATATCAACGTAATTACCGGTAAAAAGTTATTAATGTTAGAAAATTGTCTTATGAAATCATAATTCAAATTTAATGTTATGGACGTAATTGAAATATAACTACTTAACTATATCATTAATTTCAATTATGTGAGTTTTGTGTTGATAAAGTTTATGCATGGCAAGATATGGTCTACATGACAAATGGCTACTCTGCCAACTAACTCCATGGTCCTTGCTACATTTTTTGTAGCTGAGAAAGCTAGATGTCTCAATTTATGATATTTAAGAGTTTTGGAAAAATACAAATACTTTTCTGTTTTGTTGTTTCCAAGAAATTTATTTCCCTTTCATTTATAAAGTTTTAATGCATAAACAATTTTTTAGAACTTGATTGCTTAGGAATGCAAATTTTATTCAATGTATTTTATGCGAAGCAAGTTGTGTCTGATTAAATGCAGATGTTGTAAAAAAAACTTCCTTTTAAAATCTAAGAAAAGAGATATGTATACTTAAGAAGTTGATTTTTTTCTCATTTGATTTATATATTGTTTATTCAGCTCTTGTTTTTTTTAAAAGAAAGGAAAAAAGAATGGGCTAGTTGTCAAAAGCTGCCACATTTCCATATCTGATACACTACATGGAAACACTAAAATTTTAATACAGATTTAATAATCGAAATTTTTTAATAATAATTTCTAAATTTTATTGCAATATATCAATGAATCAAATTTATTTTTTATTCTTCAACATGTAACTTTTTTATATTGATTACGCAGTGGAATAAATTTTTGTTTCTTATAGTTATATGGAGTGTATGTTATGAGGAGATTTCAAATCTAAAAGTAGTTATGCTCCCAAAGCTACGGATTTATTTAAATGACATTTTTATTCCATTTGTTTTAAATGTAAAAGCTTAAAAAACATTATATGCAACAAGAGGTCATATGATTATTACGACATACTTCTTAGAGAGTTAGGGCACATTATCAGTTTTAAAATTACATAGAAACCCATGCCCTGAGATGTTGTCGTACACGGCAAGAGGCACTTTCTCTATTATGACCAGCTCAAGGGCACTCGAAGTCTATAATAATATATGTGTGTTTAAAAAAGGGGTCAGCTGAATATTGTGACAAAGTTCTAGGTTGTTAGAGTACATTATCAAGAAATCAGGATTAAGATTGTATATAATCTGGAAATGTCGTTGAAAGAGGCTATGGGCTCCTTTTTATTGTGACCTGTTCAAAAAACAGAAGACAATTTATAATAGGGTAGTACTTCTAGCTGCGTATGACGACATTTCCGGACATGGGTTTATATGCAATTTTATATCTGATGGTGTCCATTAATTTCTCTAAGTGTTTGTTGCAACAATTAGCAATCCATTGTTTCATATAACAGTTGGTTAAAAAATAGACTGAAAATGTAATTTTAAAAATTGTAGCATGGAGAAAGGCCCCGACGGCCTTAGAAGTCAGGGACGGGAAAACATCCAAGATCCGTTAAAAAAATCTCACGAAAAAAAAATTCTTCGTGTTAACCTAAAACATTCAATTTATGTTTATTAAATGCAATACTGCGATACATTTGTTTTAAAAAATATATCAAGAAATATTTAAACGTATATATTCTTTATAACATTTAGTTAAAAAATAGACTAAAAATGTTATTTTAAAAATTGTAGCATGGGGAGAGAAACTGATTGCCGATTATAAGTCAGCGACGTGAAAATATCCAAGATCCATTAAAAAATCTCATGAAACAAAAAAAAAATTCTCAGTGTTATCCTAAAATATTCAACTTATGCTTATTGAATGCAATACTGCGATACATAGTTTTAAGAAATATATCAAGAAATATTTAAATGTATATTTTTTAATAACATTTAGTTAAAAAATAGACTAAAAATGTCATACATATAACATCATAACATTTAGTTAAAAAATAGACTAAAAATGTCATTTTAAAAATTGTAGCATGGGGAGAGAAACCGATTGCCGATTATAAGTCAGCGACGTGAAAATATCCAAGATCCATTAAAATACCTCATGAAACAAAAAAATAAATTCTCAGTGGCATCCTAAAACATTCAACTTATGTTTATTAAATGCAATACTGCGATACATTGTTTTAAGAAATATAACAAGAAATATTTGAATGTATATATTTTTTTTAGAAATTTTCGGTATTCGCTTATAATTTATCTTCATTCATCATAAATGTCTGCATATTTTAAAAATAAAAAGAAATATTTATAGTTTCAAATTAAAATTGTGAAATAGCAGCATACAATTTATGTTTTGAATGTTTGGAATCATTATCATCATTTATCATAAAATTTCTCATTCACATTTCATTTATAATCATTATATGGTACGATTCTTTTGTCCTTATAAATAATTAATTTTCTTTTCATAGCTCTGTGGAAACCAAAAATACAAAAGGATGTCATCGTGTTAACTATTACTAAGTAGATAGTTTTGTTAGCGGATGCGAAAAGAATTTAACATGCTCACAGCAGCTTAAATTTGCCAAACAATCTGTTTAGCCACCATGCAAATTATTTCACTTTAAAAATATATTCCGAAACTCGTAACAAATTATTACAGCAAACAGTTCCAAAATTATTCAAAAATATGCTTTTATTTTGTGTAGAAAAGTGCTTTGCTGCCAATGTTCAAATTTTCCGGTGAGAGATTTCTTAAGTGGTTGGTAAGCTGCGATTGTATTGGCAGAGGTGAGGAAAAGTTATTTTTAATTTCTTTAACTATTAAAATTCAACTAAAACTAATTGTCGGGTCTTTTATATATTTATTTGAATTATTTGCATGTAGTGATTGTAAAAAGAATTTTTTTTAACAAAAATCAAATATTAAAACATTATGCTATTAGCTATGTAGAATATAATAAGAGATTCTCACAAAAAATGTGTAAAAATTTGAAGATATGAAAACATTTACGCTAACTAATCGCATTTATTTTATTGTTACATTTATTCTTAATTTCCAATCATGAGTTTGGAGATTGAGAGCGCCAATCTTATTGTGAAATATATAACACACGTAGAATAACAAATCTGGTAAATTTACCGTACTGTATGGTTATGACATTTCTGGTAAGAAAAACTCATTTCTTGCCAAAATATAGGATATTTAAACTAATCATGTGGTAATTTTTCTATTCATATGGTAACGGTTTACTGGAAATTCTGAATTTGAAAATTATTTCTCTTAAAACCACAGATTCAGTATAAATACAAAACTAAAAAGTAAATTTAACCTGATAAATGATTTTTATGCCAAGTATTATGATAAAATTCCCAAATTTTACCACATTTATCAAATTTTATTGCATACTATAAAGCCATTTTTTCATTGCTTACTTTACCAAACTCATTGGCTAAGCTTTTCGTTAAACATTACGGAGCTTTTAGATGTTCCCATAGGACTAGAAACACTGCAAATTTTACCATATTCTGATATTTTCGAAAATACATTTTTTCTCAGTGCATACCTTACACAATGTGACAACTAACTTGTAGAGCTCTCGCAGTTGTTTGCCAGATCACCAAATAACGCTTAAACAGTCATTTCTGGGCATATTTGGAGCGATTTACGACAATTATTGATAATGGATAAAAAGTTAAGGTAGTTTGTTAAATTAAAGTAATGTGCTAACAGTCAATGCATAATAGATCATACATTGTCCTATTATATATTGGCTAGATGTGTAATTGACCCACATTGACACATCTAGACGTTCGAGGGAATTTTCGGTTACCGATTGCTAAGCAGTTTTTAGTCCTCCTGGTGTTCCCTACCTCCTGCTCACGCTTGTACGTAGAAACTCCTCGTATAATCGAGTATAATAATAAATGTTTTCATCAATATTAGTAGCATAATTTAAGCTGTACTCCCATAATATTTATGCTACGTAATGCATAACGTTAAGAAACTCAATTTTCCTCTTTATGCAAAACTGGCATACTAAAACATGCTTTCTTTTTGTATTTAATTATTATCACTTATCCTTCTTATTTCTTATTGTACAATAATAAAAAAAAAAAAACTTACCGAGAGTATAGAGTATTTCTAACTTTTCACTATTTGATCGAATTTAAGTGCCTTTGATAAGGTTTAGTGTAAGTTACCCTTTAGTTGGTATTGTATAAAGTTAAGAAACTCAATTTTTCTCTCTAAGCAGAACTGGCATATTAAAGTATGTTTCCTTTTTGTGTTTAATTATTAACACTAATCCTTCTTATTTTTTATTGTACAGTAGTAAAAAAAACTTACCGAGAGTATTGATTATCTCCAACTTTTCATTATTTGATCAAATTTAAGTGCCTTTGATAAGGTTTAGTATAAGTTATCCTTCAGTAGGTATGAGGTACCCCAGTTTCATAAAAGAAAACAAGAGTATTTCACCATATCTTCAATTATTATTTATAGAGAAAAGAGAATTCCATTCTCTTAGAAACTAACGTACAGGTGAAAATTCACGTATAAATGAATTCAGGTATACAGATATAAATGAAAATTCAGGTATACAGGTATAAATGAAAATTCACCGTTCCATTCAATTAAATACTTTTGCTAATCCAATCGTACAAAATACCATGGAATTTTGACAGCTGAGTCTCTAATATATTTTTTATTCAATTAATAATGATTATGCTTTAAGATTTTATTGATCTACACACAATTAATCTACTAACTTTTCGAATGCCTAATTGAATCAAACTTGCCTCTTCAAACTTTTAAGGTATACCGCAATGTTAAGTACTTATAATGTTAAACTGCATTTAAAAAAGAAAAATAAACGCGATATTGCATGCTGGAAATCGGAATAAAGCTCAGGAGAGATCAAAATGCTTTTAAAAATTCAATTCGGTAACAAGACATCCTTTATCTTATCTCGTATTTACATATAAACATGTCTTCATTAGGAAACCTAGAAAGTGAAGTTTATTTAAAGTAAACTTAAAGTTTCTTCTGCGTTAACTCTGTTAAGAATCGTAACTCACAATAGTCATTGTCAATGGAAAGAATTCTGATGAACCCCACGGGGATAAGGTTCAGCTATTAATCTTAATATAATATTTGGCTTACTTCCCGAATAGATGATGAAGTAAATTATTTAGAAATTAGATTACAATAACAACACATAATCTAATGTTGAAACTTTCTTCTGAATGTCTATGTTACATGATTTCTATTTTTACAATATTTTGGAAATTCTTTGTTGAATGAATTTTCTTCAAATCAGTCAGGAATATTTTGCGCACTGTACAAAAAATTATTTATCCTCCAATATCATTGTATCTGTTATTATTTACTAATCTGTTATCATTTACTAATGTTTTTGTTAACTATTTTAAATACTATACTAGAAATACTAATTTACTATTTACTTTTTGACAGTATTTTATTCACGAAATTATATATTCAATTTTATACTTTTATTAAAAAAAACTATATTACTCTAAAGGATTTAAAATAATTTATTTTTCATTCGAACAACACACATTTAATTAGTCCATTTATAGTTAATTCAATCTATTAAGATTAGTCTATTCATAATTAATCCAATACATTTCATTAGCTCATTTATAAATAACCCTATCCATTTCATTTAAAAATATTTTTAATCCAATCCATTTAATTAGTCCATTTATAACTAACCATATCCACTTCATTGGTTTATTTACAATTAACCTAATTCATTTAATCAGTAAATTTAAAACTAACCCAATTCATTTCATTATCTTATTTCTAATTAACCCAATTCATTTCAGAAGTCCATTTATAATTAACCTAATCTATTTTTATTAGTCCATTCGATTTATGCGATTTTATAATTTTCTGTTTAAAGTCGGATTCTGTAGAAATTTTGATATAGTACATATCCTATAAATCTCATACCAAACTGCGTTTATCACTTTTAAACTGGTGTTGACATATCAAATATTGTTGATGTAGACAGTCAATACAGTTTTGCAGTGGCGGGGATAGAAAGTGTGATTGATGTGTTTTCTTCAATAACATTGAAACACAAATTCTAATAAGAAAAGAAAAGCTATAAAATCGGTTGAGGTATTTTAAAACATATGATAGAAAAAAGGACTTATGTGCAGTTGGAGATTTTCAGTAAGAACATAATGGATTTTTCATGACAAGGAGATGATCTTTTCTTTGACGTTCTTTCCACGAAAGGTTTAAAAGATTTGAAAGTTTAGCTGTTTTAAATTTAAGTGTTCAATAAAAATATTATGGAATATATTTCAAGAGTCACTGTTGCTAAAATTCAAAAATAGAAGAAAAATGGTCCATAGATTAAGATTCAGGTTTAAATCGTATTAAACTTAATACAGATTATCGATATTATTTTCACCAAACATCAGCGCCATTATTTATAAAGAATCATGGTAATAGTCTAAAAAAGAATTTTAAGAATAACAATAAATTATATAGTATATATATATATGAGTGATTCTTTTTAAACATGACAATTCGGACCAAAGCATTTCTTCAAATTTAAAATCTTCAAAATAATCTAAAACTTTTTTGTGTAGTTCCTTAGTTACACTTATTAATATCTTACAGACAACAGTGTAGTTATTGACATTTGCTCGAGAAAAAAAAAATAAAATAGAAATTCACCAAATCTTGAATGCCAGGAAAATGACATATTAGCTCAGAAGTTTAAAAAACAGTCATTTTAAGTTAATAGTAAGTATCTCAACTTAAGCCTTTATGTTAGATGGACCATAAATTGCTTAAATTAATTCTTTTTATCCACCGTAGAAGGAATCAAAATTTTTTTTGTTGCTGATATGCACAGAACAAAATTGCGTATAATAATCAATCATTAAATAAATAAACAACTTTAATTACGTCCAAGCATATTACAATCATACATAAACTTGGTATTAGGTTAAAATTTGCTTTCCTTGCTTACAGTATTAGCAGTTAAAAAAAAATTCTGGTAGCACTTCAATGTCCTGACATTCATAAGCCAGGAAAATGACAGCCAGGATAATGTCAAATTCGCCATTTTATAGCATATAACTTTACTTTAATTTAATATTTTGGCGTAAGAAGTTTATATTCTGCAGAAAACAACAGCATTTCTTAAAATAACTCAGATAAATCTATACAGTTTTTGTTATTAATGATTTCAAGATGCCAGGAAAATGACAACACAAAAACCTACTCACCCTGAAAAATTTTTTGAAGTAGATTTTGAACCAGAAAGTTGGTTCTTTATTCACGCAACAAAACATGTTCATATAGGGTATATAATCAATCTATTAATATAAGATATTGATTGCTGGCTCTATCTATTTTGGTTACAAACCATTAAATAAAAGTAGCCAGGAAAATGACAGATTTTCTTGGGACAAACAAATTAGTGACAGAAAAAATTATTTTAAACGAAGTTTTTGTAAATAATACCCCCTGCGTATATTTTAGAAATGCTTACATCGGTTGGGTTAAGAAACAAATTAGATATTGAAAAATTTATGGGAAGTCTTGAAGCTAGTTATTGCTGGAAACATTGTTTGGGACAAGCCAGAGACATGAAATTTTGAAGTTCAATTAAAATTTTTAGCTATACAAAACAGTCAATGCTAGTGCAAAGTCATTTTAAAACGCTAACAGCAATGCAATGTATTAATGTTTTTTTTAAAATAGTTCTTTTAGTATTATAGTATTAGATCTTGGAGCAAGGGACAGTAACTTGTCATATTTCGTGAGAATCCCCCATATATATAAGGCTATTCATGATTACCTCCCGGATTTCAGAAGGATATGGTCTCATGAGTAAACCCTCAACATGCATCATTTATTTAAAACAGTCCAGTTCCTACCCAATACTGTTCAATTTAGTAAAAGAAACAGAGAGTAGTCGAAAAACAATTATGAGAAACAATTTTAAGTAACAATTTCCAAATAAAACTGTTTTAATATTTATTATATCGCATTCATGTACCCTAAATTATTAGATATAGATAGTTTTTTTTCCATCTAAATAAAAATTTGCGTTCCCTTATAAGTTTCCGGCTTTAATTTTATTTCTTAGAAGGATTTTAAAAGTGTAAGTCATGCTTGGTCTTTATGGATTTTTCTTAAACAGCAGTTAGTATTAATCAAAAATAAACGTTTTTTTTTAAAAATCATTTTCACATGATTTAGATTTTTATGACAGCACATTTTAAAACATTTCAAGATAGACTTTAACATTATTAGCTAGGAGAAATAATTCTTAAACAGTAATAAAAAGACGAAACAGTTAAGGAGATTTAAGGATTACAATAAAATCTAAAATAATTGCTCATCTCAAGACGCAGTGACTTGAAAAATATCGTTGACAATAATCTTCAAAGTGACAAAGTATTCACGGAAAATATCGTAATAAAAGCTATTATAACAATGCAAAAAGGCGTAATATTCTTTATGATTAAAAGATAGATAATGATATAATTATATGTTTGCCTAATATGGTCATAAAGTACATTGCTTTTATCGATATTTGTAGGCAATTTAGTTGATAAATTGTTCGCAGTCTGTAACAAATTAGGATTTTTGTTAACATAAAGAGCCAAACTTTGACATTAGATTTTATAATTTTACTTCATTTATCATAGTTAAGATTTTAGCTTTGTATTTATCATCAAAGGATAAAGAATTTTTTGTTAAAAAATATTGGTTGTTTTATTTTGAGCTTTATTGTTGTTAGCTTCGCTGTCTTAGTTTTAGCTTCGCTTTGACGTAATAGTTTACAGATGTTTCGTTAATAAAAGAATTAAGGACATAAATAAGAATGAAACTTGATTTTCTTAAGACTTGTTATTTTAAAAATTGCACGCGATAAAAAAGTAATATTTAAAAATATGTAATTAAACTAGCTAAAATATTATTAATTAGATGCAAATAACTGCAATTTCAAGAAAAATACATAGCTTGCATAGTTAAAAAATTTAATTTTTTAAAATTTTCATTATCCAGGATGCCTAATATCTTATAAAATTAATTTTATTTTGAAAAAAAAAGCGTTTTTTCATAAGGAAAATTAATGAGAAAATATGACACTGACTCTTATTTCAAAGGAAATTATTAATTTTAAAAATTTCAACAATAAGTTAAATTAGGGAGAAAAACTAACTTTTAAAACTTCTTGCTTATTTTTTCTTTAATGTAATAAAGGAAATACTTTTCTAGAGTTTTATTGAATTATATAAAATATCAACAATTTATATCAGTGTTAAAAAGGAAAGAAAAGCCTAAATATTTTGTATCGAAAAAATATCATCGTTAATTTTAATTGTTATTAACATGGTTATCTAAGTGTTGCGCAAATTTAAAATAACATAGAATTTTAAATGTATTAATTCAAGTCAATTTATTTTTAATAAGTTTTTCAATTACGCCCATATTTTATATGAATTTCTGTTATATTTTTCTGATGAGCTCCTGTTATATTTTTCTGATGAGATAAAACGATGAGCTTCGAGTTTGTAAAAGATAAAATGCCCCAAAATAAAAATGAAAAAGAATAAATGTTTGCCCATGTAATAATTATTACTTAAACTAAATAGAAACTTAGAAAAAGACCACTAAAGAAGAAAAGAAAAGTTAGAATAAAAATGTGCATGTTTTATCGGCTTTACGTGTTTAGATAATTATTCGGTTTATTTTAATTTTTATTCATTTATTAATATTTACTGGTTATTCAACTATTAATATTTACTGTGTTCGATCCTCGGGCCGGGCAAGGTTGACTCAGGCTTTCATCCCTTCAGCGGGTCGATAAATGAGTACCAAGCATGCTTGGGAACTAAACACTGGAGGTTTCGCGTTCGGCTGACCACTAAACCGGAACATCTGCTCCTGCACCCCAGAGCCCAAGGTCAAGAAAATTTAGATAGGCACAGTAGGCTTTGGCCCACAATAGGCTGTCGCGCCACCAAGTAGTAGTAATATTTACTGACCAACAATTAAGAAAACAAAATTTACCCAAATAAGTCGAAGCCTCCTTCATTTGCCTCAAAAGACAATAAACAAGAATTGACATAGAGAGTTTTTGAAGGATTATTATTATTTATATATTTTTTTTTTTGAAGCTGGGGATTATAAAAAGGAATTAATGTTATAGCTTTGTTATAGGTCATCTTAACTTAAATAATATTTGTTGCAGAGGGGATATTGAGCGAATGTTAGTAGACATGAAATGAAGAACCGAAAAGTTAAAAAAGCAGCTTGCATTAAATTTGATATCTATTAACAGTAGTTTATCGCAATAAAATAAAGATAAATCCGTTTAACGTAAGTCTTACTTTCGTCTCATAGCTTGAAGAATTTTTACCTTGATCTGTAATACTAAATTTCGAATTGAAAGGGTTTGCAAATAGAATAACACTATCAATCTCAGATTGAAATCTGGCTCAGGCTCAGATTGAAAGCTTACGACCGAGGATCGATAAAGTAAATCAGAATTTATCCATAAGTCACTAATGAGCTGTGGTGGTTTAGGAGATTGAGCTCTCGTCTGCTTTGACCAGATATGAATCCTGGTGATGGCTAGTGGATACGAATTATGCTCCTGGCTTGCACCAATCACAGCGCTGGCATAAAATATCCCCATAATGATAAACAGATCATGGGTCCCCTTGTTCTTGTGCTACTCGTAAGAGGCGTCCGTGGTTTTTCTCTCTGCAAATGCATGTCAGTTCCATCAAAAAATCTCCCACAGAGGCAAATTTATCGCAATACTTGATCCAGGTGTACTCTTGTCTTCTTGGTTGGAGTCAAAATTACAAGGCTACATTGATGGTTGTAAACTAAGAATTGGGCCGGCTGTTTAATCGGCGGTTATAAAATAAAAATAAAAAATAACTCAATCATAGGCAGGGAAGTAGGGAAATTGCTTGTAGTTCGATTATTGTATTCACAAAAATAGTGCCATAATAAAATTCGGAAGGAAGAAACCACGTGGTTAAATTAGTGAATGAACAACTCTAATTGCCATTACAATTTTCGGAAGTTTACTACCTACAAACTGGCACCCACATGCATACCTTTCATTTAATGAAATATTAAATTTCTATCTAACGAAATTCTTTTTCTTTTCTAAATGAGAAAAGAAAAGGAAAGAAAAGAAATGAACAAATATGGAACAAGATATAAAAGTTTGATTTTGTTTTTATCGGCATCTAAAAACTTTGGCGTTAAATTACAAAAATGTAAAATATCCATTTTAAAACATTTAATTAATTCCTTAACTTATTTTTATAAACATTATTAGATCTATGAAAAATAAAAAAAGAAAGAATCAGTTCGAAGAATCATTTAAAGCTTATAAATTTATTATTTTAAGATAAGAGTATATTTTATTACATTAACATAGTGCTTAGACGTTTTTAATCCTACGAATGTACTTTCTTTTAAATTCTAGTTAAATTAACGTAGTTAAAAGTTTAAAACAAAATGCTAAGACTGAGTACGTAAAGAAACCGTAACCAGATGTTTTAAAGACATTTGAAAACCATCGAACAATTTCGTTTTAATGCTTTAACTAATTGATTTTTTTTTAAAATAAACATCAGCAAGAATATAGTTTCTCTTGCTAAATTAAAAGTTTTATATCTGAATTCTAGGAAGCATTACTTCCTCTGTTTTAGTCTGGTGTTTTTGTTTACCAACTAAAACTATTTTTCGTATAAGTATCTGCTTCACTTTTTTTGTGAGAATGATTTATAAACTTGTAGAAGATTAAATTGACAAAAGTGCATTTAAATTATATAGATCTTAGTATTTCAAACTAGTTTTTATTTGTCTTTATTAAGGAAAAAAATTTAAATAATAGTTTCCGAAACGCAAAAATTCTAAATTAAAACAAAACTCAATTTCAATTAGTTTAGATTCTAATCTTAAATAAAAATGATGCGTAAATAAAGGGAACACTGGGACAGTTGCTGAGTGAATGGTGATAATTTTTTTTATTTATGTATTGTAATTGTAATTAAATTAAGAAACTCTAATCTAGCCTGAATAAACTTTGGTTTTATACATGGATTTTCATTTACTAGAGAGCTGTCCTCTAAGTTTTCAATCGAAAATGTACATAAATCGAAATGTACAATAAATTGAACTAAAAAAAGACATACACAAAAACTTCTTATTGAAATATTCGTATGTAATAAATTTTCGTATTCTTTTCTCCAAACGCATTTGTGAATAAAAATTAGAAAATATAACTCTAAAAATTGTTATTAGGAATTAGGAAAGACTTATATGGAAAATCGATTTCAACTTGGAGAAAACAATTATGTGAAATTAACGTACTTTAAGATAAGAACATTTTTGGTTAAAAAAACGTTAATAATTTAAATTAATGTATGTTAATTATGATAAAATTAACATACAGTAAAATAAAGACATTTTTGGTTTTAAAAAATGTTAATAATTTAAATTAAAGTATGTTAATTATGATAAAATTTATATACTGTAAAATAAAGACATTTTTGGTTTAAAAAAAATTTAATAATTTAAATGTATGGCATTTAAACCATTCTTTTGATAATTTTTCCATTCATATGATACGGTATTTGGAAATTCTGGTTTTCAGAATTATGTATAGTTGTTATTACCACACATTTAATATAAAAACACATTTAATACAAAACATAAAAGTACATTTACCCGATTAAATTTATTAAATGCCATAATCTAAGGTATAATGGTAAAATTGCTAAATTTTAACACATTTTACCAAATATTTAAAATAATTATTAAAAAATTTTTTTTTTAATTTTATTAAAATCTAAACTAAAGCAATTCTGTAAAAATTACCATATTTTTTGGAGTTTCTAAGGAGCCAGAAGCCCAGTAAATGTTACCATATTCCGGGAGTTTTGACCCTAATTTTTTTCTCATTGCACTCAATTAAAAAACCAGTTTGTCATATGATTATTAAATGAAGTTAATAATTAGTTACGTTATTTATACCATTTAATTATTTGAAGGTCCAGATAAGGAGAAACAACAAATAAAATTTTATATCAACAAATTAGTAGATTTAAGTGACAAAAAACTCAAATAACTAAGTAAACAATCAGTATTTGTTAAGACCAAATTTCGGGCATTCACCGATCTGCTTTATAAGTATTATAACTGATTTTACGGAATACAAGAACCTCTTTGGTAGTTAAACCTAATAGTAGAGAGTAATTTTTAGAGTACAATTATGGGTTTTTACCAATCACTTTAAATAATTTGCATAGCAGTGCTCGAAAAAACTCAGAAATTTTACCCGTCCCCGAGGACGGCTCGTTCAACTATGTATCCGTCCTCCTTTGAAACTAACCCGTAGCTTCTAAATAAATAAAAATATAATTTTCTCTTATTTATTACAAGCATTTATGTAAATTGCACAATGAATTAGTAGTTACTAGAATTACAAATACTAGGATTACATTATACAGTAATAAAATAAATACTAGGATACTAATAGTAGCCTAGTATTTCTGTTATGAAATAATGCATTTCTTTTATGAAATAATTTAAATGACAAAGGTCAAGTTATCTGGAATGTCAATTCATCCGAGGGTACTACGCTTTTAAGGAATCAAATATGATGTTTGCCAGTTCCACAATCAAGCCAATGATTTACAGAGGTTTCTGCACAGAAATCTTAAAGGGGTTTTCCATTGAGGTAGACGTTCATAATTGTGTTTAACGCTTCTTGTTTAAGATCAGTACGTAATGTGTTTTTTTTTAAAGTTCATTGCTGAAAAGCCCCTTTCAACCACTGCAGTACTCCCAGACAGAGAAAACATCAAACATCAATTCCACCATGCGCAGTATGCTGCTGTATTGTGGGTCATTTTGCTGCATTAGGTTTTATAAATAGCTTAGGTTCGGAGGAATGAAGTTTTCTGGTGCTTAACGATATTATATATCTTAACTTTTAATGACACCTATTCTTGAGAAAAATTTTCTTTATCTACTCCTTCAAAAAAGATTGTAAGATAACAAAAACTGAAAATGTATCACGAACATTAACGAAAAAATGGCCGTCCGCGCGGACGTCGGATTCGAGAAATTGGTTGTCCACTGGGAATTTTTGACCGCCAAGGACAGGCGGACGGGCGGTTTTTCGAGCCCTGTTACGTAGTACACAATAACCATTCGTAGTTATTAGTATAAAGTTTATAATTATTACAGAAGTAATTCAAATATAATAAAAATTATTAAAAAAAAAACTTTGAGTTTCTAGTTAAAAGTTTAATTTTAAATAAAAATTATTTACTTTCAGTAAAATAATTATTTTTATTGAAATATATGAAATTTGTTAGAATCTCTTCATATGTTTATGTTTTTAACTTAAAGAATATTATATACAGAATATTCTTTAAGTAACCTATAAAAATTATGAATAAAACATAATAATATTATTATAATTTTTTATTTGAAGAATGATTTTATACTTAACAAAGATTAAAATTTTTTTGTGTTATTAATATACTTTTTAAGAAGAATTATACTTTTAATATAATTATTTCATTAAATATATTGAGATTTTCTGCATTAAAATAGTATCAAGTCTCTTCCCTGAATGAAAGAAAAAAGGTTCTTACTCTAATTTATGAATTTATGCATTATTAAAGTCACTAATTACAGTAAAATCACCGTGAATTCCTCTATTTAAATTAATATTAATGTGAACATTACGGTATATCAGATTTTTCTTCGTAACTACTCCGATAAAAATGGATTTTTACTGTAAAAAAGTATCGGTACTCTTATTGTCGTAATTAGATTTGAAATTTTTTACAGCGCTAAAGTGAATTTTAAAATTTTTAAGTCTATCCTTCTGTTACAATATTGATCTTGTTATGATATTTCCGGCCCAGTACTTTGGAATTTGATCGAAAACCCTGAGTATATATATGTATCTGGAAAAAAAAATTTTTATAAAAAAATTTCAAGAAAAATATCTAATAATGTCGGTTTCACTGATACTAAAGTTCTTTTTTTTTCATTTCGCCTAAAATATATGATAGTAATAAAACTGTCAAAATGCATTAAAAAAATGTGATAGATAGTTGCATGGAAGTCAGAAAAAAGAAATAAAACTGCATCAAAATATCAGTTGAAAATTCAATTCTTCTCACGTTTTATCCATCAAACTTCTTACAATCAAATATTTCACTTGAGAGTACAATGTATAATATCAATGCAGAATGCTTCATTTATCCGTTTAAAGCATTTTTTTAAAAAAATTATTGAACGGATAACTTAATTTTAAATTCGGAAATAAAATTGATTCTGAATTTCATCATGATTTGATGTTTGCTTTCGAAAATCTATTGACATTTGAAGAAACTCAAGATGTACACATGATTATTAAATTATATATATATATATATATATATATATATATATATATATATATATATATATATATATATATATATATATATATATATATATATATATATATATATATATATATATATATATATATATATATATATATATATATATATATATATATATATATATATATATATATATATATATATATATATATATATATATATATATATATATATATATATATATATATAAATAAATAAATGGGAATGTGTATACTTTAAAATTAAGTAAGGTTGTATGAATGAAGGATAAAGCATATAAACGGCTTTCTATCTATATGTGCAGGATCTTACTTTTAAATAAGTCACCCTATGAAAGATGGAAATGCGTATATACTGTAAAACTATGTAAGTATGTATGAATGAAGGATAAAGTCTATAAACGGCTTTCTATTCATATGTGCTGGCTCTGACTTTTAAGTAAGTTACCCTATGAATGATGGAATGGAAGTGAATGATTTTTTCCTTTTTAGTCTGTTAATTAAAATAATCCGTTAAGCAAAAAAAATTTCTTGTTTTTTTTTTAATTGTAATAAATTTAATAACATTTTCTCTATTTTTGGGTTTATAAATTAATTTCCGAATAATACATTTTTACTAATTTTTCTCATAGATGGCAGCACTAATATTTTACTTATTTAAAAAATTTTCTTCTTCGATCAAATATATATTTTTTAATTTTATTTTATTCGATTCAAGCTATAAGCACAACTCCAAATATTTTACCTCTTTTCTCGAATTTTGTTAACTGTTTAATTAATGTACTTTTAAACCTAAACCGCATTTTGCTACACGCCTGTAAGTTTGATTTCTTTTTTTTTATTTCATGCTCTTTTTCAACAAAATGTTTCATGCGATATCGACACATATAAAGAATAATTTTTATCTTAGGATAATTATTCTTTATTCAGAAATATCGCATTATACCAATAGATGTGTCTTGATAACGACTATTGGTTTTCCCATTTTTAGTTTCTCTTTATATTAATTTTTATTTTATTATTTGTGTTTATATATATATATATATATTAAATAAAACGTACATTATAATTAAACATTGAAAATTACGTACATTATATTTTATTTTAATGCTTGAAAATAGCTAGGAATTACAAAACTGAGCAATAAATGACCATACGTTTTCAAAGTTTCATAAATTAATATTTGAAAATTAAGCATGATTTCCAAATATGAGTACTAAGAGACTACATTTTATTTATAGTTTTATTAATTAACGTCTGAAAGCATTAAAATCTTCTCCCGTTTACCAAGTAATACATAAATCAAGGAAAATATTTAATTTATAGTTTACTAAACTAATGTCTGAAAGCTATACATTATACTAACAAGGGATACAAAACTGAGAACATACTTGTGAGCAAAACACTTGTGAATAAAGTATATTAGAAACAGTGCTTTCTTTCTAATAACAATATAATGAATGAATAACGGAAAAGAATTTGAAAAATTGCATTCATATTTCACGTCGAATAAAAATAACCAAATTAAAAAATGAAGAAGATTTATGTTTCTCTGATATTCTCTCTCATCGTTTGTTTTCTTCAGTTTTCGTTTTTATTTAAACGTTTACCATATTTCTGCTCCTTTATGTTCAGTTTATGCGTTATGCTAAAATCAAATTAAGAACTAGACTAGATGCCGCTCCAGACTGCCCAGACTTTGCTTACCACAAAACCCAATATTTAGGCCATTATTGATAAAACGATACAAAGAAAAAAGCGTCATTATTATTTCATTCACTAAATACTTTAAAATAATTAATTCTATCTTAATATAATAATTAATATATTAATCATCACGTTAATTATTATGTTAACTAACATGTTCCACAATTGCTAATGAAATCTATTCATTAAGTCTTGGGGTTCATCCAAAAGAAGATCGAACATTTAATGTTTCGCTGTCGAAAAAAAATTGGAAACTTCTGGGTCAAAGACTAAAGAAATTGATTTATCAGGCAACAATTTCCCTAAAGAAATTTTTATAGATTGTAATAAAGTTTATTGAGCAACAAATAATCTTGCAGAAATCAATTTGTCGCAAACAATTTAATATGCAATATTAGTCTTTGTGGAATAAAGTCAACAAATCTCTATAATGCTAAAGTAATTTATACAGGAAAACTCAACTCGATTTATTGACTAGATTATTTCAACTTGCGTATTCCTAACTAGAAGCGGAAGTGCATTAGTGACTTGAGTAACTACTAAATCCTTGCTAATTATGGTAATTTGAGTCTCAATCTTAACTATCACTATATTATCTCATCTTCCATAATTCTTTTCTTATATATAGTAAAGCAAAGAACATGGTTTCAAAAGTATTCATAAACTTTCGTTTTATCAATATTTAAGCACGCTTAAATTAACTAATCTCTTCCAAATTGAATTTTTCTTAACGTTACTATGAAATATGCAAATGCTATATGCAAATGAAACGCATATGCAAATGCTATGCAGTGCTTGATGGATAAATTTTGGTGGTGCAGAAAACACTTGTTGGTATGCATATATGCAAGAAAAAATTATTTTTAACGTAAGTGGCCATTATAATGAATTATTGTTAAGCATTCTTAAATGACATATAAAATTATTTATTAGCTGAAATTATTCATACTATATTACTTGAAATGTATTTAATTGTCTTTTTTTAAAACTTAAAAACATATTTTTCCTTTTTCTTAAAAAAAAATGATGCATACAGAACCTAAATTTGTTTAATCAATTAACTTATTTTTAGATATGACTAACTTGTAAGACTAAAAACTTAATAAACGTTATAGTATAAAACAACTACTTACAAGACTAATGTTATTACATGGTTCTACCTTTGATATATATGTATATGCAAAGCGTCAGAGCAGAATAATTCATTGAGGAAAAAATCTATGATCAAAACTACCAGAATATGGTAAAATTTATCTTGTTTCTGGTTTTATGGGAATACCAAAAATATGTATAGCGATATTAATCAAAATGCTTTGGTAAGTATTTTGATAAAATTGACAATAAAATATTGTTTTATAATATATGCTAAACTTTGATAAATGTGGTAAAATTTAGCAATTTTATCGTGATGCCTTTTAGTAAAGCATAAAAAAATTATTCGGTTAAATTTACTTTTCAGTTTTGTATTTGTTACTAAGTGTGTGGTAAAAAGATCTATAATTTAAAAAAAACAGTAATTATGGTAAACCATTGTCGTGTGAGAGGAAAAATTAGCTGCTGTTATAATTGGGAAATTATATTAGAATAAGAAATAATAATAGTCATATAATTAATTCATATATACCATTTAAAAAAATCGCAATTTTAAATAATTACCATTATTACCAGATAATTTTAATAATTATCATTCTAATTGCTAAAAGGTAAAGGTATAGTTATTATAGATATCTTAATTGGCAGTTCTGAAGAATATTTTGTGGCAGGCCATAAGTACCATTTATTCTTTTAAATTACGTTTTCCGTTTTGCATTGTTATTAAATATATGGTAATAAGAACTATAATTTTGAAAATCTGAATTTATTATCAGAATTATGTTTTAATTCCTAAAAATGTCTTTACCATTACAGATAGGTAATTTTACCAAAAAGTTTTTCTCCGTGAAAATTTAAATAAGTATTCCATACGTTAAATTATTTCCCCTAAAACGAAAATATTAAAACTAGATATACTTTTTTTTTACGAAAAACATCCTCACGATAGGATAATTTTATCAGAATTGTTTTTTAAGTGTAAATTTAATTATTTATTCCATATGATTAATTTTACTTTGAAATTGGTAATGCCATCGAATTCTATCCCTGAAAACGAAAATATTTCTTTCCATCCCTTACTTTAACCTTCATTAAACAATTTAAAAGAAATCGAGCTCATCCCAATTAAAACACTTTCTGGTGATCCCTTAATGTCACAGACTAAAAAGGGATCGACTTCCGTTCTTTTTATTGCTTTCATTAAAATGTCGGAAAAGCCGTAGGAAATTATCAGAGTGTTAAAGCGATATTAATTAGCTCGGAAGTAGAAGTGACGGCTGATATTAGACAACTGCAATTATAATCAAAATTCTTCAGCTCTTTTAATTACAAACAAAAAAAAGTTAATATTACTTATTTTGGGTTTTACAGTTAAAAGTAAGAAGATTAATTACATGTTACAAGAAAATTGTTCCTATCTTAGCTTACTGATAAGAAAAAAGTTTTACGGAACCAATTTTTATTTTACTTTGAAACATAATGCTTTTTAAAGATAAATTAAACGCAGGAAAATACTTCTTTGTAGAAAAACCTGCCTGTGAGTAACATGTACACGTAAAGAAAAATTCTGGTAAAATTTCCGTTACGTGTAAGAATGACATTTCTGGTTTAAAAATATCCGTTAATCAAGATATTAAAACCGAAATATTTGTAATTTAATTTGGTTTTACTATCCGAATTAACGGATATTTTTGAACCAGAAATATCATTCTCACACGTAACGGCATAAATATTTGTAATTTAATTTGGTAATTTTGCAGATCCTACGGTAGCGGTTTACATGAATTTCTGGTTTTCAAAATTCTAGCTCTGATTAATGCTTTTGCTGACAAGACAGTTTTCTTCTGATACCTCGAGAAAAAATTCCGGTCCAAGGTTTTTCACTCTATGAGAAGAATCAGTTTAGAATTCGTGGAAAAAAAATTTTCCCCTACCAATACAGCGCTTCTTTATTACTTCCATGCAATTAACTTCATTGATTCTGATGTATTGCAATCAAAATAACGTATTTCTGGTATCAGGTATCTTTGGAATTCAAATTCCAAACAAAAGAAATTTGAAGATCAGTGAATTACTGATCATCTATTGAAGTTGCAGTTGATTTTGTTTGAAGACCTTCAATCATTGAAATTGATTAAAAGAAATAAAATGAAAACTGAAGAGGAACTACTACTTTCCGTAATAATTAAACCTGGCATGAAATGCAATTGCATGGTTTACGATTTCGCCACCTTCAACAAATTCCAAGTATGATTACTTATGAAATTTTCCAGTTTTGGAAAAACTTAATACTTAATGTACTAATAATTAGTGACTGCGAATTTGTTTCCAATTGATTACTTTATTCTACTTAATTAATTTTAATAAATTAATCTATTCTAATTACTTAATTCTAATTAATTTATTCTAGTTAATTATTTATAATTAATTAATTCTAGTTAATAAATTCTAATTAATAATTTATTCTAGTTAATTAATTCTAATTAACTAATTTATTCTAGTTTATTACTTCAAATTAATTAATTTTAATTAATTAATTGATTTTAGTTAACTACTCCTAATTAATAATTTCTAATTAATTAATTGATTCTAGTTAATTACTTCGAATTAAGTAATTCAAATTAATTCATTAATTTTAATAAGCTAAATATGTTTATTAATTGTTAATAAGCTAATTAATTGTTTTTAATTAATTATCTAAATGAGATTTAGCCCTACTATCTAAATAAGATTTAGCCCTAAATGGCTTTTCGTACAAAATCTTGACTAATTGGAAGTTATAATAAAAATGTGTTTTAAATAAAGAAACCATTTCGTATATTTTACAGAAAATATGAATGTTTTTTGTCGGATTTTTTTATGTGCCTTACATAGCGAGAGAAATTTAAATTTAACTTCCTATTAAATCATATGTAATGAATTCAATGTAATTTATATGTTTTGGAATATCATGGCCTGCATTAAAAGGGTTAATCTGGATTCCAAAGTTACAGAAGAATACATTTTTGTTTAGTTCTTCTTACATTATTGTATTTTATGTTTCAAAATTTGTTTTTGGAAACTACTAATTAAATGAGCGAATACTATTTTTATCATATTTGATTTTACAGTAAATAATAAGTAAGATACTGTAAATTTAAAGAAAGTAATAAATACTTCTGCGTAAAATTTTAGGACTGAAAAACAGAAATTATTTCTATTTATTGAAACTATTACAAAAGCAATTTTAATCTTTAAACTTGAAATAGCAGACAAGTTTGTGTTTTTTCGAAAAAGTAATATTCAATAATGCAAAAAGTAATTATAAATAATAAAAAAAAGATATTTTTAAATATTATAAGAAGTTTCGACCTTGCTCACTCTACTTGTCAAACCAACAAAGTTCTTCTCATTTATCAATACTTTTTCTTTAAACGTCAATAGTTTCGGCAAACACACAAAATATCTTGTTTTCTAGATTTACAATTATTATAGCTTTGTGGAATGGATGATTTCTTTGATTTGAAAAATAATTATTCTAGATAATTAATAAAGTGTTGTTGTCGTTTTCGAAAAATGTTTGAATTTTAGAATGCCTGATATCTTATAAGTTTCTTTCTAGATGTTTCCTTAATAAGAAACAAAAAAAACATCGTAAACTACTAATTTTTAAACATTCCTATTCTCGCTTTAAAAATTAAAATTCTGTTTATTTTTTTATATATTTTTTGAAAAAAAAAAGATGAAATATTACAATTGATTACTGTAATCAATGTTTCAAAGCCAAAAGCTTCAGTTCCGTTAGGTAAAATGTTTATCTTTTTGTTTAAAATATATCTTTATCTAACAAAGCAAAATTATCATCAATTCACATAAGCTTTTATAAACGCCCACTTAATTACAAACTTCAACTATAATTGTTCACGATTTAAACTTAATCTGATTTAGTATTGAAATTTTTTACTTCTTTCCTTGATTGAATTTTTACCCTAATAGCCTGTCTCAACAAAATAAAAGCCTTTCAGTTGAATTATATTTTCTTTAGAGAATTCTGTTATAGTTTTACCTATTTTTGTTGTTTTTCTATCGAATTGATGATGGTCAATAGCTTTTCTCGAATCATCTTCTGTTATCACACAGCAATCAGTGAGAACGGTAGATGCTATTATAGCAGTAAATCGCCAACTTCTGTTTTTTAGCCACTTTTGGAAGCCACTGTAGGAAGAGGTACTGTCATCTGAGAGCAAATTAATTTAGTCCAGTTTTTTTTTTACTGTTTCAGATCTCTTTTCTGTGGAAGCATTCGAAATATTACATCGTATTTGCTCTTTTTTCTCCTTCTTTAAGATCCTTGTAGTGCATATCCATTTCACTAATTTCGATTTCATTGATTTTCTAGAAGGATCTTAGACGTTTCTGATGCTGCTCCTTTAGCAATCTATTTTATATTCTCATCTTTTTTTTTGAGCTTGAGGCACGTCAACATTATATCGAACCATTTTTCGTTTTGTGCACTAATCTGATTGAAACTTGCACTTTAACAATGTTGTCTCTACAATGGCATGCTAAAAAAATTCTTATATTTGCCTTTGTAAATGTCATATAAAATTCGTTTTCCATGTTCCTTGATAGTGACGATTTTTAGAGTAGATTTGCGAGATTTTGGAAATTTCTTAATGTTATTCTATTTTTTAAAATCATTTTTAAGAATATTTGTGATTCTCTGTTCAGATTGATTGTTGCATTTCCGTTCCATGCCTGTAGTATCTTTTCTGAAACAGTGATTGATATTTCACAAATGAAGAAAAACCTTTTTCTCTTGAATCAAACTCTAGTTGAACGAAAAGTGAATATTAAATAGCATCTTCATAAGTTTGCAATACGTTAGAATGCTTAAATATATCGTACTTACAGCTTTTAATATTCATAAGTGTTTTAAGATAATCCAATTTCCTCTGCATTAATTTTGAATTCGCGTATTCTCTGTTTACAAAAATAAACAAATAAAATTAGCTTGGACGGAAATGTTGCATTTGTCTTACACTGGCTGTGAGAAAGCAACGAGAATGATATAATTTACTTAAATAAAGCTATTCATAAAAACTGGAAGCGTGTTTTAATAAAATCTTTTACTAAAAATAGTTACTATTAAAAATATTTTAGAAATTAAGTGTATTCAGCCTCGAAACATTAATTCGATTAGAAAATGGAACATCTCATTCGAAAGTTAAAAAAATATAATTTTCGCATTTAAAGTCACAGTCAGGCACTTAGAAATCTTATGAATATAACTTTTTTGAAAATCATATTCAGACTATTAAAATGAAACATGTATGGAGACATAAATTTTGGAAAAACGTTGTTTACCGAAAAAAAATATTCTTTCCAATCTTGAAAAAGACGAGATCTCAAAGAGAGCGTTAAATATTATTATTACTTTGATATATATTTATATCAAAAATTACTTTTTGTTTGTTATTCAGGGAGTAAAAGGAAACTTTTGAGATGTTTATATGAGGTCTTATATATGAAGAGTCAATATAAAATTTTTAAATTTGTCGATAAAGCCAAAACCGAGACGACCTAGTAATTCATTTGGGGATATTTCCGTATCGTAATGTGCCGCGCCTACTGCAATTGCCAAGGTGCCAAACAGATTTTAAACTTGTAATTTTTTTAAAAAAAAATTAAAAACAAGTAGATGTTTACCCGGGGGTGGCTACAAGTTATACCTTTCAAATTGGTCCCTTTCTGTGATTTTTTTAAAAATCTCTTTGCGGGCTACTGCCCGGAAATTACCAAGACTTGGCGGCGATTATTCTGCTACACAACACGATGCGGAAATCTCTTCATTAATTCTAGGAACACAGATTTTATGACACAATAAGAAGAAATAATTGAGATATAATTTTAATCGTTGACGACGCTTATAACAATTAAAATAGGAACGTTTTTTTTTTACTTTCATTCTTAGAAACTTCAATATGTATGTTAATGCATCTGACAACGTGTAACCACTCATCTCATTTCCACTACCTCTTTTCTTTCTTTCTTCCCTTTTTTTTGTACCTTGGCATATACTATTTTAATTTAGTGCAATTTTATGCAATAAATGTTTCGTGTAGGAAAAATAAATTTTCTACAACAATAGACAAATAGTCAGCATTTAAAGCAAGAAAGCAATATTGAAAACAAATAAATTTGAATTTCAAAAATCGAGTAAGTTCAGAAAAACGGTTCTTTCACCACGTCGAATTTCAACTCCGCAGTTGCATTTAAGTGGTCTACAGATCGCTTAAATATGATTTTTCTTTTATTAGGTGTTTAATATTAAATAAATATTGAACTATTTATCGAATGAATTTTTTTATTTATTTTGTCTTACTCTCTTTACTTCTTTTTACAGCCCATCGTCATTCCAAATTTTTAAATCTAATAATTTTTGCACAGCAAAAAAAATTTAACGTAAAAAAGGGACAAAATTACACTAACTTTCGAAGAATTTGTGATTTAGGAAAAAAAACAACTTTATATTAAATTCATAAAAAAAATGACCTTCTCAGAATGCCAAAATTCAACTCCACAGTTGTGTCACTCCCACCTGTGGTCTGTACAGCGGACTGTATGATATTTTTTTACGCTTACGTTACGTTTTTTTAAGTTTAACCATTAACAATTCTAGAACAAATAATAAAATACTTTTTTGCCACATCCCACTCCCCATATAGATTTCTACAATTTACCGTGATTTTAAATTTCTAGTTCATATATTTTTTTGTGCATGAAGATGAAATGTATAGTTAAGTTGAGCTCCCAAAACAGACGAATATATATTTCTTAATATAGAGAGATGCTCTATAAATTTCAGAAAGAAGTGAAAATATGGTAATTAATACTTAATGTCGTTCAAATATAGTTATTCCTTTAATATAAATATTCCTTTTACTCCTTATGAACTGGGTGATTTCAAAACAAATCAATATGGACTCAAGGTTGATTACTATGTTCTTGGATACAAAAATAATTAAATAAAAGATAGAAACTGATTTTATTGCTTTATGCTCAGTAAATATAATTTTTCTCTTTTCTTTCTTTGAAGTGAGATTTTCCCACACGCATGAATTAATTGAGAGATTTGAATGGGGAATTTAAACACATCATTGAAAGTGAAATATACTTTATTTCCTATGAATTCAATTCCTCTCCATCAGACAGTCTGCGAGTCAACAGCTAAATCTCACTTTGCAAAAGGAAAAAAAAATTCTTTGAGAAATTTACTATGAATGGTTAAAAAAAATTCCTTATCTTCTACTAAAATTTTTTTCTTATCAAATTCTCTGATTTAAGAATAGTAATTTTCATACTAAGAAGATATGTAAAACTAAATATTTGCTGCTTTTTACATGAAACGTGTTTCTAACATGAACTAAAAGATTTTTTAAAAAAGAAACACTCTATTCAGAGTTAATTATTTTCCTGTATATCAGTAATTTGAATTTCTGGAATTCTGAAAAAAAATTGTTCTGTTAGTATGAATTGTTGATTTAGTATGAAATGGAAAAATATTTTGGGAATTAAAGGTATACAAGTAAAAGTGCTAATTCCTTAACAAATTAAATTAAGAACAGAGTTTGTGGATCAATTAAATTTCGTGAAATAATAATGTAAACTTTAAAAAGAATTATATTATGCATTTAGTTTAGCAATTCGTAAAAATATGAGTGCAACTGTTTCTATGAATAATCAATGTTCAAAAATCAAAACTCAAATTACCCGCCTGAAAGTTAAACGAGTCAGAAAATAAAACTAAGTTTTTTTTTTTATTTTACGTAATTTATAATTAAAAAAGAAGAAATGTGACAAATTTTCAAAAGAAAATCAGATATTGGAGAATAATTTAACGAAACAAATGGAATCATAAAATCAATAAAATAGTTAAATAATATTTATTAAAGCGAACCATCATGAAGAAACGCAAACAAGCACATTTGCATATGTTTTTGATATAGCTTAAGTACTACAATATAAAAAACGCATTTTTCTTCTGTGCTATTGCTAACTTTACTAATACAGCTCTGCAGGCTCATTGTGAGTTTTGTCCAGCCGAACAATACTATTCTAGATTACCTATTTTTGGCTTTCAACTTGCGGTTTTTTTATTTTTAAGGTGGTTTAGAGTTTTGGTGCTATCCTCCAACGATCTGCTCTTTGGTCTTCCTCTTAGTCTTCGAGTTCAAAGGTTGCATTTTAAAATTTTTTTACGATTTATATTATCATTTCATCTCTCAATTAATTCAATCAATTCTCATCAATTTAATAAATCAAATTATATATTTTTCGTTTCATTAAATGTCCAAGTTTACTATTCTTTCTTATACTCCGTTGTTTATTATTTACTTTTAATTGGTCTGAAAATTCTTCTCAAAACTTTCCGTTCGAAGATTAGTAGATTAGATTCGTCTTTGTCAGTTGAATTTTGTCGTCGAATTTTGTAAGATACCATGTTTCACTACCATACGTTACTGCAGGTCTGATAACTGTTTTATATATCTTCAACTTGATTTCCTTATTAAGTATTGTGTTCATCAATAAGCATTGGTGAAAGAAATTTTTTTTTCTTTTTGTATCCTGGTGTCAATTTCTTCTGTTGTAACATTGTTATTTTAATTTTATTTTATGACCGACCCAATTTAGGGTTTTTGACTACTAATGTTCAAGTCGGTATTGCAATTTTGAACCAATCAAAAAAACAAGGAAACTCCAGGATCAGTACCTCCAGAGGTATTATTTGTTATGGGAACATGGAGGACTTTGTGACTCGACAGATTTAACCTGCATCAGTCACCATTTACTACACGAGGAGTCTTTAGTAGGTGGGTATCAAACCCACGACAACATGGACATGGGCTCAGTGCCCTTCCAACCAGCAATCCCTGCCCAGTGTTACATTGTTAGTAACATTGATAATTGAACGAACTGGAAACTTATTCAAGCTTATAGTTATCCAAAGTAAGCGCTGATGAAATAGTGGTAGATTTAGTGCCATAATTTTTTTGGTCATTAGTAATGTAGCCTACTTCATTTGCTGATTTTGTAAGAAGTTTGTTCAAGTTCCATGCAATTATTTGTGCTTCAACTTCTTTCATGCTTAGAACAAAAAATACTCTATCTTCACTTGAATAAAGCAATATTGAAGAAGAAAACGCGAACAATTAATAGAAAAATATATAATTTGATCATTTTAAATCAATTTCGTGATTAATTTTTTACCGATTATTTCGGAGTAACTTTATTTAAAGGTTTCTTTTAAATAAATGTCATTATCTTTTTAAAATATTTTCTTTATATTCTGTTTAAACCATGCAATTAGATCAAGCGAATGACGGAATAATTCAAAAAAGATCACGTAGCTCTAGCTAATTACAAGATTTTTGCGCCAGTCATTAATTGCATGACTTGATCGACTAGACTACGCCCTTTAAAATGCTGTGTTTTCTTGTCATTAAGGATTTGGTTTAATGGGAAAAATTCATTTTATAAGAATAAAATATGAAAAAGAACAAATATGGAACTTTTATGCATTTTTTAAAATTTATGTTAAAATGAATTCTTAAATATTATCACACTAGACTAAGGTAAATAATTATCAAAATAAGGAAATTAAAGACGTTGTCAGAATTTGACGAATCATTATCGATATCAGTAACAATGAAGGTAGGTTCAAAATCACTAAAACCAGATGATTTGATTAAATGAAACTGGAGAACGAATAAAAGCAATTGAAATACATTTTAATTTAACTTTAGAGTTAAAATAATTTTAAAATTTTTTATTCTGCTTTTATTGGGTTCTTTTCGCGTCTTTCAGCAAATAAATGCAATTATTTTGGGAAGAGAATGTCAAATGATGTCACCTGAATATACAGATATCGCATTTGTCAATCCTAAAGAAATTTTTGATGAAAGTACATAATCACAACTTAAGTATTAAAATATCTCACAAGAAATAAAAATTAAAGGAGGTTACATTTTTTTCTCAATTCGGTTAAAAAATTATCCTTTCTGTGAATATGAGAAACACCTGTTTTGAAAAAACAAAAATTTCAAAAAATTTTACTTCATAAATTCGTGAAATTTCATTTCATCAAGGCAAAAATTATGCATATTTTTATGATTTACACTTGGTTTTTACTTAACTCTTTGACGTAGAATTTTCATTTAACTCTTTTTTCTCACTTTTGTCATTATTTTCTATTAATTTAGGACAAAATAAGTGAAAAATATAGTTAGACTTTTTATAATTTAAGGTTATGAATTAGGTTGAAGATAGGGACTTATGTATCCCTCAGCATGCATGTACACTTATTTGAGTTATTTATATCCTAGAAAAATATTGATTCATTACTGAGATTTTTTAAAATTATAAAACAATTATTAGTAAATTTTAAGAAATGAATGAAAAGAAAAAATTTTCAAACTACTTTTTTCCTATTTTATATTTTAGTACAAATGTGATTCCGATAATCAAATAAATATTTTCAGTAACTATTAGACTGTTTTTTTAAAATTGGATCAGTAGCAAAATAGAATTTTATTGGTAATTAGCGGGTCAGAAAAATTTATATATAAGAGACTGTGGTGTCCCAGTTGCATTTAACGGTTATAACATTGTCCTTAAAAATGGAGAGATTATTCGAAATAAATTTAAATAGGAGATTTAAGTAATTCTTTTTGAGTAAAAAAACTGAGTGCCCGTATTGATATATAAATCCAAAAATTAATTGGTAGTTATGTTAGAATTAAATCTCAATCAAAATAATAATATTATATTATTGCATTAGGAAATAATTAATGTAAACATCATTACTTTACGAGATGAATAAAATAACTTAAGATGAAATAATTACTAGATACATTATGTCTCTAGTTTGTCACCAATACCTTTTTTGGAACCAGCCATAATCCTTATCATCAAGCCTCAGACATCACTTGCCCTGCGCATCGCCAGGCCCTCCTTGAATTACGATCTCGTTCTAATGATTATTAAATGTTACCACCTTCTAGCTATAACTTCTCAGTCTCTTCACAATCTATTCACTTATGTCTCTTGAATATACCTATCGCTAGAGAAACTTTATAAACTTTTTTCCTCATTGCAGACGTTTTGTAGCTGACTCTTATTTTTTTATTTTATTTATTTAATATTTCCTTTCAAAATTCTTGCTATCCAGCCTCTTTGAGAGCCTTACACTTTCGACAGCTGTCAAAATAATCTACTTATGTTTTCCAGTTACTAATCTACATTTACTTTCTTGTACTTAACAAGTGTATCAAAATTCTTATGCGTATCTCGATGTCGCAATGCTCTGCATTTATTCTGTTTTATGTATGTTTTGTCTGTAGAATGTTTTTTCTACTCTCGTGTGCCCTGAATAGGGCGGGACGAGGTATCAATAAACAATGTCTCTAATTTGAAGTGTATGTTGGCAAAAATCAGAAACCATATATTTTCATATTATGTAAATATACGGAAGAAGCAGGGAAGCGTATAATCGCTGAATATCAGATATTTTTAAAATATTTTTCAGATAAATTTGTCCTCTTTATATCTTTCTTTTTTTAGTTCTAAATGAGAAACTTTTTTTTTCCAAATTGACATTGTAATCCATTCTAGGAAAGGACAATCAGCATCTTCTTGCTTTTGATTCTACGAATTTATTCGTGGAGATATTAATTCGATTTCAGTTTTTATGTAGACATTCGTGGTATATTGGAAATTTCTAGTACATTTGCGTTTTACTGAGAAAGAGTAATTACTGCATTGATTATTTTGAACAAAGACTTGATTTATTTTCAAGTATTGTTAGGAAAATATAGCCATATAAAATAAAAATAAAATAGTCAGCAGCATCTCCTAAAATCGAGAGGCAATTTTAAACTTGCTGAAATTTTTGCTAATTTAATGAAAATGAGACTGAGGGACAAAATCTACTAGTCATAACGCCAGGAATTTAAAATAAGCATTGACTGAATAGCCCCAAACCGACAGTTAGGAGCATGGGAAGAGATCCCAAATAAAGTAGCTTAAGGAATAAAGAGATAAAAATATTTTTTTAAATTCAATTTAGTCGCGACAGTGACATAATGAGTTATATATTTGTATACATTTAAAAAAAGAAAACTTGCATTGATCATTAAGAAAATAATAAAATATCAATATTTGCTTTTAATAAAATGTAATTAAAATTGGTTTGATTTAATTGATGATTGAATGATTTAAAAAAGAAATTTATGAAAAGAAAAATTAAAAGCTAGGAAATACGCAATGTCAATAAAGGCATCAAGCTATCTTCGAATAATATATCTAAAAGACTCAAATATGCTGCATACAAAATATAAAGCATGGTGATCAAGATAAAATATTTACTTGATATACAAGGTGTTTATAAAGTCCCGGATCCATTTTGATGTTTAATAACTCATAAAATAATAAAGATAGATTAAAATCAATAACATAAATGGTTAGATAGACTCAAAAAGTTTCATGGCCCTTGTCAATGAACTTTCACGTGTACCCCCTTCGTCGCACGAGAATAACAAGTCGATAGTCAATTTCACGCCAGGTAGCGGCAAGCATGTCGACATCCTCAGAGGCTGTTGCGGTTGTAATTCTGGATTTTAGGTCATCAATGTTCGACACAATCCTCCTGTAAACATTTTCTTTTATAAATCCCCAAGGAAAAAAGTCCAGCTGCGTTGTATCAGGTGATCTGGATGGTCAAGGAATTGGACCCCCCTGGCCCAATCCATCTTCCTGGAAAATGGTCATTCAAAGAACTACGAACGATGATACCCCAATGAGGTGGTGCACCATCTTGTTGCAAAAAGACATGTGGCTGAAGCTCTTCTAGTTGTGGAAGAACGAAGTTTTCCAACATGTCTAAGTATACGACTGATGAGACCGTCTTTTCTGTAAAAAAAAGAAGGCCAATGACTCGGTCGTGCATTAGTCCACACCACACCTTAACCTATGGGGAATCCCTTTATGTCTCACAGTATTCATGGGGGTTTTCAGAGCCCCATATGCGCACATTATGGTGATTGACAATACTAGAAGCATGAAAGGATGTTTCGTCGATACATTATACGCTTCAGAAAACCGCAATAGCCTCTGTGAATGCCGACATGCTTGCCACGACCTGGCATGAAATTGACCATCGACTTGATATTCTCCGTGCGACGAAGGGGGCACACGTGGAAGTTCATTAACAAAGGTCATGAAACTGTTTGAGTCTATCTAACCATTTATGTTATTAATTTTAATCTATCTTTATTATTTTATGAGTTATTAAACATCAAAATGGATCCGAGACTTTATAAACACCCTGTATAATGTTGTGACTTGAATTAAAAAATCCGATGATATCGGGTATCCAAGATTCGAAAGTCTATTGAAGGTAAACTGGTTGATCTCGAAACTGTCATATTTAATTAATATATTTTTTGTTTAATTGTACACAATATATTATTTCAGATAAGTCATTAATATATTACATTTTATAGGAATGATTTTTTTTAAAAAAAATAATGTCAAATCACTTCGTCTTACCTGGGCAGGTACTAGGTACGCATGTTAACTCGATAGACAATTTAGAAATACTATAATTTCAGTGAAAAATTGACGAAATACAACAATTTAAGAAAAATAGTTTAATGTGATGTAGTTCAAGGAAAAGGAAAAGAAAGGAAATCATCCTAGTTAGAAATCCTCTAGAATGAGGATATTTTAATGAACAAATAAAATTCTACCTATTCTAAATGACCATAACCAATTTAGTGAAGGAAACATCAATTGTAGTATTTACAAGAAAAAACAAAGTAACATTTGTTTTTCGAGATGTAAGTCTATTACAGGAAATAATTATCTTTTGTTTCATTTAAAAATTAAAAACTTAAACATTATCGAAAAAATATTTTTGATTCTTCATTCAATAAAATACATCATATTTACAATAAGAAATGCATTATTTTATAAGCTTTAAGCTTAAATATAAAGGTATCTGAAATCAATGTAGTCTCTATCTGTTTGTCACAACAGAACACTTTAAATTTTTAACCCCTTGTCGCAGATAGGACGCCAGCAAATTTGTATAGATTTTTGACGCTTTAATCACAAGCAAAATTGATGTTTTTTATTTAATTATAAAAGAAGTCTAATAGTTGCTAAAAAATCTGTTAGATTTTTGGAATTGTATTTGTACTGAAATATGAAACTCAGTCATATTTAAAAAGTTATCGATATTTGATTTTGTAAATTAAATAAATTTTGATGATAAATAACTATTTCTCTTAGATCTAAATAACTATAAATTTAAAAAAAAAATTGTTTGGAAGTGAAGCGCGTTTGGAAGATTTTACCTTTAGCGCATTAAGAGACACTGGTGTTTTATGCAGTATTTTATTACCATAAATTCTTAAAATGCTAAATATAATATTTTTGTCTTATTTTGATCTCATTTAATACAGAATAGGGGAAAATATGTTTCCTAACAATTTTTATATCACATATTAAATTTAGCCTGGCTTAAAATTATTTTTTTAGGAATTTTAACTTAACAATGCTATTTTGAGCCACAATTGGTAGTTTTTTATGGTAAAATTGTCCTCACTTTTTGCAGACTTTAATTAATACATTCAAATTCTTATCCTTCCATCTCATTTAATTATAAACAAGGAAACAAAATTTTTGAAATGTGTCAAACCTGTAATATTTTAGTGATAAAGAATATCTGGATTTCAGCTTTTTTTTAAGCAAACTTTCAAAAGTAAATATATAAAAATTCCATTTCTTTGAAATTCAATTTATCTTAAGCTGGCTTTCTCTCGAAATGATTCCGCCATTTTATTTAATATTATCAGAATGATAAATGGTAGTAGTAATGAAATATCTTCACTTTGCTGTAGTCTTTTACACTTTTTACAAAAAATTCCCTACTTTTTTTTTTTCTAGAACTTTCAGAACTGACGTGATTTAAGATAAGCATCTGAACTCAGGATGCAAAGTATGATTTCTTTTCAAATTCTCAATTTTTAAGAATTGCTTTCAGTAAAATGTACGTAATATTGTATAGACATATATTTTATTTGTATCAGATTTAAGGAATATTTCAAAATGTCAGTATTAAGGTTTGTCTTGATATTTTGTCAGGGTTAAAGTACTATATAACGGGATAATTGGGATAGAAGGTTATATCGGTATATTATGTCAGAATTAAAATTTGGACTAGAATAATCAGGATAAAATATATTGCTGGCATTAAATCAGATATAGATATTACTCCACAAATTTAAAGTACACCGTAAGGATTTTTTCCAGATTAAGTCACTGTATAAAGTACCGGCACTTTTGGTGCATCCTCCGTAAAATGCATTTTACCCTAAAATCTATTACTGTAAAATGTTATACCGTGATTTTTACTGTGTCATTTATACATTCATTTAATAAGAGGGATTCAGTGATTTTACTGTCATTATCACTGTACAAACTAAGGCATGTCAGATTCCTTGTTCAGTCAGATTCTGTAAAAATAAATTTTACAGATCCATGATTGTTACAGATATTAAATTTATCCTAATATATTTTACATTTAAATAAAAACATTATAGTAAGTATGTAAACAGTTCAAGCTAGAGAATATTAATAGAAAAAAGCATAGATTTGCAAGCATGTTTTCATGCAGTTTTTTATTGAAATACGTTTTTATTCATATTAAATTTTATGTATAATCTTGTATATTATTATTTATTATTATTAATTATTATTATATATTAACTAGTATATTATTGTCTTGATATTTAGCGTTGAGCTTAAAACTCATTCTGGAGTACTCAAGACAAAAATACATTTTTATATTAATTCAGATAAAAGTATATTTCAGCAAAATTAATGTAAAAAAAAAAGCATCTAAGAATATTTTTTAAGGTAGCGTTGTTCTTGCAACAAATATGCGAACAAATTTTTAATTCGAAAAATGTTTATTGGCATACATTTGCTTGTTTTATTTTGAAATACATGTTTTGTTAATAAGAATATTTAATAATAGCAAAAAAATTACAATGTTCAATAAAAACAAGAAAGAATAATAATGAAACATCAAATTAAATAAAGAGGTAAGAAATAAGGATGTTAATGTGTCTAAATAAAATTTTCTTACCTCACATTTTTTAAGATGAATTTTTAAATTTCTGATAAACACATTCCAAATTAATTAAATATGTTAAAATTTGAAGAGAGAAATTATTGTAAGAGTTTGTGAAATTGAAAATTATGAAATGAATTATCAGGAAGGAAAATTGTTTTCTTTTGAATGTTAAAAGAGGAAAATTGGTTTGAAATAGGAATTCATACTGTTTTGAGATTAAATCTATTTAATAGTAAAGAAAATAGTATATGAAATATGGAAATGAAATGAGAATACTAAAACTAAATAAAAAATAAGGCAATATGTATATTGAAGTGATAAAAATAAATTTCAAAACCTTAGCTTTGATGGATTTTTTTTTCAATTAAGCATTTTCTAATGAAAATACACCACCTCAATAAAATCTGTTAACACTAGAAGGGATAAATACTGTAAAATTGAATTTTAGGGAAATATCAGAAAATTTTGAAATAAGAAAATATTTTTAAACACATTAATATAAAAGAATTTTGAAATACGTATTGTATTTCGACCATTTCAGAAAAGTAAGATAACACTTTGATGGACTGAATCATTTTATAAATAATAAATCTTCTTTGAAGTTTTCAGACGATATTTTTTCTCTAGATAAAATATTTTAAAAATATCTGATAGTTCTACAATGCATTTATTTCCTTATAATATTCTAAAATTGAATTTTAAAATATGCAATTGTCTACTTGGCCATTTAAAAAAATATTTTTAAAAATGCCAAACTATAAACTAGAAAAGTTGTATAATTTTCAATTGAAAAGTGAAAGTATGTAGTTTTATTTCTTTCTTAAATGTAATGGAATATTAAGTTTGTATGATCAAACGACAAAGATTCGTGAAGTTATTTAAATTTGCATTAAAATCTTGTTCCTCAAATTGAGTGTTACAAATGATAGAAGAAATTTCTGGTGTGAAGAAAGTAATTCTATATTAAGACGTATCTCATGTGTAAGGAATTTCTATTTTCAAAGAAGTTTTCAGTTCCTTGTAACAAATACGAGTACTTATTATATTTCTATTCGGAAAACCGGAACGTGAGGAAAATACAGAAAAGAAAATATATGAAGTGAGAAGAAAAATAACTTCATAAAAATGTAATATACGCTAGCTAGCATCAAAGTCATACAAATGAAAGATGTGAAATTTCAACATGCGATACACGCGTAGAATTCAGTTAGCTTTATGAAGAAAATACCCAACAAGCAACGCTGCGTTTTAAAATATGGTAAAGTAGAAATGATTAGCATTTCTTGATTCTGATGAATTTCTTAAATGAGAAGTTTTTATAGTGAATTTTTAAGTTATTGGCTTGCTTAAAGAAATTGCCCTTTGTACATTGAAAGAAATTTCCGTAAAATGCGAAGACTATATGTTGTTTATTTATACGGATAGTTCGCTTTTTTAAGGAATATACCAAATTCAATTAAATATGTGTATATAAATGTTTTTTTTATATTTTTGCCTTATCAAAATTTTATTTACAAAGTTATGTTAAAAAATATATTTTGCATAAGAAGTTGTATTGTGCATAAGAATATGAATACTTAACGAAACAGAAGCTAATTAAAATCAAATGCTGTAAAATTATTGAATTATTATTATTAAAAGATTTGTATACATCTTTTTTGTACAACATATTTAACTTTAAAATACAGTTAAAATCATACATTTCTTTTTATAATTTCCGTTCTAAAGAATGTTCATCAGAATCCGAGGGTGTCTTTTGATATTCATCCACTTTTAGATGCACCTGGATAATTTTTTTAAAAAAAAATTTCCGCACATGCGCTGTATAAAGCAACTACTTCAATTACTCTTATGTGGCGCAGTTTTTATTATTATTTTTTTAATTTTAAAGCAATAATTTCGTTATCGGTTTAAAATTGATTCAAACGCTTTGTTTAATTTTTTTTAAATATTTAAGCTATAGCAAAAGTGGCACTAGGCCTAGTATATATTTCGGACATTTACCAAAGGTCTAGTCATGCTAGGTTTGATTAAGTGCCATTGCCCGGTATACATTTATCCGGTATATCCTACACTGATGTTTTTTTAAGGTTCAGTGCCACTGCCCGGTATACCCTACACTGATGTTTTTTTGACGTCAAGTGCCCCTGCCCGGTATACATTTGCCCGGTATACCCTACACTGATGTTTTTTAAGGTCAGGTGCCACTGCCCGGTATACATTTGTCCGGTATAACGTACACTGATGTTTTTTAAAGTCAAGTGCCGTTGCCCGATAAATATTTGCCCGATACTCTAAACACTAATGTTTGTTCTAATCTATCGTCAGTAAGTATTAAAATATCGACTAAATGCAATTATATGCACGAATAAATTAATATCAAATCGGATGTAATAAATATTTCGGACATTCACCAAAGCGACTAATTTGATTGTCAGCATTCACCGGTGAAAGTCCACAACCACCGATTTCGGTCATTCACAGTAACTTGCACATCATTTTCATAATAACCTCATCAGGACGATTATTTCATACTTTGCCAAAATAGCATCCGGCATTTCAAAAAATAAAAACAATTGGTTTTGTTGGCGATGATCTCGTAAGGCGATGAAGAATCATGCATTGTACAGGTAAGGAAGATATTAACCTCGAAGGAAAAGTGGATGAATACCCCAAGGAACCGAATCCGAGAGACATCCAACTTTCACCTTCTTGTGTTTAAAGTATGTAATGTATCGTTGTCATTTTATGGTTATTAAATTCATGTCAAAATTGATGAAAATAATTCGACGACGGAGTAAATGCATCTGAACTTAGCGTAAGCTTCCTTAATTATTAAAATTGTGATGCAATTACCCCCTTTAGAAGCGTGTATGAACTCTCGATTCGATATCAACGCAAAATTATGTATTGATTCACACAATTTTGGAGTTTTTTAACACTAAATTTGGATAAGTATTACACCACATTTTTCTTTACAAAATAGAAATTACATATTGCTCATCCTTGTGAATGCAATTATGTTTGGTCTCGTTTGATTCAGCGGCAAGGCTCTCTTACTTCTTCCCTTTTGCAATTTTCAATTTGATTTAAATATTTGATATTGCATTTACTTTCATATTGATACTTAAATAAAATTCTTAATGGTCATAAAAATAGGCAAGGAGTACTTTTAAAAAAAAAATGCGTGATTAATTTGGTTTAATCAGCGTTCTCCAATTAGTGGTATTCCCGTGATCAAAAGAAATGGTGAAGCTGAGAACCTACTTAGAAACCTTGATTAAAGTGACTATTAAAATGTTGGCAAAGATATGAGAGAGTAATACATAAATCATGTTACTGTTAATGCATCATTTGTAAAAGGCTCTTTAAAATATCATTTGCAATACATTTTGCTAAACTCTACCCTCTTTAACTACTTATATAAATACACGATTCTTCTATTTATTATATATTTCATCATTACGTAAAAGAATTCTGCATTCATAATAAAAATTATCCTTCCGAAACAGTGGGCCGTGTTAGTTTAATTTATTTAAAAGATTATTATTTCAGTAGAGTAGAATATTGGACGCTCCTTAGTGGTCCCCCTTCAGGATAACTGTTAGTAATTCTAGTCAAAATTTAAGTCAAAAAATGGATTCACGCTAAAGTTCGCTAAATAATATTTAAGCTAGAAAAATACAGAAACGCAATCAAAATTTAACAAATCACAAATGCAAAAAAAAAAAAAAAAAAAAAAAAAAAACGAGATTTAAAACATAACGCTTTATATTGTTCTAAAAAGTGTGGATGTGCTTCAATAAATCAATTTTCTTTGCGCTTCTGTTTGGACGAAGTGCGCCTGTCACCACACTTTTTTGATGTTTTTTGTTCCACTTTCTTCAGTAATGATTCGTTGAATTGTGATATGTTGACTTCTTATATGAAATATTAATATACCACTCCTAATATGTATACTTTTAAATCATTTATGACCAGAATGAAAAAAAAAGTAAAAGTTTCTTACTAAAAGTGTTAATGAAAGAACACCATATGTAATATCTTTTTATAAAATGAGCTTGTCATTATGACTCAAATTTTAATCTTAAGAAGAAAAATCGAAAAAGATGCGCATTCACAATGCAATTTTTATTAAATTATTTTAACGAATAGTCAATATGTTTGACGCAAACTATACGAGTTATACGAAACTATACGAAACCTGTTAAGTTTTAGGCGATGTTTGAATTATTCAATGAATCATTTTTTTCCTTATAATGCTTTCGTTTATAATGCTGCTATTTCATATACTCACTCATTTTATATACCGTAAAAAGGTAACACGAAAAATGATAGCAACTACTTTACACCGAAAAAGGGTAATTAAACGTCAGAAATATTCTATGCTATATTCGATTAAAAATTGTTTAGTACTCAGTAGCATTAAAATTTATGATAATAATTAGATATGCTGCACATAAGAGTTAGTAAATTTATTTTATTATGACACCAGTTAAAGTAAAAACAATCTGATTAGGATGCATCAACTCACTAATTCCTAAAATAAAATTAGTTAATAATTCAAACGTAACAAAAAAGAATTTTAAGGCAGATTTGAATTAGGCTTAACAGAAGCAGAAAAAAAATTAAAAATTATGAAATGATTTAATGAAATTGACAGATATTTAACAAATTGAATTTATCCTTATTACTTAACTTAAAACATATGTGCATTGTAGAGTGCACAAAAAATAAACGGAAATAAAAAAAAATATACTTAACAATTTAAAATTTACTCGACTATTATTAAAAAATAATAAAACTAAAAATTATTTACTAAAAGTTATACTTCGCATGGAATTATCTTTGCCTTAATGAATTTTATAATGAGTAAAAAATTTAAACTGGCTTAAAATGTTCCCGAAATATCGCAAATTTCGTCTCTTAAAATATCTCTGCACTAATTAATTATGAAATTTTAGGTCATCAACTCGAAGCTCTAAGATTGAGTCCTAAAATATGAATATCTGATCATTAGATCAAAAGTTATTCAGGGTGGTTCATTTTTATTTTGCGGACTGTGCATACATTATGCCATGGCGAACTTACGTTGTTGCAGATGCAAGCGTGCAAGACATCAACAATTTCTCGAAATTTCATATTTCATTGTAAACAATATACTGTCGATATCCACAATGTGCCAAAATTGATGTTTTTGGAATCGAAAATGATTCACGAATGTTGTTAATATATGTGATCTTGATGTAACCATCATCAGTTATCGGTTTTCAGTTTTGACACCACCATTTTATATATGAACGTTCCATTTCGTATTAAATAGAATTAAAGTATTCCTCCACGCATTGCTCGAGTTGTACCACACCGAATTCGGCAGGATTTAATATCACAGCTTTCACAGTGTTTGCTCCTTACCACTTCAGTTAAGCATTGTTTATTATACATAGGCATACTATACATTGCCAAAATCACTATTTTTAAGGTATGAAATAAATAGTCACTATAAAACTATTGTTTCATTCAGACATTCGTTCTTCAAAAATACTAATCTTATTTTGAATAAAATGAAAAACAATCTCTAAGGAGGTTGGTAATGTATGAAACCCTGGTCTTGTTTCGAATGTCCGAAGAATTTCTGTTAACTTTCTTGTTTCTCAGTTACATCTGTTTGTCATTGGCAGATTTTCCCCTATTCTGTAGATCAGTGGTGCGCAAACTAGGGGTCGCGACCCCTGTGAGGGTCGCCAGAAGTTTTTTGGGGGTCGCCAAATTTTTATGAAATGCATTATCCCTGCATGCTGCATACCATACAGTGTACATAAAAGGAGTGAAGCGCCGTCACTCCCTGTTTAATTGCAATTCCATGCTGTCCACTCTTTCTGATGGTGCTGCACCATTAACAGGTTCGAATAAAGGGCTCAGAGGCTTAATTCAGAAGGTGGCGCCTCATATGGTATTTAATCACTGTATGATTCATCGGCAAGCTCTTGTTGCAAAAGATATGGATGAAGAGTTGCACAACGTATTACAAGACGCTGTTAGTTCAATTAACTACATTAAATGCAACAGCCACAACAGCCGTCTCTTTTCAATACTTTGCAATGAGATGGGCTCAACGTATGAGAGATTTACTGTTACACACCGAAGTCAGATGGCTTTCACGAGGTAAAATACTACAACGGATATTTGATTTAAGAAATGAAGTGTACACGTTTTTAATCGAAAAGAAACATAGATTGGCAAGTTATTATATCAATGAAGTTTGGCTAGGGAAGCTGAGCTATTTAGTTGATATTTTCGAAAAACTTAACGACTTAAATTTGAGCTTGCAGGGTGAGAATTCAACTATCATAACTGCAGCCAGTAAAATTCAAGCTTTTAAGAATAAGCTTAGACTCTGGAAATCTGAACTGAATAAAAACAACACCATGTTCCCTTGCTTTAACGATTTTATCAAGGAAAATAATATAGATATATTTACATTTAAAAACATCATTTCCTATCACATTGAAAAGTTAAAGAAAATTTTTTCGAGAAGATTCAAGGATTTTCCTGAAAATATTGGTTGGATTCGTGATCCATTTTCCTTTGACATATGCAGTTCAACTCTTCAAATTAGTGAGAACTACTGAGTCGAAATCAATTTAAGACTCAGCCTTGACAAAAATTTTGGCTATCCGTGGAAAAACAATATCCCATTTTATGCAAGAATGCCATCAGAGTGTTAATACAATTTGCATCAACGTATTTATGTGAAACTGGATTTAGCAAACTAGTTTCAATAAAAACTAAATACCGCTCGCGTTTAAAGCCTGAAGATGATATGCGAATTGCAATTAGCAACATACATCCAAACATCGATGAGATAATTAGAAACTTGCAGCCACATACATCTCATTAAAGGGCAATTTACTGATTTTTGTGTTATACAAAAAGTATTTTCTTAAAATTATAAATAAAATTAATATGAGTCAAATATGATGATGTTTTTATTCGATGAAGCGAAAAAAATGCGCGAAATATACATCTTATTTGTGAACATTTATCTCTAGGGGTCGCCAAAAATTTTCTTTCTACTAAAGGGGTCGCAGTCGAAAAAAGTTTGCGCACCACTGCTGTAGATTAATAACTACATTAGATTCAGGACCTCTAATTGATCTATATCTAAATTTCAGTCATGGTAAATTAGTAAAATAGATTTAGGTATTATTTAATACGTTAGTGGATTTTTAAAAGAAAATGTTGGACTGGAAATAAAATTGTAAAACTCGATAAAATAATTGTTGTAAAGAAGTAAAGAATTGCAATTTTAAATAAATTACTCTAGTAACAAAATAGTTCACGATTTATTAACTTCAACATCCTGATGTGATATTCGATGTCAATAGCCCTTGCTTATCGGATCGTAAATGCCATTAATAATACTTAATCAGTTTTATTCTTTAATTAATATGAAGTTATTATCTTACCATTGTGACATTTCTAAAGTTTCGAAAATCAATTTAGTGATAAAGCTAGCCATAATGAAATATTTTAACACAAATTGGTTGCCCCTAAAGAACAATTGAATCAGAAAATTCTGACATAGCAATATAATTACTTAAAATATTGCCTTGAGAATAATTTACTGTCATCACTTATGCTTTCAATAAAGAACAATATTAAATGAAAACTTAATTATACATTGAAAAGTAGCTTTTAACTTCTGTAGCATAAACGACGTAGTATCCTCAAAAGATACAGTCGAATTAATCGACCAAACTCCGTTGAAAAAATCATTAATTCTCATAGAGGGTGCTACAAAGAATATCCCGGAAATTTCGTTCATGTTATCTTAATGACATGAAGAGATCTGGTGCAAAAATCTATCATAGGTACATGGGAATTACAACTTATTATCGCTATTACGTCAATATTTCGTTGGGAAATGTTTTTGTTTATAATTTATTAATTGCTTTTCTTGGATCTACACATACAAGATTACGAAATAGCATCTTCTCATAGCTATATTTATAGCAGTAATGTTTATTAGCTTTTTTTAATCTCACATCATTACTTTAAGCCTAAAATTGAAATCTAGATATCGTAATAGTTACTCTTAAATAACTCTCGATGACTATCCGACTATTCGAAAAACAATTTTTGATGATTATCAGCACCATGGCCAGATACATTATCTTTTAATCATTACTATAAAGACATTAAGCCTGAACATAATGAAATATTCTTAGTGAATTAATAGTATTAGAGTTACTGTATCTGACTCACTCAGAGAATTACAACACTCGGGTAACAGTTTGTGATTGGCTAACAGCCAAAACTTAACATGTAATTCGAAGATGTATCATGAAGCTAGAAGACCTATCAACTAAGGTACATTTATCCGTCTGGATTTCAAAATTATAGGTATGTTTTTTTTCCTTCTTGCTCTTAAAATTAATTTTAGCTATCCAGGCAGTCTATTACATGCAAAACTAATGTTAAGTAACCACATATCTTATGAAATAAATTGCTTCTAAAAACTTTGAATAAATATACTTGGCTTTCTTTTTATCAAATTCTTATGGTTTTATTATACCAAATAAAAAGTTACGTTTATAAAAGTTGGTTTTCTCTAGTTGCTCTGGCATATAAATAGCCGAATCAGTTTCCGAATATTTGCACTAATTTAACATAGCTTGTAAATTAAATGAAACGTAGTTCGATAGATTTAATATGAGTTTGATGCAGAATAAGAAAACAAAGTTTAAAAGAATCTTCATTAAATCTGTTTATCAATTCCTAAACAGTGCCATTTATTCCCACCTCTCAGAAAATATTAAAACTGACATACTGATTCTGAGTAATTTTTTTTCCAGCTATGCCACTCTCTTCATACACAGCGCGAATGTCACGAGCAGCTTTTGAACCCTCAGAACCTTGATTAAACACAAAAAGAAAGAAGAAATGAAGAAAAAACTAATTTTATACTTTAATTTGTCTCAATTGTTTTAAAGTGCAAAACGTAAATTAACATAACTTAAATCAAACAAAAAATTTAAATTCAGGAAACCGAAACGTTTTCTATCAATGATATAAAACACATCTGGAAAAATATTTAATTACAAGTGAAATATTAAAATTACAAAGAAAATGTTTTTAACTTGGTTATCAATTCAATATAAAGTATATTTCCAATAAAAATGCATTTCTAATCTGTATTTGGTGCATTAAAAAGCGTAAATCAAAAACAAATAATACATAAATAAATTCTTTTATCCTAAACCTTATTTTTTATTTTGAAAAATTAATAAAGCAAGAAAATAAATTTCATAATATTAAAAATTTTGAGTGATGAGAAGTTAACACATACCACGCAATACTTTTTTATTCATTGTACTTATGGAACTAAAAACCTAAGTAGCTACTTGAATTAGGTAGCATTTTATCGCTTGTTTTAATTAATTTTAAAATTTCCGAAGTTGTTATGGCATTTTTAAAAGTTATTTATCAAAAAAAGACTAGTTTAATATTGTTTAATTAAGTACGTTGTTTTAATCTTTAGTCATATGGCATCATAAAAGTGCAATTCTTTATTTATTGATAAAAAAAAAGTCAATATCTCCAGCGCTATTTACGACTTTTTATTTCGTGCACAATTTTTATATTTTAATATAATTTATTAATTAATTCAGGCAAACCACATTATTAAAACTTCAAAAAAAGGTTTTACTTTTTATGCATCGATTTCTCTTTTAATAAAACACTTTCTCTAATAAAATTATTATTTTTAAATGCTAATTCTTATTTTCGATATTCATGCAAATTCATGTCTATAAACTTAAACATGATTAAATAAAATTTTTTTTAATTTAATCATGCTTAAACTAAAATCTGTCTTAAATACAAATTCTATAAATCTTTAATTTTTTTGTCATTTTTACAAAGAAATCAATAATATAATAAAAGGCGCCTATTTCTTAAAAATATATATGGATTTAAAATATCATTTTAGAATGCAATAACCTTATCTACACACAGAGAAAAAAGTATGGCCAAAGTTACAGCATAGGGAAAAATTTATTGCATTGGCACCCTAGGAACACTAAATAACTCGTAAATTTTCATTTAAGTGCATTTGTAATGATTTTGGCAAAATTGAAAATGAAATATGGTTTTATAATGTGTTATAAAATTTGGTTTAAGTGATGAAATTCAGTAATTTTATTATGATACACTAGAGAATAGGATAAAAATCATTTATTTGGTTGGATTCCCTTTTCAATTTAGCAAAAAAAAATTTTTTTTACAAAATGTGTGGTAATAATATAGTTTTGAAAACCTGAATTTACTGTGAAACGCACCGTGAGAACGGAAAAATATATTTAAATGAATGTTTTAAATACCGTTTACTTTGGCTTTATTAACCAGAATCACGGATTTTTTTTAAAACCAAAAATGTCATTGCCATGTAATACGGTAATTTCACTAGATTTGTTTTCCGTGCATGTTTTTATAAATAAAATGAAATGACACCATTTAATAAATATCTTATGAAATTTACAATTAAATTCAATGATAATCCCTTATGATAATTTTATTTAAGTTGTTTTAAAGAATATTTAGTCATCACTTTAATTTAAAATATTGTTCCGATATCCTTCAAGGATATAAAGCACGAAATCCTGATCACAAAATGAAAGCCTTTTTTGTTGGAAAAGGAACAATAGTGCACAAACACAATTAAAAAAGGCGTTTCCTTGTGTTTTATTCATTGCGATAAAGAAAGGGCGTTATAAATATCACTTTGAATAATTGCTACGTGACAAGCATATAAAATTTTTGTAGTTGTAAAAACAACTATTTGTTTAGAATGCCACAAAAATACTTCTTTTATAACGATTTGATTTATGCTGTAAAATAGTTTGTTTCGGGAATTACGAAAGGCACGCATTGATAAATAAATCCTTAATGGATTTTGAGCATTTTCTTTTCCAAAAAGAGCAAAATTATTCTTGATGGAGAGTATTCTTGCATTTTGTAAAATTTAGAAAGTGATGAATATTCTAAAGTGATGAATAAAAAAAAATTCCAAAAAGTAATGCGATATTTAATTTTTGGTTGAGGGTAATGTAGAAAATTTAGAAAGAGACAAAATAATTGAATTATTTTTAAAGTCACTAAATAAAAATAATGCAAAACAGTTTAAAATGCATAAAATTAGTCCCACCTGCATGAAAGAAAGATTAAGTAAAATTCTATTAAGATTAGATTAAGATCAATTAGATTAAAACTAAATAATGACAATCAAAAGTATTGAATGCTAAATCAATTTGAAAAAAGATAAAGAAGCGCAACAAAAAAGTACTAGCGAAACAAAAACATAAATATTTTTAAACATGTTAATAACTCAGCAAAACTGTTGTTTCAATGATAAAATTTTCCCACATTAAGTCTCAAAGTAAAAATGATTTTATTTCAATAAATTAAATTTAAATAAGATAACGAATTAGCTTGTAACTATTAATTAAGTCCAAACATCAGACGTAAAACCGATTCTTATTTTAGTAAATAAACGTTTTTTGTTAAATTTCAGATTATTAATGTTCAGAAAAAAGTACTGCAGCAAAAGAACAAAAAGTTCGAAGTAAAACTAATTTTTTTTTACCGAAAAAGTAAGACGACCACTGAATTAAAATCCGCAACCCTCTGAGCAATTGGAAAATTTTTTTTTTATTGCGCCCCTTGACCATCCAGGGACAGTACTTTACAAAAAATTCCGGATTAAATTACGATATAAAGTACCAGCAATTTGGATGCATCATCTGTGAAGTCCATTTTTACCGTGAAATATTGTACCTTAGTTTTTATAATAATATTTATTTAATTAGAATCATCCAGTGATTTTATTATGGAAATTACTGTGAATTAGATTTCTGTTCCGTAACATGTTTCATCAAAAACTGATTTTACGGTAAAATGCATCGCCACTCTGAGTGCTGTTGCTTTCTACTGCAATTTGATTGGGAATTTTTTACAGTGCAGTGTTTTTCAGCTACGTGGGGCATAAATTGATTGATTGATCATGTTTACTGAACATTTCTTGGAAATGTTCACTCCATCTGCTGAGTACAGACTGTTTGTCTGTCAGAATCAAACCATCTTTACTTTTGCAGAGGTTAGATGTTTGTTTAAAGTCCATTCGACTTCTATTAATTCGTCTGTAGAAAGCTCGGCTTTCATTTATTGTCTTCAGGGACTCAATATCTCTTAGGTTTTCCTCTTCAAAAGCTTTTTTCTTGCTCTTATGTATTCGCTTTTCCTCTCTCCTTAATCGTCTATATTCATCAGCATTAAATCTCGTATTCTTTTGAATCATTTTCTTATAAGCAATGATTTTAGTATTGGATGCTGCAGCACATTCATCATCAAACCAATCTTTATTTGAATTCTTTTCCTTCTTACCAATAATGTTGTCAGCAGCATTGCAAATTTTTCCCTTCAACTGTAGCCATTTTGACTCAACAGAATCCTTCTCCCAGTGCATGTTAGTGAGAGCAGTTTCAACATTATTGATTTTTGTCTTTTTCCTTTTCTTTCTTTATCAATCCTTGATCAATCCTATTGCTCTGGGAGCGTTTTTGAAAATAAGAATAATGAAGATATACCTCCACCTGAACTGGGCGAGGTTGATATTGCTATAAAAATGTTAAAAAACAACAAAGCAACTGGGCACGATAGGATAGCAGCTTAGCTGTTAAAATGTCATGGTCCAGTATTTCTTAAACTAATTTGTAATCTTATTACTGATATTTGGAATGCTGAAATTTTACCTTCTGACTGGAACACTGCCATTATTTGCCCAATATATAAAAAAGGTGATACCATGGTTTGTTCTAACTACAGAGGTATAAGTTTGCTATCTACTACCTACAAAATCTTGTCAAACATTTTATTCCAGAGACTTATACAATATATAGACCCTCAAATTGGAAACTACCAATGTGGTTTTCGCAAGGGAAAATCTACTAAAGATCAAATATTTGCACTCAGACAAATTTTAGAGAAGACCAGGGAATTTGGTATTACCACACATCATCACTTTATTGATTTCAAAGAAGCCTTTGACAGTATTAATAGAAATCGCTTGTATGAAGCCCTGGTTGAGTTTCAAGTACCACCAAAACTAATTAGACTTGTAGAAGCAAGCATGTCAAACACCGTATGCAGAGTCAAACTTTTGGGATCTTTATCTGAAGAAATTAAAGTAAATAATGGAGTCAGACAGGGAGACTCCTTATCCTGTCTTCTTTTTAATGTTGCTCTAGAGAAAGTTATAGGAGATGCAGAAATCAATATCAGGGGCAACATATTTTCAAAATATATTCAAGTATTGGCGTATGCGGATGATTTGGACATCATTGCAAGAACTGTTCCTGCATTAAAAGAAGCTTTCCTTTCTTTGGAGCTTGCTGCTAGGGATATGGGACTAATCATCAATACCGATAAGACCAAATACATGCCTGTACTTGCTAAATTAAATTTTACTGAATCCCATCTGAAGATTGGTTCCCACAGGTTTCAGACTGTTCAGAATTTTACTTACCTTGGTTCAATACTTACTGCCGACAATAACATAGACAATGAGATCCGGAGTCGTCTAATTTGTTCAAATAAAGCTTTTTATGGTTTAAAACGTTTTTTCAAATCCTCTCTTTTATCAAAAAATACAAAACTTTTACTCTATAAAACATTAATTAGGCCAATACTTACCTATGGCTCTGAGACCTGGAACCTAACTCAAGCTGGTGAAAATAAAATTGCCATTTTTGAGAGAAAAGTTTTGAGGGCCATCCTTGGTGGGATAAAAATAAATAATTCCTGGAGAAGACGATATAATACTGAACTGTATAAAATCTACAGAGAGCCAGATATTGTGAAATTCATTAAAAAACATCGAATGAACTGGGCAGCTCACATTTTCAGAAGGAATGATGACTCAAATTTAAAAAAAATCCTGTTACACAAACCCCTAACGAACAGGAAAAGAGGTAGACCCAGGCTGAGATGGCTGGATTTAGTTGAGACTGATTTCCTTACTCTAAAGGAGAAAAACTGGCGAACAAGTGTCAAAAGTAGAGAGAAGTGGATTCGAATTCAAAGGAAGGCACTGGCCCACCCTGGGCTGTCAAGCCAGATATGATGATGATGGGGCATAAATTGTTTTATTTCCTTATGCTTTATAATTAAAAAAAATCCTTGTAATACCGTAATGATAACTGATCGTTATAATAATTACTAAATGTAAGGATATTAAATATTTTAATTTTTTTTTTTACTTGAAATTATCTTTGGAAAAGAAGTTTTATAAATCTGAGACAAACTTTTGTTTTGAGATAGGACGCATTGCGTAAAAATTAAAATTTCCATTTTAAAAAAATCATTGAGACAATATTTTTTGAATTTCCTTTTCCCACAATTTTATTGTTAAAAATCTCAACTTAATCAAAAAAAGTTTATTTCGAAAAATTACATTTTTGCCTGATTTCTTCACAAATTTATCAACATATTTAAGTTTGTATACTCGAAACACGAAGGTATTAGTACGTGAAAATTCAATTTGGAAATCAAAAGCTAATAAATTGTTTTCCTCGTAAATTTCATAAAATTGTTCTATTCACAATATTGCAATTATTGTTGTTGTAGTAGGCCATTAAAGCAAGGAGTGCGATTGTTCTAGTTGCGCCATCAATGGCCAATAATTTGATTTCGGCCACACCCATACGTCACACCCGTGTATAGGGTGGACTCATTCATTCATGCATCCATTCATTAGTCCACAGATCATAATTTTGACCTGAATAAGAGAATGATCAATCTCTGATTCAGTACCTCCAGAGCTATAATTTGTTACGGGAACTTGGGAGGGTTTTGTGACCCAACAGATTTAACGTGCACCAATCACCATTTACTACACGGAGAGTCTTCGGCCGGATTCTAACTCCCATTCTCACCCTGCCAGTCCAGCGCCATGCCGGCCAGGATATCCTGGCTACTATATTGCAGTATTTGAGCAATTTGATAATCCTTTTATATTTTTCTGAATATTTACAAAATCAATTTAGGTTTCGTTATTACATTTTTGGAAATTAAAAAAAATATATATATCTAGAAAACATCCAGTTTACCACGAAAATGATAATTCAGTTTCAAAAAATTTAATTCAGAATATTGCAGTTCCTTTTAGCTAATAATGTTTGTACCCTTGGTTGATGGGTTTCTTATATAACTATTATTCCTAGTTGCTGGAGTAATTTTTCTCTAGAGTTTTCTTATGGCGAATAGGATAAACAAATTTAGAAACGAAAGCCAGACACGATTAAAACAATAAATTCAGGTTCAATGTTTACTCATGTTAAATTCTTTTATCTAAGCGGCCGATTAGCCAATTTTTCGGAACATTTACAGTTGCATTAATGTTATTTTGTTCAATTGAAAATTGTAACAATGAAAGTATTGCAAAATCTTTTACAGCACCACCTATTAGAAGGCTGACTTTTTTAAGCATATAAAGTTAAATGTAGCTCAAATTAAGATATTTGTGACAATAAAACTTATTTTTTCTGAAACAAGGAATTTTTATTCAAAACCCTATACAAATTTACTTACATTATCCACATTATCACTTTTCAAATATTACATTGAATATAAATATTCCGATAGTTTTTAACATTGTTATCTACATATATCTTTCACGCAGAGAAAAAAATATGGTAAAATTTAGCGTACTGTATAATAAAAGCAGAAATAAAATTAAAATAAATAAATTCAAAATATAGGATATTTAAGCAATTAATTTAATAGTTATACCGTTCTTACGGTAACGGTTTACTGTAACTTCTGATTTTTGAAATTATATTTCTTATTATTGTACAATTAGTAAAAGTACAAAAATATACAAATAAAGTATCTTTAACATAATAAACAGTTTTATGCCATACCTAATACATAAAAAAAAATTACCAAATTTCATCACATATACCAAATTTTGTAACTCATTATAAAACCATATTTTATTGTTAATTTTATCAATGTCATGACAAAAGGGCTTTGGTAACAATTACTGAGCTTTTTGGTATTTCCATAGATACAGAAATGCGATTAACTTTAACCTATTCTAGTAGTTTTGATACATATTTTGTTTCTCTGAACGTCGATAAATTTATTGAATTCTAAATTGATACTTTAAATCCATAAATTTTTTTAAAGAAGTATTTGCGTCATATTATATTACTGATTTCTTCATGTAAATGACAAAGCATTGAAATTTTAATGGAATTTCATATTTAATAAAGATATTAATTTAAATAATAAAATTATGTATAAAATTTCATTACACAGAACAAAAGGTTTCACGCCTTGCTTCAAAACGTCATGATAAACTACCAAATCTTATCACACATTTCAAAAGCTATATTTTATTGTAAATTTTACTAAAATCATTACTAAAGCACTTCTTAAAAATTACTAAGCTTTTCATTGTTCCTACAAACCTAAAAACTTTACATCTTCCCATATTCTGGTAACTTTAATCACGCAGTTTTCGCAGTGCAAATGCAGAACTCATTCAGTTCGATATTCCATTTTCTGAAATATTTTAAAATATTTTAATCATAAAGGGAAAAAAACTGCAAATTTCCCCATATTCTGGTGATTCTAATCATGCATTTTTCTCAGTGCAAATATAGAACTCATTCAGTTCGATATTCCACTTTCTGAAATATTTTTAAAATATTTTAATCATAAAGAAAAAAAAAACTGCAAATTTTCCCATACTCTGGTGATTTTAATCACAGATTTTTCTCAGTGCAAATACAGAACTCCTTCAGTTCGATATTCCCTTTTCTGAAATATTTTAATCAGAAAGAAAAAAAAACTGCATATTTCCCCATATCCTGGTGATTTCAATCATACAGTTTTCTCAGTGCAAGTGTGGAACTCATGCAGTTCAATGTTCCATTGTCTGTAATATATTTGAAATATTTTAATCATAAAGGAAAAGAGACTATTCTGGTTATTTTAATCATAAATTTTTCTCAGTTCGAATGTAGAACTCATTCAGTTCGATATTCCATTTTCTGAAATATTTTAATCATAAAGGAAAAAAAAACTGCAATTTTTCCCGTATTCTGGTGATTTTAATCATACTTTTTTCTCAGTGCAAATATAGTTCAATAGTATGGTGCAAATATAGTATATAGTGCAAATATAGTATAGTATAATGCAAATATACTCATTCAGTTCGATATTACATTTTCTGAAATATTTTAATCGCAAAGGAAAAAAAACTGCAAATTTTCCCATATTCTGGTGATTTTAATCATACTTTTTTCTCAGTGCAAATATAGTTCAATAGTATAGTGCAAATATAGTATATAGTGCAAATATAGTATAGTATAGTGCAAATATACTCATTCAGTTCGATATTCCATTTTCTGAAATATTTTAATCATAAAGGAAAAAAAACTACAATTTTTCCCATATTCTGGTGATTTTAATCATACTTTTTTCTCAGTGCAAATATAGTTCAATAGTATAGTGCAAATATAGTATATAGTGCAAATATAGTATAGTATAGTGCAAATATACTCATTCAGTTCGATATTCCATTTTCTGAAATATTTTAATCATAAAGGAAAAAAAAACTGCAATTTTTCCCATATTCTGGTGATTTTAATCATACATTTTTCTCAGAGCAAATACAGAACTCATTCAGTTCGATATTCCATTTTCCGAAATATTTTAATCATAAAGAAAAAAAAATATCCCTTTCGATATATCATTAAATATATCTTCATCGAAACTTCTGAAATACTTTGACTTGAGGCACCTTTCATATGCCGTTTCCTAACAGAAACATCTCGAGAGAAATGTAGACATATTTTTCTGTAAATGCAACTAGGACACCCATTTATGACTGAGGTCCATGGAGCACAAAATACACTTCTCTTATCAAAATAGCTACGGATATGTGCATGTTCTAGAACCTCAACTTTGAAATTGTGCTTTTCCTCGAAGCAATAAATATTCATGACTTCAAGAAATATTGTGTGCTTATCTTTTATTGTTAAAACTTATGTTTTTTTTTTAAAGTTTTACTTGGATGCTCTAAGCATTTGGAGAAATAAAAAGCTTTTTTTCTTCAAAAGTACAAGCTTTTTTAAACAAATTTGGTTCATATTTATTGGTTAATATTTATTGTAGCGAATAAATATCAGCTTTTAGTTATAAAATATTTAGAATATAAAACAATATAATGAAATATATGTTTTAAAATTATTAAGAAAGTAATTAAATATGTAAAATAAACTACAATAATAGCTAAGAATACTATATAAATGCATCATGATATATTTTTGATGTATTTATAATTCATGATATATTTATTCATGATGACTTGGAAGGCACTTTAAATCATAAAAGATATTTCTTCTTTCTTAGAGCCTGATATTTCCTTAAAAGATAAATTCATTAATATTCATATTTTTGTAATTTGGGTAAATGTTTCTATATCTTCCGTAAGCTATGAAATCTAAAAAAGTAATAACGATGTAAATTCGACTTTTTTTGTGAATTTGCCTACCAATTGAAGCAATTAGTGACAATTGCATTTCTCTGAATGTTTGTATGCTGTTCTGTATGTTTCATTTGCTCTTTGGGAACTTAAAATTCATTATCAACTAAGTTATTAGTCAATTACTTTAAATAAAAAATATTATGACAGTTCAAAAGAACTCAATAAAAATGTTGATCAAATTAAAGACGCAAGAAAAAAATTGAAATTTGCCGGTTAATTTAGTATTTTCAATTAAGGTTGTAATGACACCAATATCGCATATGCTTAATATAAGCTGTTTGTTAAACATTGCGATTGTAGCAAATAAATTATTTTTTACCTTGGCATTACCACTTCATTAACCCCTTAACAATCGGTTAATTTTCAAGAAAACAATCATAAAAGTGTCTACTTTTTTGGTTTTTGTATTTGTATTACGTATTTGATTAATGCTGCAACTAGTTTAAAAAGAAACTATCTGCAATTGCCTTAAAAATATCCTGTCACTGCCATTATGTGTGTAAAATGAGAAATAAAATGTTTTCCGGACAAAAAAATGAATTAGTTTTACTCTTATTGGCGCGTTACTACTGAACACTCCCTCCTGTCAATATCACGGGAGCGAGAAATAGCGGGCGATATCTCGACCCGCCATTTTCACGTGAGCGAGAAAGAAGGGATTAATAACTTTATAGTGGTTAAGAAAATAGTTTCATATGAAGCAAACTGAATTGAGAATTGTTATTTCTGAAGTTGCTTGCGATTTTAAGTTATGATTAGTACTTTAAACAAATAATTTTATTTCATTAATTAAAAGTATGCCCGAAGTGTTGTGCAGAATCAATTTTATGCAAAAAATTTAGTGCAGCTGTAAGTAAAAATAAATAATAATTAATTTCATTAAAATATTTCTAAATATTAGATTTACCTAATTAACTTGAAAGCTTCAAAACTTATAAAAGAGATGACTTATTAAATGACAACTTACCACAAAATAACAAATGCGTCATTTTGTGTTTGCTAACACGCCTTTCAAATGTTCCTTTCACTTCTATTCATTTAGTTTAAAAATATGAATCCAAAAATAAAATCCGTATCAGTGAGCTGTAAGCACATTTAAGAAAAGTAATCTACAAGGCATCCAAATTCTTGGATGCCTTGTAGATTCGATTCAATAACATCGTCTCAATCCATCGACTCAATAACACATCGGTTTAAAAGTCTAACAGTACACGCGTAGAATTTGTTCAATTGTACAAATTTAATGATACCGTAATTAAAAAAAAAACTTCACCCTTTGTAAACTAAGTCGGGGCAATTTTAAAATTTCGACTTTGGCGTTCAGGATGTAATCGTGTGTTTGTTGCCCTTAGGTTTTAAAAAATATCAACTTTTGATTAGCCAAGTATTAATTTGTACTTCATTTTCAATTTGCTATCACAGTACTACCTGTTGAATTCAAAAATCAGGAATTCAAATTAAGGTAATTTTTCTGGAAAATGCAACTCTGCATATAAAAAATTCTTATTTAAAGCTTTAATGTTTTCCTCCCTTCTTACTCTCCATCCCTTCTTATGGGATAATGTTGGATTACAATTTTGCTTCTGCTTAAATTACTACTACAGATATTTCTAAAATTATTTCGCATTAAATCAATAAAAAAGAGAAAACATTAAAATAATATTCAGCAATCTATAATCTTTTCTATGTCGATCTATTTTTTTTTTAATATTTCGTATTTGAATTTAAAATTATTATTGGGTATGACAAGTTTTCTTTACTTAATAGCATTTCAAAGCGTTTAAATGTTTTCTTCATGCAGCTTTCCTCATGAATAATTCAAGAAATATTTTTCAGTAAAATTTCTGTGTTAGCTTTAAAAGCAGAATAAGTCGAACATATAAGTGTCTCTATTAAAAATCATTGGAGTTTTAAAATATGTTAAAATATTAAAGATAAGCCTAAACGGATGGGATTTTCCAATTCTTTTTTCAAGGCATTAAAAAAGGCACTAAAGAAATAATAATAAAAAGAAAACGAAGAAGCTTAGTTTTTAAAATTGGTTGAAAATGGCTTTACGTATATGCAGTTATTAGTTACTATAGAACCTTTGAATGGCTTATACATTTATTTTAATATTTAATAATGATTAAAGTATGTTTTACTTGAATCTATATTTTCTCTTCATATTCTTTACTTTACATGCTGGGATTCAAAATGATGGAATTAAAAGCACCCAAAAAATATTACGTTGTTTTAAATAAGACTAACTGTTGTTCGCTGCTTTGTTCACGCTGTAATACTTCTACTTTCACGCACCTCTTGATCCATAACTTAGCTTCATATAGCATTTATGTTATTTCTTGAAAAAAAGTGAGATCCGTCACCAGTAATTGGTATAGCAGTATGCGACACCATGTGTTTAAAGAAACATGTTTGAAATCTTTGCAGCCATTATTTTAGAGAAAATCAAAAATAAATCTAAACAATTACATCATTTATACACCGTGAAAAATAATGTTAAATTTACAGAAAAAAACTGCCAATTTGTTGCGCCAGTCAAATCATTTATTTCATAAAAAATTACTGTTATTAAGAAACGGACGCTTGTTTCCTTTAACAGGACAAGTACGATTATTTTAACAAACTTATTTATTTTAACAAAAATCTCATTTATTTTCACAGAAAAACTCATTAATTTTAACAAAAAATGATTTATTTAAACAAAAAAATCATTTATATAATAAGAAAGAACTCATTTATTTTAGCAAAAAGCATATTTATTTTAACAAAAAAAAACTAATTTATTTTAACATAAAACTCTGTTATTTTTAACAAAAAAATACTCTATAAAATAAGTATGGTAGCATTTTGTACGGTGCGAGCTAAGAGCAAAATTTGTATAACCAGTCAACGCTGGTATTCGAACCCGGGTCTCCTATTTTGGAGAATAGCCCTCTGTTTCCTGAGCCACGGAAATTCTAGTGGTTGGCTATTTTTTAATTTTATATTATAGCCGCCATTAAAAAGTCCAACTATTTCAGAGTTTACGACTGTAAATGTACAACAATGCCTTGTAATTTTAAACCTAACTCAAAAGACAAAAGAACTCATGGATTAAGCATTAGGACAAACCAGCTTTCGGGGAAGACTTTTTGACGGAACTTTGCGATATGAAAACCACAAAAACCTCCCACTGGGACAAAGGGTTCTGTCTCATGATACGTTTACCATTGAGGATATTTTACATTAGTACTGTGGGTAGTGAAAGCGGGGAGGAGAATTCTTATCAAGCAGCCACCACTGGGATTTGAACCTGATCACCTCATTGGGAGGCGAACTCTCTAACCCTTGAGGCACCACGGCTAAGTGTTTGGTTATGAAGAAAAATCTTAAACTATATTTTTCTTAAAAATCTTATTTATTAAAATCTTATTTAAGTGTACACTTTTAAATAATGTGAATTTAGTCTACTCTTATAAAAAATGTCTGGCAATTTGACTTACCAAAAAATTATATCTTATGACACATAATAACCACTTAGAGTATCACTTTAATAATAAAATCGTTTACGATACTCAAGTCCATAAAGTAGTTACTGAAAGGTAAGACCAAGTACAGAAAATGATAACAAAATAAATTGAAAAAAAAGAAGAAGTTATACTGCGATAATCGAAACTGCAAGGCCAAAACCAGAATTTGAATTGACAGTTTTAATCCGTTTATGATAGGGGTGAAAAACAGGGAAAAACTGTTAGTGAAAAACTGCTTTATACTGTCAAATATACGTAAAAAGTTTGTAACAAGTAAAAGAACGAAAAAATAACGGGACTTTTTAGCAGAGAGCGGGTACCGATTAAAAACAGAAAAAGAATCTGTATTTATCTTGAAAAAACTTTTTTTTCCTTAGAAAAAATTTGTTTTCTTTCTTTAGAATTTAAAATTCTTCTTTTACCGTGTAAGTATTTTATCTATCAAAAGACTAAATTATTTTTCATGAATGCATAGCTTAAACTGTCACTTAAGACTATCAAAAAAATGAATCTATATAAATACTTAGCGCATAACTAATTATTTAATAATACATAAATTATTACTTAAAACAATCTTATAAATAGACTCTCAATAAGTAATTAACGTATAATTAATTAAGAATAATTAGATTATTACTTAAAACAATCTTAAAAAAAGACAAAGCCAGCTGATTTTTAAAATAACTTTTTAATGTTTATTTAACCTTCGTAGATGTTAATTATCAAAAAATTCTTCCTTAATGGGTGGATTAGTCATAAAAGGAACTCATTGTCCAAATTTCATGTTTCTAGCTTCAATAAATTAGGTTTTATGGTGATAAACTCTAGTTCGCTATAGTTACGGTGATAAACTATAGTTATAGTCAGTCAGAACAAGCCTTCATATGTGCATATAGATAAGTACGCAGTACTTAATACTACAAAAGTGACTTGAGCAATAATAATAATTCTACCATTAAATACTTTGAAAAAGTATAATTAATTCTTTTTAACTACTGATATCATAGACGCTAAGTTATTTGCAAGCATGCATTTATTGCAATATTAAAATTAAGTTAGCTCTGGAAATATGTGTTATCACAACACAAGAAAGAAAATAACTAAAATGGGAAACATAATTGTCACACATGCAGTTACATAACAATCAATTTAGTTTTTTGTTCTGCTATTCGTAAAATATTATAATTTGATATATCTGTAGTTTTACTTCCTCGATGATATTTAATAATAGAAATTTAATACTTAAACGGTATTTTTTTAAATGAGCGGTTAAAGTTTAATTGGAAAGGGTTGATTATTTTTGCTTGAAAAAATAACTATTTATTGCTACGATGGATGCTATAGGCTTGCTTCTTTTTATAGTTCATTATTTTATGATACCTGCAGCTTTGATACCGTATGTCGTTAACTAAGGTATTGGCATTCATATAACTGATTCTAGATAGCAAGTCATCATGATAATTTGATGAGACAGAGGTGAAAGGAATTCTGGCATTATTGAAATAAAATTCATACCAAAGGTTCCAACAATGTTCAGCATTTGAAGAGTTATTGCATTTTTGATGATGAATAGATTTATCGTGAGCTTTAAATCTAAATTTTAAGTACTCCAGTGCCATTTTCTTAAAAAAAAATAATATAAATTATCTTTTTACAGATTTCACACTTATACAATTGTTCAAATTTCAAAACAAGAAAAAAACTAATTTTTTTAAAAATTTATTTCAGTCTTCTGGTTTCAAACGCACATTAATTAAAAAAAATATTTGGAGTTAAACTTATTAATTCAACTTCTTTTTTACAAAAATTACAATAAAGCAATTGGAAATGAACAATTCGAAAATATTCTATTGCGTGCTTCTTGTAATTTCATAAGCTTTCAATAATGATGTTAGGTTTAGATTTATTACTCTTAATTATCTCTACCAGAAAAGAAACAAAACAGTAACAAATAACCTTTTTCTTGAAAGAAGATTGCCATGATTTATAGAATCAATTACCTCTTCATATTATCGGTAACCTTGACTTCTGAAATAATTACACCAGACTTTCTTTTTTGTAAGAAATGAGTCTTTTGTTACAGTCTTTAAATACGAAAATATATTTGATGCGTAAACAAAATAAAAATTAGTGCAATGAAGACAAAATTAGTAAAATAAATTATAAAACCTTTTTTCGCTAAAGATATTACAATGCCAACATGGATACAAAAAGTTCTGGTAAAATTACCGTAACGTATGATAGGGACATTTCTGGTTAAAAATTTTTTTTTAAAAATTCTGGTTACAAACCAAAATATACTGTATTTAAATAATTTATTCGGTACTTTTTCCGATAAAATGATAACGGTTTTTCGATAATTCAGGTTTTTAACATTATATTTCTTAGTACCACACATTTAATGAAAAATAATTTCTTAAGAGTAAACTTCGAATAAATGATTTTAATGTCATGCTCTAAAGTATCATCATAAAATTAGCAAATTCGTGCAATTATGTCATATACCACACTCAGCAAATTTGGTCACATTTGCAATGTATGTCAGTATATCACATTTAGCAAATTTTATCACATAATACAAAACAACATTTTGTTGTTAATTTTAAAAAAAAAAAAAACATTACTAAAGTACATTGGTAAGACTTATTGGTGTTCTTCTAGAGCAAGAAGCACTGTAAAATTTATCATATTCTGGTAGCTTTAATCATACTTTTTTTTGTCAGTGCACATGATATTTCCAGTAAATAAAATTGAAGTAAAGTTTAGATTGGCTTACAATAATTAGTTTTTTTTAATATAAATAATATTGCACAGTCTTTTCTTTTTAAAAAAAATTAAAACACCTTTGAAAATTTCAGAATTTTTAAAATTTTGTAACACTTTTTGCATACTCTTTAAAAATTATTTTTTCATTAATTTTCTTAGAACAACACTACTACAATTATTTTTCATTATCTTCCTCATAAAATAATTGAAATAATTGATTTGTTAGTAACGTTTAGAAACAAAGAGACAACTTAAAGAATATCGTTCAAACATTGAAAAATTTTGAAAACGTAATTCAATTCACAATTCTAATAAAAATATTTGCATGATTATGAAATAGATTACTAAGAAAGACAAAATTGTGTAATTCTTAGCTATTCAAATAACATGTTAACACAAAAAAAACAGGAAAAGCATTTTAAAATTTTGATTTTGCTGAAAATACTTCTGAAATCCCTCATAGTTTCTTAGAATTTGCATGCAAGAAAATGCGTTTTTTTTCACGCGGTTTGTTGTTTAAATTCAAACAATAACCTTTTATTGTACTTTACCTACTTTTGGGGGGAAAAGGACTCCTTAATTGTAAGAAAAAAGCTCTTCATATTTTGTATTTGGGGCAATACATAACTTACGCCCACTTAGAGAGGAAACAATAATGCTACGGAAGTTAACCAAAGCGAACGGTATGTGATACATGAGAGCATAAATTAGCGGCACAATGATTTTTCTAAGCGTGATACAAAATCGTTTCGATTAAGCATGCTGATCAAGTGTTTGCTACAATTTGGAAATATGGAGCAACATTTTTTTTAGAATAGAATTAAATTTTCTTTTGTTGTATGATGCAATTAAGGCAAATCATTGACGTTCGATGAATGAGATCAGACCTTAAGTTTAGTGTGAACACACCTGGATAATGTTTCCATCTATGATTTCATTTATAAGACATTTATGTTATGACAATATATTTTTAATTCATTAATTAAAAGTATCATGCAATAGGTTTTTCTCTCCACTTCTTATGCGTTTTTGTTTTGTATTTATTGTGATTTTAATGGAATTCATTTTGTTAACAAAAAAAACTGTCTCATTTTTTGGTGCTTATGACATTATTATATTAACATAATTTGCTTTGGTTATATTAATACAATGTACGATGCAAGCCAAGAAAGTGGTCAGATATTTTTTGTAGCTAATTAGTAGTAGTTAATTAATAGCAATTCAGAAGTTACTTTCCTAAATTTATAGAAATTTTTTTACCATTTAATATTATACTAATTTACTTTCAAGCTCATTTTGATTATTTTTTTAATAGACACTTTTTTTCAGATTTCTGTAGACTTTTCTTGTTTTCTCTTATTATATGTTTTAATTATATATAAAAGCAAGAGAGGGATGCGCACATATCGGAAAAAAATAGCAGAAAAAACGCAAAAAACAAGTAAAAAAGGAAAAATAATATACTAAATTTTTAATAAATAATTTTTGATAAATTCATATTTTAATAACAGTATAATTTGCAAGAAATTCATTTTTCCAAACATTGTCTTAAAGGAAATAAGAAAAATATTTTAATAACAGATGAACAGATAACAGATGAATCTATTGATTTAGTCACTCCATCAGTCGCAACCTCGAGCGATTCTGTAGTTGAAAGTGTAACTCTGGAGTTATAAAACACTCCCACTTTCAAAAAATTCCTTCTTTTAAAGTTGTAGATAATGCAAATTTGAAAATCATTTGAAGAACCTGCTTTCTGTTAATGTCAACAATGTATATTTTTTTTGAACGTACAGCAAAATGTGAAAAAGGAATAACTTTGTATCAATATAAAAGAATTTTGCATCTATTCATATCCCGTGCTTTCCATCGATCAATGCTCAAAATATGAAAGCAAAGGTTTCCGATATATTGACTTTAATAGACAGAGTGAGCAGAGTTGGCTGCCTTTCAATACAGTTTCATTGATTTTGGCAACTTAATCGCATTATACCCGGTTGCAGAAAAGTTTGTAATCTCTTTGCTTGAAGCCAATATAAAGATGTCATGTTTCTGGTCTCCAGATAATCTCTATTTTTACAAACAAAGATTATATCAAGATTAGTTTTTTGAGGAAGTAGTTCGTAAAAAATTGTGACTAAGTTCGCCTAGGGGCAAAACTGTGAAATTTAGGAAATATTTTTATGAATCGTTTCATAATAATTTTTTTTGCTTGCATCAATGCTAAAATAAAACATATTATTTGGTTACAATCCGTCCATCTGTTCGTTAAACATTATGATTTTATATCGATTGATTGATTTCTATCATTCGCATCATTCCTAATCATCTATGGGGGGCGGAGTTATTGACAATGCCAACCTTCATGTATCAAAAGGTACCTCATGATTCAATCAAGTTAGCATGTCTTACATACCAGTGAATTGATGTTTAATAGTCGTAGTTACGCCACAATACTCCCCCACCAGAATTTTATCAGTTATAGAATTCGATGAACGGATACCACTAGTTGCTGTATTTGTGAAAGACCGGGTGCGCCGGGTTGAGTGCTGAATGTGAGAGATGTATTAACTTCATGGTCGTAGTCGCTCCTGTGTTGCATTTAGCAATCGAGTGTACGACAGAGGCAGGACTGAGCAGCAACAGCGCGAGGAAGTGGATAATGTCGCAGTCACGAGTAGCAAGTTAACTGCTCAATGTGGACCATCCATCGAAGTAGGCGTTACCAGATCGAAGTGGGCGTTACTGTCATGATATGCGGGTTCAAATCATGTCCGTAAGTCACCTATGTGGGGGCGGAGTTATCGACAATGCCAACCTTCATCTATCAAAAGGTACCTCATGATTGAATCAAGTTAGCATGTCTTATATACCAGTGAATTGATGTTTAATAATATGTAGTGGTAGTTACGCCACACTTCTATAAATTATATCTTAAACAAGAATTAAATTAAAAAACTAAAAAATTCCAAATCAAATTACGGTATAAAGTACCGGCACTTTGGGTGAATTATCCATAAAATAATATATTGTAATTTCTATAGTAATATTTCCTTAAATGGAATAAATTTAGAGATTCTACGGCAATTATTAATTTAAAAATTAGGGTGTGTCAGATGTTTTGTTCCGTAATATGTTCCAGAAAAAAGGAATTTTATGGTAACAAGTACCGGGATAATGAGTGCTGGTACTTTCTTACTGTAATTTGATCCCTAGTTTTGTACTATGTATTTTTACTTAGGGAAATATTTACATGATAATCCATAATTTCAAATTGTTTACTATAGTGTACGAGTTTAGCTATATTAGGAAACAGTTCTTTTTTTCATAAAAAACACATTTATTTAACATCACAGAAAGTAACAAAATTAAAGTTAGTAATAAGCTTGCAAATATGGAGAAAACCCAATAACGGATTAGTATAAACCTCAAATTCAAAAACAAAACTATACGAAAATCCTCAAAAATCAGCAACTAATCCTTCCTTAAAATATCGTGCTTTCATTTTTAATTCATCTCGTTATATGTTTTGTTTCTTTTATTCTAGCTTTACTTAGATAGATATTTTTTATTTATTTTAGATTTTATAATAGTATTCCTTACGAGTAATTAGAATTCTCTGAGGAGAGGTCTTTTTTGATCAAAATTTTTTTTTAGATTAAGAATTTTGGCAAATTACACCACGATTTTTATACACGTGATAAGCTGTTTCTGTTAATTGTGTGATTATGTAAATCAGAAATTTGAACGTACCAATCGGGAAACAATATTAAGAGTGTTTTGTAAAATTGTTCTCTTCCGAAAAGTGTGGCTTATCGTAAAAATGCTCTGATCGTTTTAATTCTATATTAATCATTGATTCACGAAATGATAACTTTATTGTTATTGTACATTTTTTAGAATTTAAGGTTCAATGGCATGGCATATCAGTATTAAACCGTCTTTTAATCATGTTATATATTAATTTAAAATGTAAATCGGAATTAAACTTGTATATCATAAAACAGCTATATCATGTGAGTTCCCTTTTCTGTCAATTGCTATACACAACGATCTAAAATTATATTTGAACATAATGCAATATTCATCCTCCCAATCCATAGTGTTATGACAAACATTTCACAAGTAGTACATGTTTTGGAAACATGTCACCAAATAGGTTGAGGATGGGGGCAAATTTGATATTGACTTGTACATTAAAATTAATGCCGAAAGCTTGTACATGCTATCGATGAGATTCAGGTGTGCTGTCGATCTGTATTTCACTAAATGGCGGCTCTGATTGAAATCAAATTGAATTTTGGTATGTAACAAAACAAATCTGGTTTGTCAGGGTAATTTTGGGAAACTAATTCATCAAGTTGATTTGTAAATTGAAAATATTAATTTTATACATATTTCGGTTAACTTTGCTAAGTCCAGCAGAAATCCGGACAACTAACTTCGTGTTTTAATTTTTGTGACGTTTCAGAATAATTTCAACGAGTGATCCGAAATGGTCTACCCTCGCGAGAAAGTAAAAAACTCATATATATATATATATATATATATATATATATATATATATATATATATATATATATATATATATATATATATATATATATATATATATAGAAATTCTATTTTGGGACTTCAAAGATAAAAACATACCAATGAATAATAATTAGATTTATATTTCAAAAGCGAAGTTATTTTAAGATCTTTCACTTCCATGTAAGGAAATATTAAACGATTTGCTATGAGTAATAAATAAATTTGATGAGGCGTAAAAATACAGAAAAGGCAATAATGACTGGCCTCTTCACAACTTTTAATCATCCTATAAAACGCAGGAGCAATGTTTTTGCGTAGCTTTTTGTTGTTCATAATGCCTAACGAAACTACGTATATTTAGACGGGATATGTGTTTCCCCTCTCCAGCTTGGAGAGGGGTTAAACTGCTATTACACCATCGCTACTAAATAAAAAAGATTATGCACAACATGGACTCATTAATCATGCTGTTTTGACTTGTAATTAACTAAAAAATATCGGTGTGAATCCCCCGTTATTTCAAGCATCGCAGTATTTTTGCTTTGCGGAGGAAACCTGTAAAAGAAAACTAGTGTTTATAAATTTGAATCTTAGGCCTGGCAGTGCTACGCAGATCTTTAGAGGCCGGCTATGGCAATTTCTCATCCCATCACCCAACGGGGTTGAAAAAGAGAATCGCTGAAGGTTCCCATCCGAGAGACAGGGAAAAAATCGCCTAATTCCGTGCTGAAGAAATCTCATCCCCTTATCCTGCCGGACAGGACATTTATATTCTGTCTTTTGCATGTATTACTGCAACTAATAAAGTTTTTTTTTCAGTAGGCTGAAAAGTTTTAAGTGAAGATGTGGACACCACAACAGAAAGCTCAATGCGTCTCATGGTTCATAGAGTCGAAATCAGATACACAGGTTCAACGGAACTTCAGGACAAATTTCCAAAGAGACCCAATCCAATCTAGACCCTCCTTCCGTGCATGGCACACAATCTTCATGAGCACCGGATCAGTATTGCATAAAAGTGGAGCCGGATGACCCAGCACAAGTCCAGAAAATGTGGAGCGAATACGGCCATGAGACGCATTGAGCTTTCTGTTGTGGTGTCCACATCTTCACTTAAAACTTTTCAGCATATTGAAAGAAAACTTTATTAGTTGCAGTAATACATGCAAAAGACAGAATATAAATATCTTGCTTATGTTCGAAGTTATGAAATTTTGAAGTTGTAAAGATAATTGAAGTTGTAATAATAAATTAATATATATATATATATATATATATATATATATATATATATATATATATATATATATATATATATATATATATATATATATATATATATATATATATATATATATATATATATATATAACTTAAAATTTTTTAATTTATTATATACCTACAATGTATGTATAAATGTATAATGTAGAATAGATATGATCAACTTGATGCAATTAAATCTTTTCAAACTAAGATTTTGGGCATTATAATTAACTAGTCTTCTGCGCCCCCTGCTCGCTAACGCTCGCCAATCCCCGAAAATTGCTACGCAATCTTACATGGTTTGCTTTGCAAACCAAGCTCGCTTCGCTTGCTGCTAACTTAGGTACATTGCAAATGCACAAAATTCTAAGAATTCAAAACAATCATTCAAATCCATATAACAACTTTTTGTTTAAAAAAATTACATCTTTTTATTAAATACTAAGCCATTAAAATAAATTTGAATTCAAATAAATGACATGTAATTCGTTAAACCTATTAGAAATGTGAATCTATCGACAAAGACTACTCACTTCTGCCTAGCTTACTAGTATGAGATTGCCGCAGCTGATAGGGTGAATTTCGGAAGAGATCACATTTGGTTAGTATGCTCTCTCTGGTTATTTCAGTTTCCGTTTTTAAAAGCGCTGTATGTTGAGCCACTTCAGCTAGATTTGGCATGTGACATTTTTAGCGGCAATCATTGGTCGATTTTCTAGCGTTGCCGTCTGGAGAGTTTTAATAAGGCTTTTTTTGTCGCTGTGCAAGAGAAATATATATGTAGATTTTCATAACAAACTCTTACATTTTTTTGAAATTAGATAAAATAAAACGTAATTCAGCATAGGATATCTTTGAACTTTTCTAAATTTAGTTGAAGAGAAGAGGAGGGTGAAAACCGGTACAGGAATCGCTGTGCCCCTAACTGATGTTTTTAACCTTAGATACAAAGACCACGTAACACAAACCATTAAACGTTATTTTCAAATAATATTTATTTTTCAAATTTTTACTGTAGTTCACATTTAAGAATATAATGTTATAGGTGCAGGTGTGTTCGATGTTAGTTGATGGTTATTTTGACAGTTTAAATGGTATTGTTGAAAAAGATATCAGGTATTAACTTCTGTATTCAAATAAAGACAAAATATATGGTAAATATATAGACAAAATAATAGATCGTTCAGCAAAATTCATTTTTCTTTTAGCGTCCTTGCTATTGCCAAAAGTTTGTTTTTACCCTAAAGAGAGTTTTTTCTTTAATGGCCATTACCTTTAAAGACAATGCCACTACTTCAGTTTGACTTGAAAGCAATTGGAACAAGTTTGAGTGATCTGAAAATATTCTAAGATTAAACGATTTTCAGAAGGTTTGCAATAATTTTACATTTCGTATTTTGTACCAAAAAAGTTTTTGATATTATATATATATATATATATATATATATATATATATATATATATATATATATATATATATATATATATATATATATATATATATATATATATATATATATATATATATATATATATATATATATATATATATATATATATAGGTAGATAAAGTTTTGATATATAAAATTTTATTTCTGTTTACCTTTATAAAATAAAGACGTTTAAAGTCTAAGTAATTGAAAAGAAATTAAACTAGGTCTGACAAAACTTTTAGAATTTACATTCTAAAATTATAGTAAAATAATTGGCAACAGTCAAGCCGTCTAATTAACTGTACCTTAATGATTTTGAAACCGTTTATAAATCGAATAGTTAAAAACCGTGAATGCAAAATAATATGGTTTTATATGCAATACTAGCATGATGGTATCTAAACCGTAAATCGGACATTTAACTGGACATTGGGGTTCTTCTTGAAATTAAATCTTTCTCTAGGTGATGGACATAGTGGTTAAGGTTGAGTTAATTTGTCAAATGAACCGTGGAGTGTAGCTTATTCAAGAAATGGAAGAAATAATGTGGTGTCACCACTGGAATTCGAACCCCCGTTCAGCTATCCTTGAAATCGACAGATCGGTCCTCTCGGCTTTAGCATGTACCCAGCTGCAAGGGACTAAGTGGGCTCATAAGGTGAACCAAGTTGGCATGGATAAAATTCTGGTTGCTTATAATGGTTGTTTATCTGGTTGTTAATATTAACTGAAAACAGTCCATAAGCGATTTTTTTTATACAATTTACAGTTCGAATACAATTTTTTAATGATTGTTTGAGAATTTTGGTTCAATATTGCAAAATATAAATATTGTTTATAGATAAAAAATAAATTGTTATTTAACCATTTTTTCCGGGAAATTTCTAGCTGTGAAGTGGAAAAATAATTAAGCGAAATATATAATATTTAATTAAGAAAAAGAGTTTTTAATATATTTAACTGAAAACTGTTTAAATGAGACGTCAGCAAAGATTGATGCTATAAAGATGGTCCACGGATTTATGTCGGATCTATAATTATGCAGACTTTTTAAGGCTTCAGTGCTGATTTATTAATAGAGATAATGATATCAGTAAATTAGTAAGCTTCTCGTGTTCAAAGTGAATTTTGTAGTTCAGTGTATCAATTTTAAAAGAAACACTTCCTTCTCCATTAACAAACTCATTAAAGTCTTGTTGGAATCTGTAAAAGCAATTAAGGGACTGCGGTAGTTCGGCGAACGAAGACAGCTTTATGTGTGGAAGCCTGAGAAATTTATTTCGAAGTTGCCATTAATTGTTTTATTGGAAAACTTGGGTGGATTATTCCAGTGAAAGCAAGAAATTTGTCAGTTGAAGTCAATTTAGTTGATATTGTTTTCCTAGTCAGCAAATAAATATAGGAGAATATTTTGTTGCTTATAATAAATATGAAAGCATTTTAAGAGGAAAAGGAAGTTATGTGATATATGAGTCCCATTTTGTTTCACAATATATAAGCAGTTCCCTGGAACTCCAACTTTCCGGGGATGAGTTAAAGGGGTTCCGAGAGTTAAGACATTTGTAAACATTTTTTTTAAATCTGTAATTATGTTAAGATTCAATAAATAATCCATTATTACGATTGATTTTATGAAAATATATTTAAGGTAAAATATCCAAGAGAGAGAATTTAAATGTTTCAAAAACATATTTACGAAATTTGTTTAACAACTATTATGAAAAGGACGCACTTTTGTGAAAAACTGCAACAATATTTCACATTTGTTCTTTTCAAATCAAAATAAAAAAACTGACTTCTTTAATAAAGCTAATAACTATTTTCAGCTCTTATAACATTTATTCATAACCACTTTTTATAGCAATGTGAAATTTTTTTTTTAGCTAGACTAGATTCATCTCCAAGACTGCAAATTCAACTGCCGAACATGGAACTTAATTTAATATTATTAATTATTAAACAATGAAAAAACATCTTATCAAATAAAAAAAGTTCTCACGTCGAAATTAAGTATTCCTTTAATGGTTAATAAGTACACAGTCGTCTTTATTTACTTTAATTCAGAAGTAGGGGTAAAGCCGGAGGGATATTTAGGATTCCGTATCTGAAAAAAATTGGAAACCACTGATCTATACTATATTATACGTCATTATATATTGTCACAAAAAATATATTGTAGCAGGAAATATTGTAACAGATGTATATTGTGACAGAACGGATGAATTTTCTCTTGATTAATTCTTTTTTCTCGGTCTGGTGACTGACTGGTAAAGTTTCGCGCTCCAATGTTACAAGTTCGGGGTTCTGTAATCTAACCGGGCTAAAGGTTGACTTCTGTCAGCAGTGGGTAGATAAACTGACTATCAAACTTTATTTTTTGTCGATAGCAAAAAACTGAAGCAAACTGAGATATAACGTACCAGAAATAAAAGGTTCAAAACGAACAGTTCGTGTTAACAATGAATCTCTTCTATATTTTGTTTAGATTTTGCGTATAAATTTAAGCAAATTACAAGACTAATTGAAATTATATATTTTTTGATTTAATGGTAAAGGATAAAAGCGGGAAAGATGTATATCATCAATGTATAACGGCTCCCACCATTTTCACATATCATATTTTCTGTAATAATTAACATATTTAAGGTCAAATTTTTGGAACAATTAAAATTGTGCCGAAAAAATAAAAATCCGATTATTAGATCAAAAATTAGTCAAATAGTCAGGATGTTCAACTTTTTCAATTTTTCTCACTGTAGATGGTAATCTCTCTGATGATTCTCACGAATGAATATCATCTGGTTATATGAGGTTGCATGATATTGAATATAATTAATTGTGGTAATTCTATATTTAATCGCAATTAAATAATTATAAAATTAATTTCATATATATATTATAAAAAAACGGTTCGAATAACAACAAATTATTAGTTCAGGTAGCCCTTTAGTTATCATCTAAAAAGAATTATTATAACAGAGAATCAGACAATTATGATGATTGATAATTGTCTGATTATCAATCGAATCTTCTATGAGGCTATGTGATAATGAATATAATTTTTGTAACTCCATAGTTCATCACGGTTAAATAATTAAAATTTAATTACAGTTATGCATTATATAACGGTTCGGAACAACGGTAATCACGACAACAGATTATCAATTGAGATAGCCTTTTAGCTACGAGAAACTGGTGTTTGAGATTATAATTGAGGAGAAAACGAGTTGATTTTATAGCAATTGCACACTAATGCGTTCCTAATGAAGTTAATCATTTAATATAATAAATCATTCGAATTTTAAACATTTTATCATGTATCTGTATTGGTTATGTAATTATTATAAATACATTTTTTATGTCTTTCTTTATAAAATTAGCAGTATTATATTGTCTAATATAAATTTTAAAACCAAATGTCATGCTAAGTAACTGACTTCAAAGTGGATGCACAATGAAAAAGTAAGCAGATGTATGAAATTCTAAATAATTTCGCTAGTTCTCTCATTCAATTTCCATGAGCTATAAAATTTGACAATGAAGAAAGTATAGAAAAAAATTTCAAAAAGAATTATGACAAGAATTCGCTTTCATCTTTTCTCTCAATTCATTGGTATTGAATAGATTTTATTTCACACGAAATAAAATATAATTAATATTCTACAACAGGTTGAATAATAAAATTTAAAGTACTAAGGGAATATTAAAGAAAAAGTTTGAATCTCTTACACACAGAATATAAATGCGTTTTTCTTCGTGGAAATAGTAAAAGCTTGGAACGGCATTTACAGTCGAAAATATTTTTCCATCTTTTTCAGTTTTTATGGTGTTTTAGTTTTCAGTTTTTAGTGTTCAGCTGCTTTAATTTTTTATTTTATTTTACTCAACTTTCTCTTAATCTAATGTTATTTACGTCATCAATTTTTTAATACTAAAAAAATGTTGTTTCAAAACATTCTAATTTTTAAAAAAAACTTTTTTTAAAGTTTGATCTCTTGAAGTTATTAACAATTCAAGAATTTTTGAAATATTCATTAATTTAAAATCTGTAATGCGTATATTTCGACATTATCGTTTTATACCTTTGATTGCAAAATATAAATTTTTTGAAGAGATTTGAAATGTGACTAATGTGCCAAACATGCAAAAAGCGGACGAATAAAAAATGGAAAAATTTATATAAATAGTTTTTTGCTTATATAAGTAAAAATTGTGACATTAAAATAGATGAGCACATTAAAAAATATTTCTATACCTAATTGTTCTTCTCACTGCAGAATTTGAGGCAATGGAATGGCTGATGATTTGGCTAAGAAGGACATTTCCATATAACAGGTCAGTAATAACCAGGCCCTTTTTTCAACTTTTAAACGAATATTCAAAAGAAAAGTCTTCTTGAATTTCAATAAGCAACTAATGGAAAGAAATTTTAACAAAAAGATGAAGAATCTCGAGTAAAACAGCATTACCTCCTGACAGCACCACGTAGCCATGGCTCACTGAAAGCTCTTTATAGAACATTGCACCTTGTCGCTTACACTGTTAAAAATTGCGAACCACGTTGCACCAAATATTGGTATTCATTTGCTGGCTGCATAAAATGGAGCTCAATTTTACCATACTTTGGTATTTTCATTACCTCTAAACATCATTAGAAGTTTGCACCAACAGTAAGTGTTTTGAAAAAACAAAGCACTTATTTTCATTCTTTCTTTTTTCTTCGTTTATAATAGCAGAAGAAGGTTTCACCATTGTTAGGTATTTTTAAACCACTCAAATGCAGGCCAAGTTTCTTATTTACCGTAGGTGGGTTATTTGATAACATACCTCTAACCATTTTATAACCAACCTAAAAGAGTTGACACTTGAAATAGCATGCATGAGTCGTCCTGATACACCAAGACCGAATTGTATAGAAAACAAATATTGTTCAGTTTACAACCATCGTCAAAGGTTTGCTTGTTTTATCAAACTTTGGTGATTTCACTTGCATCATGGGAACATTTCTCGAACATATTTAACAATTTATGGTCTAATTTAAATAACATAATATTTGATAAACGTAGGGACAATGAGAAACCTTGCACCAAATACTGGTTAAATATTTACAGTATACTTATACAGATTAAAGCTGGCTTCTGATCCATATTGCTATATATATTGAGGCCATTTTGTAAGGGAAGTCCGCCACGTTCTCCTTCGCAGTGCTCTCAGTGGAGCAACTATCGCTGACTGATACTGGTGTGCAAGGTGTCGAATGAGGTAATGACTGTTTTTAATTTTTTATGTCCTTGTTCTCTTTAGTTGTGTTATTTTCATCCTGTGTCAGTACCCTCTGCCATTAGAAATTAAAAAAAGAATACTTTATTGCGTATTGTGCAGCGGAAGTTAGATAAGATAACATTCGTTACCTTCCGAAGTATCAATTTATATTTCTTAAAAGACTGGTGCCGTTTCGTTACAATGGCATTTTTGTCTTTCAAAGAATTAAAATATAAGAATTGGTTTTGAATAATAGTGAAGGAAAGGAAATTTTTGGCGATCTTTTTATAAATGAAAAAGTATGCCCAAATCAGTTTTCAATTACTTGTGATTATATTTAGCATTAATTACAACAAAGGTATTAGTTGTATCAGATGATCCAAAATAAGTGACAGTCTATTAAAGCTGATAAAAAGCATCCTCTTATAGAGCAACCGTTTTATTTCTTAAATGAGATTTTGACAAAATCAGGACAGTAAAAAATAGATACTCAAATACTGCAAAACTTGCTTCATTTTTGACGAAATTTTTAATTGGTACATAACAAAAGCAAAACATTTAGTCGATGTGACAAAAAAACTATGGTCGCTTCTTCAAGACGTCGAATTTCGCCGAAATTAAAGAAATATTTTGTAATTTTTTTATTTTACAACGAAAAAAAAACTCATAGTTCCTAATGTATTAACTTTTCACATAGTCACTTTACGGTGGGCATCATAAAGGTCAACCAGTGTCGCCCTTTATGGTGGGCATCATAAAGGTCAACCAGTGTCGCCCTTTATGGTGGGCATCATAAAGGTCAACCAGTGTCGCCCTTTATGGTGGGCATCATAAAGGTCAACCAGTGTCGCCCTTTATGGTGGGCATCATAAAGGTCAACCAGTGTCGCCCTTTACGGTGGGCATCATAAAGGTCAACCAGTGTCGCCCTTTACGGTGGGCATCATAAAGGTCAACCAGTGTCGCCCTTTACGGTGGGCATCATAAAGGTCAACCAGTGTCGCCCTTTACGGTGGGCATCATAAAGGTCAACCAGTGTCGCCCTTTACGGTGGGCATCATAAAGGTCAACCAGTGTCGCCCAAGCAACGTAGGAAGGACAGAGATAAATCACATGCATACCCGAGGTGGGATTCGAATTCGGGATCTTGATTCCTTGACAACCATATGATCCGGTTGGAATGTTCGTCACTTTATCTTCACTCGTCTAGTCTTCTTTCTAGTTTCGTCATTCCAGTTAACAATCTCCCACTCTGCACTGCGATAAGGTTCCGTATTTAGGAAACGTTTTCGTCATATATTTAAGAGTTTGGGTTTTATTACAAATCACATAATTTCGTGATGAAATGATTCTCAAAATTAACGAAATACGGCTCAAGGATTTCTGAATCGTCAAAAGTGAGAGTTTTACTTCTGAGAGTGATTAAAATTTATTTTTTTAGCCAATCGACAACCTTAAAGGAAAAAAAAATGGTCATCTAAGTATATTTCCTGGTTGCATCACTATTTTATATAAAAATATATCTAAAAACAAATAAAACGAAACATGACCAGTGAATAAAGTTTAGAGTTGAGATTAGTTTTAAATCTAACATCAGCTTCGAAAAATAATCTAGGTTTTTTTTTCTGTTTGTAACATTATTTTTAAATGAGATATATATAATTCAAAATTTTATCGCCAACATTATTTTTTCTTCTTTTTCCAATCCTCTTTTCAATCTCTCTCTATTGTTTTTAAAGTTTTTGAAAAAAACTGAGAAAGAATAAAAGTTATAAAAAAACAGATGTTTTATAGTACTTATACCTTAGTTTAAATTGTACCCTCTGGAAATCAAACATTACAAGTATATTTCAAAATAAAAATAATAAATAAAAAATTTAGGAAGAAAGTAAAAAATCTCGCTTTCTTATTTGTGTCTGACCCACAGTCATTGAAAAGTACTTTGCAGCATCAGACACAATTTACGTACTACGTGATGGTAAAATATAAAAAAAAGAAAAAGGAAAAACATAGGTATTCTCATTTAGAAAAGTGTTTTATTCCAATTTTGTGCTCTGAAATTTGTTTTTATTCGGAATTCAGACATCTTGTATTTTTACTTGCCACTATTTGTTTTATACGCAGAAACTTATCTTATTTGCTATACAATCTTTTGGCCATCAAAAACGATTTGAGCAGCATTCAGTTTTTCTAGGATGATTGCTAACAAAAACATGTTCTAGAACATGTGTAAAATATTTATAAGAAAAAAAAATATTTTAGTTTTCTTATATAACACATGATGGAAAATTTTTTTTACAATACCTTTTTATAATATAAGCACTATATAGACGTATAGCACATATTTGTTGTCATTATAACGAACATTCTCGCAAATTGCAGAAATTTTCATATTTGTTTCATGCGTTTTGTTACGCTTTAGGGTGCAAAGTTATATCAAGCTCACATAGTCACAAATATCCCATGGATATCCAAACTCATCTAGAACATATAATGCTTTGGATACTGCAGAGATATTTAAATGCCTTTAAAGTGAGTAACCATTAAGTGTGTTTGGATATTTTGAAAATCTCTGAAAAATAACGTATGAATTTAAAGATGATATTTATATCTGCATATTAACGAGAAGTTCAAACATATGTAAGTTCTAGATGTGAATAATGTGCACTTCCTATAGATATATGCTGGATCTTTGAATATGTTATGTATTATACATTATATTTAAAACAGATATAGTTTTTAGTTATTTCATATTCTATTTATATTGCTCAAATATTACTTTATTACTTTCAGATATTACTTGCAAGTGAAAGTGTTAAAGTACTTTAAAATAGAAAACAATAATTTCTATCATTATTATTTTTTTTTAAAAAATAAGAAATTTTGGTATAAATTTATCGAAACATTTTTCCGCGTTTATTTTTAGTGTAAACAAACAGCGTTCTTCTGCTTGGCTGATGCCAAAATTGCTTTTTGTCTATTTTTTTCTAATTTTCTATTTTTTAAAACTTAGTTTATATCAAATAGGTACTTTCACTGAGTACAAGCAAAACTTAATCTAAAAATTTTTGCCAGAATTTTACAATTTTAAAATAAATAAAAAATAATTATAAGTTAATTGTAGTCGTAATTTACAGTTTCCTGTCTATTGTGCTAAGTAATTCATTTTGTTATAATATTATTTCTATGTATTTCATTTCATATGAGCTAATTGATTGTCGTAAAATTGTATTCAAAATACATAATAGTGCAAAGTCAGAGGGTTAACTTGTATTACTTGACTATCAACATTCAATTAATGGGTGTGAATTTGTTAACTGTAGTCAGTTGTTGAGATTTTTTTCCTTTGAAATGGAGAGTATCTAAATTAGTTTGCTACTAACAACTTGTTGATCGCAGATAAATTTTATGTCAGTGAAGAAACGTCAACTTTGGCAATGTCTATAGGTATTAGATAATAATAACATATTATTACCAATTTTGTTCCGTAGTATTTTCAGAGGATTTGCTTATGGTTGAAACTTCCGTTTTTGGAGTTGGTTTTCTTCCATTCATTTATTCTGAAACTCTTACATTTACATCAGTTTAATAATTATTCAGTCAGTAAGCGGGTGGGTGAACACTTTGATCAGTATACCAAGGAAGCGGGGTATCGATACTCGTTAAACTGCTCGACAGTAAAGTGCTCGACTTCTCGAGCAGGTTGTCGGGCTACTAAAGGGGATGATCCATTCCCTCTGCAGAGGATCAAAATTGTGATGGCATGTCTTCGGATCATCGTCGGAGATGTTTCCAACTTCGAAGCCAATAGCAAATTGTGCGATACAAATAAAAATACCATACCATAAGCAAATTAGAACATATTACAATTATTTTAAACACAATGAATAAACAAATTGATGATGAAAGGGTTATGTCTAAACTTTAATTTATTCATCTTGAACAATATAAGCGTTTTAAAAATGCTCGTGAATCTGCTGAGAAAAAAGAAAAGACTTAAACGAATTTTACACCAAGTTTAATGAATGAAGAAAAAAGTACAAAATTGGCGGGAAAAGAAGAAATTTTTGCTTTTAAAAATCAGATTAGAAGAGGTATTTAAATGAAATAGTACTGATCATTTATCTTAATTATGCAACTTTAGAAGTTAAACAAACTCGTTTAAAGAAATTAACTGTTTCAATTGTAAAAGCTTATCACATTTTAAAAATAGTTCATCTTATAATTGTAATATATGTAAGAAGAATAATCACTTGTATAAAGATAGTTATTTTCGTAAAACCAGCAAGAAATAAGATCAAGATACTTCGTTTTGAACTTTAAATAAATATTTTGATTTTTCAGATGCTTGGAAAGTTGATTAGGGATGTTCTTTCTATATGGTAAAAAATAATAGTGCTTTAAAAAGTCTAAGAAATATTTGAATAGAAAATTGCTTTGGCGAAAAAATTGAAAATGAAATGAAACCTGGATATTATTGAATCTGAAGGATACATTTTGAAAAATATGTTGTATGTTCCAGATTTGAGTAAAAATTTGTTGCGTGTTAATATCATAACTGGAAATGTTGGCGTAGTAAAATTCGTGAAAGATAAGGGTAAAATTTCTAAAGAAGGGCACGTTGTTTTCGAAGATAAAAAGAGAAAGTCCGCTGTCTATATGAAGTTAAACTAAATTAACATAAAAAAAAACATTAATCACAGGTGAAGAAAATAATGCGAATTCATAGCACAAAAAAACTTGAGTATGAAGAAATTACTCAACCGGGATGAATTTGAATGTAAATAACAACTGATGAAATTAAGAATATTTCTTGTCCTTGTGAAGAATGTATAAAAGCTAAACAGGCTGGAACTTCATTTTCAAGTAAAACTTCTAGAGCAACTAAACCATTTCAGTCAATAGACGCAGATGTTTGTGGACCAAGAACACAACACATGGGACATGAAGAAATATTTTGTACCCTTTCTTACACGATTTAACACATTTTGTGATGGTTTATTCAATTAAAAATAAATTTGAAGTAACAGGGAATGTGAAGAACTACGCTGAGGAAGTGGAAGCAAAATGATTATTGAGTATTTCAAAATCTCTCCGTGATAAGGGAGGTGAATATATTTTAAATGAATTTAAAACTGAATAAAATCAAGAAGAATCTTTCTAGATTACATCAATCCCTATTCTCTTGAATTAAATGGCATGGCTGAAATCTTGAATCGTAAATAGACTCTTACAAAAATAGTATTTTTGACTCTATGGTAAAGGGGTGAAACTCTATAGACTGCAACATAATTGTTAAATCAAAATTCATTAAGTGAAGTAAACACAACTCCATCTGAAATGTGTTTTAAGAAAAGGCATGATTTAAATGGGACTGAAAATATTTGGTGGTAAAGTGTTTACAAAGAATCTTGATAAGTTAAAGAAATTAGAGAGCAGAAATATTAAACTTATATTCATTAGGTATACACCAAATAGTTAGATTATGAGATTAAGAAAACAGAAAATAAGAATTTCACGAGGTGTAGTATGTAATATTTTCGAACATGAACATACACGTAATTCAAAACTGAAGAAATTCAATCTAATGATGATACAAAAGTTGAAAAATATTTGCAGAAGAATCTGAAAAAGAACGAGTCGAAACATCAGATGTGTTACAGGAAGAATTTAATTTAAAAGAATTAGGAACTTTAAAAAAATAGATAGAAAACAACCAGCCTACTTGAAAGATTTTGTTCTTTTAACGCATCAGAAGACTAGATGGACCAGATTGGGAAAACTGGAAGGTAGCCTTTCCAGACGATAAAGAATCTTTGAAAAAAGAATGAAACGTTGACAGTTGATGAGAACAGTGAAGTAAAATATAAGAAATTCTAATCAATAAACGGGTTAACAGAATTAAAAAAAAACACGTTTAGAATTAAGAGAAACAAAAATGTGGTGAAAACTGTCTAAACATTTAGTCTTGTTGTAAGTGCTGCATATCTTTAAGAACTATGCTTGGTCTAACGATGAAGAAATGGTATGATATATGATAACATTATACGTACAAACTGATTTTATCTATGGAAAATTCGATGAAAAAATATACATGAAAGTGCCAGAAGGCTATTAAAAAAATGCAAACTAAAAAAGGCATTATATGGTTTAAAGCAAGCTTTTTTAAATTGGAATAAAAGGTTAAAAGTTTTTTTAATCGGAAAAGGTTTCAATCAGATAAAATCGAATTTTTTTTTTCTTCATAAAGCAAGATAAAACTATAACACTAGCTATAGAGGTTTATGAGAGAATTTTATTCAGTCAAAGCAAAACGTGTTAATTTTGTTCATAACTTACGAAAAGAAATTGGGATGAAATCATGGGACGAACTAGATTCAGTAATGAGAATAAATTTTAAAGAGGAACTGAGATAAAAATAAGAAAAATAATTTTAAAAAATCACACAATACCACATTAAAATTTTATTTCAGTGTTAATTTTACCAAAATTTTCACCAAAGCGCTTTGGTGAAAAGTATCGTGCATTTTTGGTCTTCCCATAGAGCCCATAGAGACACAGAAAATTTTTCTACATTCTGGTAGCTTTGACCATACATTTTTTCTTACACAAGGGGGCAGCTAACTTTTCGAGCTAGTGCAGTTGTTTGCCAGATCACCATTTAACGCTAAAACAGCCATTTCTGGACTTATTTGGAATGATTTACGACTATTATTGATAGGAGGCAAGAAATAAGGTAGTTTGTTAAATTAAAATAATGTGCAGTAAAAAACCAGCTGCAATTTTTGCGGCAAATAATAGTCGAGACTTTTGTTGGCACAGGTATTAGAGTGCTCTCCCCAATGAGGTGATCTGGGTTCGACTTCAGCGATAGCTGGTCGATTTGAATTCCGCAAACGGCTTACACCGACCAGAGTGCTGAAATAAAATACCCTCAGTGGTAGACGGGTCATGGGTTACGGCCTCCTTGTCGTCTGGCTATCCGTGGAAGGAATTCATGGTTTTTCTCTAAATGTAACACAATTATGGGTTGGTTGCATCAAAAAGTTCTCCATGAAGGCAAATTTCCTCCAATACTTGATCCAGGCGTCCCCTGGATTGGGCTCAAAATTACAAGGTTACGGAGTTGAACATTGGTAGCAGTAAATCTTAAATTGGGTCGGCTGTTCAACGCCTGTTATAGAATTATAAAAAGTTGTAAAATGAAATAACAGTAGAAGACACGTTGAGAATCACCCAAAGGAAAATATAGCAATTGCTAGAAGAATTTTAATAAAGCCAAAAGGAAGCATGAAGTTTATTTAAAAGATGGTAATTCGGGAAGAACTAGTTGCCTATTCTAGTTCTGACTATACAATGGGAAAATTAGATCTGAATAATCATGAAACTGGTATAATCCTGAAACTCGTCTGATCCTGAGACTCGTATGATTCTGAAACTCGCATGATCCTTAAACTCGTATGATATGAAACTCGTATGATCCTGAATATTTTTCTTTGAGAAACAATGGGTTGGTGTTCATCAAAACAAACAGATATAGTTTCATAACACCTAGGAATGAAATATTTTGAAACTGCGAAACGCTGTCGAGAACTAGTCTACATTAAGAATCTAATCGTAGAAATGACTGAAAATAAAATTTCTGCATGATTGCACATAGATAACTGAAGTGCAATAAGTTTGATTAAAACAGTTTTGTAAACTAACGAAGTAAATAAGGTGTGAGGTTTCATTTGATAAAAGAAAAGATCGATGATAATAGATAAATATGAAATATTGTCCAACAGATAAACAAATAGCTTTAAGGAAGTGTGTTGTAAAAATAATTGGTAATGTCTTAATAAATCGAAACATATTTGAGTGACAACGTTTATCATACATATGCATTATAGACAAATGCTCTATGGAAGTAAAAAGCAACAATCCTAAAAAATACAACCTAAAATCTATCTCTGCTTATGATGAAGTGTATACTATACCTTACAATTATAGAAGAAAAACTTACAGTTTGTAATAATTTTCTTTTGAATTTATCAAGAAATATTTAGAGGAGAATACATTAATTCATCCTATACTTTGAAATAAAATTTATACTTCTCAGAGATTTTAGAAACCGACAATAAATTACTGAATAACACAAGTGTTTTTTAACACATTATGCCAGAAAATCACGCAATAAGTTTGCAACTTGTATCAATTACTTTGGTTGTGGCTTGCAAAGAATGCGTGAAATTTCGTAAATGCAGCTAGAATTTTTGTGGAGAAATTAGCAAGTTTATAAAAAATTTATTCTTTTCTTACGTTTTGTTGCTATAACTTTAAAAAGATACAATAAATTAAACAAAAGTTTTGGAGTGATTAAAAATTAATTACAAAATAATTGTCTTAAAATTTAAAAAAAAGGAAATTGTTAAAAAATGTGCAAGATATGAGTATTTAAAGTAATTCTTTTGTATTGCACAAGCGCGGAAAAAATTTCGAATTATTTTTTCATAATTTCGTGTGAATCATTTTTGGCAAAAAATGGAAAAATTGGCTTAAATATATTGAAAATGTTAAGAGTTTCAAGCAATTTAAGTCGTTTTTGTACTTTTTAAAGGAAAGTTCAAAACGATGAGGGGTTTTTCGCATATTAATTTTGTTCTTGCTGCCAGGTTATTATAATGTAGTGTAATTGTCAATACTTAATAATAATAGTTGTGAGAAACTCCTTTTCGTTTTGAGCTTTCTTTTAAAAAGAACAAGAACTACTTAGAAAATCGCTTGATATTTTTAACGTTTTTAAGATATTAATTTTTTTTTCCAGTACTTGCCAAACACGATTCGCTACAAAATTATGAAAAATTATTTTAATATTTTTTCCGTGCATGTACACCACAAAAGAACTACTTCAAATACTCATATCTTGCACATTTTTTAATATTTTATTTTACGAGTAAATTTAGAGCATTTTTGTAAATAATTTTAAATTGCAAAAAAATTTATTTAATTTTTCCGAATATTTTAAAAATTATATCGAAAAATAAAAGACAAAAAAATTTTTTTTTTATAATAATGTTTACATCTCCATAAATATTTAAGCTAGATTCACAAAATGTAGCGCAGTTATTGAAGATAACAACCAAAGTAATAGATACAAGTTAAAAGCATATTGCTCGATTTTCTGTCATAGGGTGTTCAAAAATACTTGTTTCCTTTTGTAATTTATTGTTGGTCTTTCAAATCTCTGACAGCTTTAAATTTTATAGCAAAATATGAATAATTGCGTGAACTAAACAATTCTAAAGTTAAAAATAAGTTTTCAAGTATTTCTTGAGAAATTAAAAAAATGTCAAAAACTGGAAATGTGTCTTCCACTATTGTAGAGTAGTGTATTTTGTGTTGTAATAATATTTTATTCGTCGACGAATTTGTAATTCATTGCTGCATAAATTATTGCGTCAAGCAAAATTAACTGAAAACAATATTACAATAATTAGAAGTCTATTTATTTAGAAAAATATCTAGTGCTAATAACTTTATTAATTTAAGGATAGATAGAAATATTTTGGGGTTATTCAATCAAAAATCATAAGGTAAGAAAAAATTATTAATAAGCATCACTAGAAAGAATTATTAATAATTTTTAATAAAAATAAAGCTGTCACTGGTTAAATAACTCCTTAAAAATTTAAAAAAAAATAATATATTTAAAAAAGAATTTAAGATTATGCTGAAGACTTTTCTAAACACCAATTTTCTAAGAAGAAATTTAATACCTTTCCCCATCATTTCTCAAAACTGCCAGAAATGTGTTGATAAAAATGTTGAGAACTCAATATTCCTCAGAATTTCTAGAACCTTTGAAGGATTGCGATGAAGAGATTATTACATACTTAAAGCTTAGAAATCGGATTTATATGTTAAAATGAAATATTTCAAGAGAGAGAGATAAAATCTGATTTAATCCATCCAAAAGCCATGAGGTTATTAAATAGTTTTATTCTAGTATTTCTTAAAACCAGAAGAGAACTACAGCTATAAATTAAACTGGTGTATTTTGCATTTTTTCGAATTTATTTTTATTTCAAAGTTTATTTAAGTTTTAAATTATTAAATATAAATATGAGTTTTATGATAGTTATATTGACTTTAATATATATTTTGGAGACTATGTGTTATCCATAATATTTATATTAAACTTTTTAAAAATAATGTTTATATTAAACTTTTTCATTTTTCTCAATATTAAACAATTTTTTTTTAAGAAAAAAGAAGAATGAAATAAGTGACGCAAATACTCAAGAAAGGTATATGATGATAGCAGGGCTCGAAAAAACTCAGAAATTTTATCCGTCTCCGAGGACTTCTTGTCCAACAATGTACCCGTCCTCCTTTGAAACTAACACGTAGCTTCTAAATAAATAAAAATATGACTTTCTCTTATTTATTACAAACATTTATATAAATTACACAATGAATTAGTAGTTACTAGGATTGCAAATACTAGAATTACATTATACAGTAATAAAAGAAATACTAGGTTACTAATAGTAACCTAGTATTTCTTTTATGAAATAATTTAAATTACAAAGGTCAAGTTATCTGGAATGCAATTTATCCGATGGTACTGTGTTTTTTAAATGAATCAAATATGACGTTTGCCACTTCCACAATCAAACCAATGATTTACAGAGTTTTTTGCACAGAAATCTGAAAGGGGTTTTCCATTTAGGTAGCTGTTCATTATTGAGTTTAACGCTTCTTGTTTAAGACCAGTACGTATTGTGTTTTTTTGTAAGTTCATTGCTGAAAAGCCCCTTTAAACCGCTTCAGTACTCCCAAACAGAGAAAACATCAATTCCACCATGCGCAGTACGTTGCTGTATTTCTTGATTAGAGGTCATTTTAGAAGTGAGGCGCTAGACTCTTGTAAGATAGCAAAAATTGAAAATGTATCACGAACATTAACGGAAAAATGGCCGTCCGCGCGGACGCCAGATTCGAGAAATTCGCTGTTCGCGGGGAATTTTTGACCGCCGAGGACGGGCGGTTTTATGAGCCCTGGATGATAGCTAAGCTCTTCGCTCCACCACACAGGGAACTATGATGTCATAGGACGGTGGTGTTGTGATTGTGCTTGTGTAGAGGTATCTCATTTGCTCAGCTTGCAGCGTAAGGAGATTCTGAAACATCGTAGTTTAGCCTGATCCTTGTTTTTTATTGCATTTATTTGTCTACTCATCGAATGCATGGCCAGTCTTCATCATCTAGATGCCATAATATGGTAGATATTTATGAGACTCAAATGATCAATAACAGATTACTTGTTGTAGAGGCTTCGGTGTTTCGAGAAATATGGGTACTCTATGTGGAAACAGTTCACAGAAAGGGGAACAATGGTCTGCCGACCTAGTCAAGGTCACAAGAAGGCAGCAACGATTGCTCAAGATTGTTACTTGAGATTCCCAGTTCGAAGGAATAGGTCCTCAACAGTGACACAACAGTCTCGCAATTTGTATAATGCAACAAGAATGCCCATTTTATGGATGGCAGTCGTCCAGAGTTTTAATGCAGGTGACCTCAATGCCAGACACTTTGAACTCTGTATTTACTTGATTGTGACCAAAGAAAGGACCATATATATATATATATATATATATATATATATATATATATATATATATATATATATATATATATATATATATATATATATATATATATATATATATATATATATATATATATATATATATATATATATATGTATATATATGTATATATATATATACATATATATATATAGAAGAAACTGAACCCTAAGAAACTGAATCGAAAATATAAAAACTTCATTGATTTAAAAAATAATAGATGATAATAAAAATAGACATGTTTTGAGTGTCCAATAATAAAAGTCACAAGTTATTACAGCTTGACAAGTTTTGAGAATGGGCGATTATATTTGAACGCTCGAAACATGTCGACTTTTACTTCTCTCTTCATATTTTTTGAGGCCTGGTGAGTTTTTATCATCAATTATACCGTTTTACATTTGAGTCTTGATCATTATTTTGATAAGGATTTTACGCTCGTTAAAGTAAACATAAGAATTTCTATATTTTAACAGGATTTATGTGGTCTTTAAAAACGTAATAGCATCAATATTGTAAAAGTTATATTTAACTTAAAAATTAAAATTTTGAGACCAGATATTTTGAGTTAATGAAATTAAATATTTTATCTTTTAGGTTTTTGTGCCCCCATTTCAGTATCTTAAGAGCTCTGCTTAAAAAGAGAGTATCAGATATATATAAGAAAACAAAAATAATCATAGTAGCAGTATTCGGGGGTAAATGTAGCTTATCGTAATTGAAGAATATGCTGTGCGACATTTTATGGTGAATTTGCGAACGTAGGTTTCAGAATGTATCTAAATATATGGATGCTATTTGCTAATCATCTTTAACCAGAGAAAACCATGAAACCTAAATATCTAGCAGAATGAAGCGATTTTTTAAACAATGAATCATACAATATGCAACATATTATTTCAGTATCTTATTCTTAAATATAACATGTTTCAATGTTTTTAAAATGCCACTAAACATTCAGAAATTCCTTGAGTTATAGAAAAAAGAAATATCGTAAATTACAGAAAACCTTGTGAATGTGTATTAGAATTACTATACAATCTACATTTTATTTTTCAATCACTTTTTGTTTCTTCAAACTTTCTTGCCTAGAAGACTCGATTAAATCTGGGAAAATGATTATCCCTAAAATTTTGTACATAGCTATAAAAAGTTATGTCAATTTGATCTAAGTAAGAAATTCTCGAATAAATATAGCAAAAACAACATATCTAAATAATATCAGATAAAAAGTTCATGTATTTTAATTCTAAAAACTTAAAAAATCATAAATAATTTATAAATCAATTCAAATTTTCTTTTCAAAGGAGATTTAAAAATTTTTTTTTTGCTTTTTGGACAGAAATCAGCTTAAAAATTGTCTATTGCCTAGAAACTTCGAGATATTTTCTATTAACAATTAATTAAACCTCTCCCAGGAATTACAGAACATTATTTAATTTTTTTTTTACATTCAGAGTTCTTTTACTAGTCCTAGCCTAGCAACCTAGTTGTTGCTAGGCTAGGACTAGTTGCCTAGCAACCTAGTAAAATTAAGCATTAAGCTTTTGAATTAGTTAATGGGTTATCTTAAAATATTCATTTGCGCTGGCGACTTTTTTTGGCTGTTTTCTGGACTATCGCCAAATATATAAACCTTTATTGCTACCCAATTTACGACCCAATTTTTTTAAAATTTTGTCTACCCCACCTAATTCAAGTGTCTAGATTCCAAATATGTTAAAAAAAATGTATGTTTATTCAGAGAAAGTACGTTTTTGTGTCTGATTTCGTAACTTAATTAATAGTTAGCACTAATTAATTAGCATATTTGAGGTCACCCCCGGGAACCATTAAGATTGACTTTTAGTTCGTGAAAATCCGATCATTAGAACGAAAGTTATTCAGGGTGATATCTTTTTTTTTTGCGGACTGTACACTCTTGAAAGGTAGTATTGCAAAATGGTGTTTGTGTGGATTGACCATGATTTTCTTACATAGAAAGGTTGCTGGCTTTCTCAATATGATCTATTAAAGAATAAAATGAATCAAGTGTAAACAGTTTAATGCATCAGATGTTTTTCTTTGATGAAACTTCTGCAGTAGTTTATTTATTTTTTTTTTTTTTGATGTTTTGAAGGCGGATGCAATTCACCATGGTGCTTATGGGGTGGCTGTACAAAAAGTCTCTTTGGGTAAAGGGTACTGTTTAACACCGACCTACAAGAATGGACACTTATGCCATTTTTAAAAATTTATATAAGTAATTTAATTTTCTAAATCTTATTCAACTTTTTATTTTCTTTCCTTTTTGACCCAATGATTCCATTGGGTTATTGTTTCGCTAAAAATCGGTGTACTATGTCAAATTTTCTTTCGGCTTATATCGATAATTCTTTGATAATTAATTTTTGAATATGTAGTTTTTTATCTCTTGTTCATTCTTGTTGAATTGTCATGCTACATACAAGCTATCCAAAACAATAGTTTATTTTTTTCATTTTTAAGGTTTATGATTTCATTCGACACTATGATACACATTTTTTAATATACCCGACAGGAGCCGTGATGGCTCAGGCAATAGAACGTTCGGCAACCCATGAGGTGCACTTGGTTCGAATCCCAGCGACGACAGGAAGATACGAATTCTACACCCGGCTTACACTGATCACAGTGCTTACGTAAAATATCCTCAGTGGTAAATGGATCATGGATTAGAGCCCTCTAGCCGTCAAACTCAAAGGAGGTTTTCGTGCTTTCCCTCTCCATGTAACGCAAATGAGGGTTAATTCCATCAAAAAGTACTCCGCAAAGGCAATTTGTTTCTGATACTTGATCCAGGAATTCCCTTGTTTTTTGGATTAGGTTCAAAATTGCAAGGCTACGGCATTGAACATTAATAATCGCAAACCCAAAAGTTGGGTCGGTCGTTGAACGACGGTTATAAAATAAAATATACCCAACAATAAAACTAGCATAACTTCTATATATAGCCAGCTGACATTTATTACACTTCTACGCACTGCAAATGTGACTTGACCCAAAATAGTTTGCGATAATCTTGATTATTTTTGCAAAGCTCTCACAATTAAACATTTTACTCGTAAGAACAAATCTTAAGATGTTTGATTAAACTGCTAGCATAATAATACTTGATAAAACTATTTGTTCCCCTAAACTCATTAAGAAACCAAGCAACTGAAACTAAAGTAACTTGTTACTTAAAGTGCTCGAGTGAATATTTCTGAGATTAAAACTACTTTTCTCTTGAAGGTTTAAAATATCAACTTTGCGGGAATATGAATACTGAAAATGACACCTGCATTTGCCAGAAAGAGAGCATGCTACTTAAATTAGGAACAACATCTTGCTAATTAAAATGTTGTGAGATTTTAAAACAACACTCGAAATGGAACAATTAAATACTTTGCATTATATATTTTGTCATTTATTACGAGTCGTATTTAAAATATTGCAGACTGTATGTGTAGACTAAAATATTGTAGCTAACTTAAGATATTTAAATTAAAAGAATATTTAATTAATAATGAAAAGTTTTCAAAAATTCTTTTTTTGATGCTAATTTGTATAAACTGAACAGCTGTGAAAGAGTTTGTTATAAAAAAAAACTCACTCTTTAATGTAAAATATATCGGATCAAATTACAGTATACAGTATAGGCACTTTGGATGCATAATCTGTAAAATCGATTTTTACCATTAAATATTATATCGTAGTTTTACGGTATACCAAATTTTTAGTTCCGTAACATGTTCCGTTAAAATGAATTTTACTAAAATAATTACCAGCACACTGAGTGCTAGTACTTTTTGTGGTAATTCATTCCGTAACTTTTTACAGTGTTCACCAAAAATATATCAACACAGACACACAAAGAATTTTTTATTTGTTAAGTTTTCTGTGACTATTTAAATTTTGAGGCATTATTTTCAGCCCTGTTGAAAATGTTATACTATTATGAGTATATTCAAATTTCAAAAAATCATGAAATAAAAAAAAATTAATGGGCAGCTCCTCCCAATTCCCTCTATAATATTAGACTTTTATTGATGAAGTACCTATAAATATTACAGTAAAAAGGGGAAAGTGTCCCCTCAGGAAGTTAAAATATTTTGTTTTTTCGTTGATAGACCCTATATAAGTATTAACTAAAAATTTTTGAATCAATTTTTTCTGTTAATTTTCCTAATTTGAATGTAATTCAAATGTATTTTGTATTTTATCCTAATTTGCATTTTTCTTAATTTGAAAATAGAGTTCCAATTCCTAAGGTAATAATAACTATATTAATACGTCTAATAAAGAATATAGTCAAGAAATTTTATTGCCAAATTAGATATTTCTGGCATAACTACTAATATAATTCTTTAAAAAAATATTTTTAAATAATATATTTTAAAAATATTTAAAAAAAAACTTTGTTGTTTATTATAGGTATATGATAAGAAATTTTGATCAAATATATTTCTTAATTTTTACGAATAATTAAAAAGAAAATTACAATGCATGTAGCATGAAACAAAAGTTAATTCTTCTTCACACATTTAAAAAAAAATTACAGGCTTCTCATCTTGTAAGTTAAATTATACGTTTTGCTGGCATCTAGTAAGTGGATATTCCATAGTCGAGTCTATAGTCTGTCTAAAATAAGATCTCCCCCAGCCATACGTCTGGACCCGCAGCGGGGACTATGGTAACGAGTTATAACTATTTCAAGTAGGGGTGTGGGGTTGGTGAGAAAAAGGGAGATTACAGTGAACTCTCACTTATGCACCGGTGTAAGGGGCCAAGAGTGAAAAGCGCATAAGTGAAAGAGGCGCATAAGTGAAAAACTTCAAAATTCTTAAACGCAACGCAAATTGCAGTGACAATATGCATAAATATGTTTCTAAAGATAAAATGTTAATATTTATACTGTTTTGGTATTTACTATAATTATACAAAGAAAAATTTAACGTACCTTAAGAGAATTTATTTTCTTACAAAATAATCTTAATGCATGCTTGTATTTGTTTTTGCCGACGTATTTTAAAAAACAGTTTTTTCCAGTTCATATAAATGGGATAAAGGGAGCTTCAGCAGCAAAATTAAATAGTAAAAAGTCAAAAATAGTGTCTAAAACTTCTAATACTGCTGTGTGATTTGGAGGAACTTTATCATCCTAAACGTTCTCATCGTCCACAAGTTTTAGTTTGATATAAATGAACAGTTCTTCACAAAAAATGTGAGTTTTATGGGAGGGGGTGAAACATCACATGATAAATTTCTAAGAAAAGTACTTGACGTCATAATATGCTGCACAATAAATTGTTCGATTACTACTGTCACTGTTCGATCACTACTGTCTTTGACTAAACAGATCACCACCTTTTATTTACTCATGTTGTCCATCTGACTGCAAGTAAGTAATCGCGGTCTCTTTCATCTTTCGTATTCCAAGTGTCTTTTTTTTCTAGAAAACAGCATGGGAGTTAAACTAACCTCTGGACAAGAGGAATGGTCATTTTCTAAAAGATGAATGGGCTGTCATTGTTGTTGGTGTAACAGAAAAGACACCCTATTCCCTATTCAAAATTCTAGAAAAAATGTCTTTCCAGAAACAGCAAAAATGGAAAGGTCACAGGGGGAAGAAAATTCAATAAGATCTAACAACATATATTTCTTTTTATTGTAACAAGGATTGCTTATTTATTTCATTTTCAGTTTAAAACATTTTTTTTAAAAAGAAAAAAATATTTAAAGGATAAAAAAATTAAAATGTTAGCCTAAAATTTCGGCGAATAATTGTAAAATTTATTTTTAGAGCGACGCATAAACGAAGGATGTTTATCATTATTTTCCTACCTAATGTACTGGGACTTATAAAAATCGTCGTATAAATGAAAAAGGAGCATAAAAGAGGCGGTGCATAAGTGAGAGGTCACTTTATTTCTTCGGTCTATTGTATTAACCCTAGAGGGGAGATGAGCTACCCTCCCTGAAATGCGCTGCTCTTGTTTCCATATCAGCAGACGGCCTCACACTTTGTGACTGGGGGAGCTCTTACCGTAGACAAACTATAGATATTCCATTTCCCTAGAGTTTCGAAACTCAAAAGAGGGAAATGAGGGTTGTTCATTCTCATTTGGTAATAGTATTTGGTCACGAGGTGTATGATTAGAAGGCAGAAACAAGAAATGTTTGGCGGCTAGCCCACACTGAATTGCTTTAACTTTCTCAACTAAAAGTGTAGAACCAGTCTCGAAAGATTATTTTGTTTTTAAAACGTCGCCACGTTTTACTATAAATTTAAAAAAATAAACAAATTTCGAAGAATTAATTATGGGAATAATTTACCTCTACATAATGGCAGACTTTTAAAAGCAATAATTGCTTAATGCATTGATATATAATCGGTTTCTAAACGCCAATAAGTTAGAAAAACATATTATCTTTAGAATATATGAGCTATTTTAAAAAGCTTAGAAATTGCTATTTAATAGTTCTATATTATTGATTTATGCATTAATAAAAGAAATAAAATATAATATTTTATAATAAATAAATAATAGTAATAAAAAAATGAATCAGTAGAAGAAATTAACGGCCATTACTGCCGTTTAAGTTTCTGGTTTTCAAAATCATTGTTTAATCCAGGAAATAAAACGTTTTATTTAAAAATTACAAATCTAAATGATTTCAACTTAAACGTCTAATATTTATATTTCCTTTTATTGTAAATGCATATTTCTATTCATATACATACAGAAATTGCAGATTTAGAAAATAAAATTCAACGCATAAAAATTTAAATAATTTAAAAAGTAAGTTTATCTTTAATAATATACATTTACTCAAGAAATCTTAATGTATTTTTCTATGTTTATGCAAAATCTAAGGATTTTCTACGTTATTTCTAAATGAAATAATTTATTAAAAAATTGTACATTTTTTTAAAAATTTCTATTTAATAATCCTTCAATACCGTATTTTTCATAAAATATAAAATTAGCTTTGACGAATATAACTTAAACTGAAAATAATACTTTTATTTTGCTCAATTTTAAAAGCAGCCATCATTTCAAAAATAAATATTTTATTAAGAAAAAGAAAAGCTAACCGTTACAATAGTTACCTTTTAAATCCCTTGTTCTTGAAAAATTGTCATTTATCTTAATAAAGAATCCTCTCCTATTTTCTTGGAATAGTACTAATATCTATCTTTAAGCTTTATAACGCATAATACATTGTATTGGAAAAGGTAAAATTTAGAGGTAATCCTAGAAACCTTTCTTTTTTTTCACGAACATTAAATTTCAATTTTCTGTAATGAAAAGTAATTGTTCTATTTTCCTCGATGGAAATAATCTATTCAAAAATTGTTCTCGTTTTTGATTCTGAAAATAAAATGAACTATATAATATTATTTTTCATGTTACTTAAGATTAAAATTAATGCCATTCAATAATGTGTTACCAATAAAAATATCGTACTTATTAGAAATTTTGAAAATATTTTTACTCCATAAATGAAGTCAATAGATTAAAGTAAATGCTCAGAAAAAGGGTGGGAATAAATTTCATTCGTTATTTTAGTATTAGGTGGTGGACTTAAGACGTGTCAAGATGCATCATAATCTCTATTATTTAATGAATTATCTATCAATTGTTATAAAACTAGTTTTTTAGTAAAATTAAAAAAATAATAATCTGAAAAATGTGTTTTAAAGACAAATGGGAGTATTAGGAGTCATGAATAAATTATAGGGTACATCATTTGATTCTTAAGAATTATTTCAATTTTTTTTATTTAATTTTATTATTACATAAAACAGGATAAGTTATAATTTTTAATATTTTTTTGCCTCTTGCAGAAGGATATGGAAGCATATTTCTTCCAATTTCAAAAGGAAAAGCATATCCTTGTCATTTATGTTCCATAAAATGTTCAAAAATTTATATGAATCAAATTTCTAGCATTTTTTAATGATTTTTCATTGTTATTAAAAACTTTAAGAAAAGAGGGTAAATCAAAATCTGCTTGATACACAGTTATTTGCTTTGAAAAGACATACAAATAGTTGAAAAGATGTACAAATTTTGTTTCGGGGTAAAATTGTATCAAATGATAACAAGGGCAAAAACAAATAAATAAAAATAAAGCAAGGATTTCTTAAAATAATTTCTTTAAACATTGAAATTTTTGAAAAAAAAGTATTTTATGAAATAAATTTAATGATATTTAGTATGTTTAATGCAATTATGAAATTATGATTTTGAAAAAAAAAATTATTTTCATTATCTAACATTTAAAAAAAAAGGCACAATGCATGTAGCATAAAAAAAAAGATATTTTCCCGAAATCTTTAAAAAAAAGTTAATGAATAAAAAAATGGATTTTTTTTCTCGTATTCATATTTATCGCTGCATCATTAATTTACGTCAGGAATAGATACTTGAAACTAGTAAGTTTTCAACGTTTCAAGATAAAAAAAAAGGCTTTTTTTATGAGAAATAACTTGAGTTGCTAAAAAAAATATTTTACAGAAAGATGTGATGTTCATCTTTTTCAGGAGTTAATCTTTTTGTTACTGTATTATTTCCATTCTTTGAAATTAAAGAAATTTTATGTAAAAAAATGTTTCTTTAGGTTTTTTCATTATGTATAAAATAAATCAAGATACTCACTTTGTTTTTACATGATATATGTTTTGATGATAAGCATAAGGAGAAAATAATTATTCATTCTGTCGAGACCACATAATTTATGAGCTTGTATTTAAATAAAAGCATTGCGCGAATCGTCTACAATTGTGATTAAAATGTAAAACAATGAAGCGCATAAAAAATAGAAATGTAGGAAAGTGTAAAATTTCCTTATATGAACAACTGAAATTTAAAAAAAACTATATCATTATTTTAAAAGACTCATTACTCTCGGTTAGATAATTAAAATTGTAAATGAAACATTGGTTTTTGTCTTAAGATTTATAAATTGATAAACTAATCTCGCTTTGTATTAATAGATTAGTGATTGGCCTATTAATTAATTTATGAAAATTAAAAATAATAGCGTTAATAAAGTTTTAGATATAATCCTAAATATCATATTTTATTATAAGAGATAAAGTTATCAGTTTAAAGTGCAGAATAATTTAAAATGTTGAACCGACATTAAAATTTTACGTTTTTCCTGCGCAGTGTTGCCAGAACGGCTCAACTTAATCCAAAGAAGTCACAACTCTTATGAAAAATAAAGTGTTTTTGAGGTTGTTAGGTGTAAATAAATGCAGCTGAGGTAGAAAATGAGGTTATGCTTTGCACTAAAAATAACACAGTAATAAACCTCAATTTCAAGCTCATTTACACCTCATAGAATAATCCTCATATATAGCTCAGTGATACTTTTAGTTGAAATTATACACACCTCAAGTACATTTATTTGCTTGGAGAGTAGAAAACTACCAACCTGTTCACCTAAAAATCAACCTGTTCACCTAAAACTCAACCTCTCTTAGCTGTTTGCTCAAATGCAGTTTTCTGTCAATCTAAAAACAACCTCCAGAGTGAATAAAAAACTTCATACTTGAGTGTAGAAAACTACCAACGAGTTCACCTAAAAATCAACCTGTTCACCTAAAAATCAACCTCTCTTAGGTGTTTGCTCAAATGTAGTTTTCTGTCAATCTAAAAACAACCTCCAGAGTGAATAAAAAAACTTCATACAACTTGATTCATAGCCTCGGGAGGGTTGAACTCTGAAGGTTGTTTTTGAAGTTAATTTCAAATAAATCTCAAATTAATCTTAACACCTCAAAAAGCATGAATAAACCTCTAAACACCTTAAATTTTCGTAACAGAAATCATAGGAAATATAAAACAATTTGCTTCTAAGCGTTCATCAATTTTTAGATACCACTATTCAGTGAGCAACTAATAGATAAAGACAGGGTTTAGACAATATAATGGAAACACTTCTATACTTATACATCTTCTGATCATTCCCAAAGAACTACTTAAAGAATTATTTTATACACTCTTTGCTTTATGCTATAAATTTAAAAATATTTCATGAAATGAAGCTAAATTTTTAGCAATTTAAAATTAATTACAAAATGTTTGCTTCAAAATTTGAGGAAAAAAAAATTTGAAAACTGTGCAATATATAAGTAATTAGAGTAGTTTTTTTATGCTACGGATTCGGAGGAAAAAGTTAAAATTTGTTTCACATAATTTTGTAGTAAATCATATTTGGCAATCATTGAAAAAAGTCCGATTTGAATATCTTAAAAATTTAAAAAGTTTCAAGCAATTTTAAAAGTAGTTTTTTACCTTCTAAAAGAAATTCAAAATGATAAGGGGTTTTCCACAAGTTTCATTTCGTACTATTAAGCATGATTTATTAAAAAGGACACTGGTACTGTTAGGGAATCTTCCAGAAAAAAGCATCTTTTTCTTTCTCCTGTTTTCTGTCTTCATAAAATCATATGTCTGTGTATGAACATTTATTTTATGGTATTATTATTTGCTATTTAAATTTGTCTTACGATATAATTTAATATTTCTAGAAAACTCCTTAGTAGTTTTTTCACTTTCTTTTCAAAAGTTCAAAAACTACTTAGAAAATTGATGAAACTTTTTAAATTTTTAAGACCAAAACATTTCTGAAATTACAGAAATATGAAAAAAAGGCATTAGTATGGAAGTTTTTTCCATTATTCTGCAAACGCCTTGTATATCTTCAGTTGCTAATATATTAGACTAAATTTTTGCGAAGAGTAGCATTTTTTTTCTTATCTTCTTATTTATCGGTGATAATGAAGAACTAGAACACAACTACACCAACAATATTGCTTTCTTTAAAATGAATACCTAAGTTTACTGGCTTTCTAACTTAAGAAACAATGACTAGCTGTTATTTTGATCCACTGTTCTATCAAGGTAAATATTTATCTAATCATTAATAATGATCAGTTAGTTGTAAAATTTCAGGAAAATCATTAGGATAGTTTATGCACGGAAAATTACGTGATCAATAAAGCTTGGGATGAACGGTCTTGATTAAGATCTTCTGCTAACAGTGAGCTATCTTCCCAATAAATCATTAAAATAGTATGCAGAGCATAATTCAGATGAACCTGATTACTACTTATAGATATTTACATAACGTGATACATATTTAAAGTGCAACACACTGGAATGAATTGAAAAGCAACATCTTATTTATAGATTCTATTTAAATATATCTTATTAATATTTTAAAATATATTATATTATTTGTAGATTCTATTTAAATAACTTCCGCTAATTAAGCTTATTTTTAATTGCAAAGCTAATTATATTTTTTTTCACATTTTTGTTAAAAACAATTTAGCATATTTTTGTATCTGTTAGGATCATTTTTTCCACTTTTTTCATGGAAAAAGAAATAACCTAGGCTCATGTTTGAAATATATATATAAGCCATAAAGCGTCCAAAAGGTTAATTGAATTGAATTTCATATATTTTTTTCAATTTTCCTTGTAATTAAAAATTCTGAAAATTGATGATAAATCCAAATGTTATTGATACATAGACAATTACTTTATGAGGATATGCAAATCGAAAAATAAATATCATAAAATATTATTTTTAAGTGATTAAATTCTGTCTCATAATCTCAAGTATAAAACAAAATAAATAAAAAATAAAGCAAGAATTTCTTACACAATTTCTTTAAACGTTTAATTTTTACGAAAGAAATATTTTATGAAATAAATGTAGTTGTACAAATTATTTCTTAAAACAATTACATCATTATTTCCTTTTAAAGAAAGATATTATTTTAATTATCTAGCACTTAAAAAGGCACGGTGAAAGTAGCATAAAAAATTGGAAAAAAAGGATTTTTTTTCTCAATTATATTTATCGCAGCATCATTAATTTATGTCAGGAATATGTATTTGAAATTAGTAAATTTCGTAAGCGTCAACATAAAAAGGAAAACTTTTTCTCTTTAATTTAACCTGAGATGCTAAAAGAATTACAAAAAGATCTAGAGTATAATTTTTTCAAGAATGAATCATGGAGATCCGTATCTTTTCCATTTTTTTTTTGTAAATTAAGGAAATGTTGTGCTTTTCATTAAATATGAAATACATTAAAGTTATTTTCGTGATTTTAAAATAAATATGTTTTGGTTATAAGTATAACGAGAAAATAATAACTCATTCTGTCGAGATCATATAATTTATGAGTTGATAGTATAAAAATAAAAGCATTACGCGATTTATTTACTTTTACGATTGAAATGTAAGAAAACGTAACTCATGAATGCAGCAAATATAACAAAAAGTAACATTTATCTGTTGATTAGCAATATAAGACCTTTAAAATGAGCGAAATACGAGTACATTGAAATTTATTGAAAATTTCGAAAAATATAAGTGTAAGAGTTAAATAATAATTATATTTTGGTGCGTATAAGATGAAGTAAATTTGTTTATGTATTATAATTAATAGATTGAAATATTTGGTATATGTACTAATAATTGGATATGGTCATGATTAAAAAGGTTAAATGATTGAAACGTCGTGGTAAATATAATTAAGGCCGAAATATATGAAAGGGTAAATAAAATAAATTAAGGGGGATGTGATCGTTAAGGAAAGTGGTAGTACAATGCTAATGTGGGATAACAATAACCCAATAGGTTCAAAAGGTCACAAAGTGTGAGGTTTGAACAAATTGGATAAATTGGTATCACCGAATTTAGAATAAGGGTGAAACTAAAAGTAGTTAAAGATAAAAAGATAAATAAGGTCATGCTATATCCAGATATAAGTATTTAAGATAAATGGAGTAAATTGATGTTTCCAATAAGAAAAACTAATAAATTCACATTTATGCATGCCCATAACAATAAATGAAAGGTACTCACCGCACACATACTGGAGGACAAAATAAAGACTCATCAAGAAAAGACGAAATGGAACACACATTTTTAAATTGCGTTTAAGATTTATTTAAGAAAAAATATTTAATAACATAACTATTGGAAATACGTCTTTAAAACCATTTTTAACAGTAGAAATGGGTGACGAGAGAATTTAACGAAACCAAAGGCGTCATGCATAAAGTTAAATATAAAAGAACGAGTAATTTAATCGTTAAAATAAAATATGAAAAGCAAACTTAAATTTGAGAGGATTTTTAATGTTAAAGAAAAATTGAAGGTATACACTGTTGATTTTAAATTTTTCAGAAATTGATTACAGCTAGGGATTTAATTTAAGATAGAGGTTAAAAAAAATGTAAAAAAGAAATCCCTCGATACGGACCGAAGTCCGCATCTCGAAAAAAAAAAAAAGAACATGCAAGGAAGAAGCCAACAGAGAATCTCCTCCAAGTCACTCAAAAATACCTTAACTGGGGTAGACCAGAAAAACTACGACCAATTAAATTTAAAGAGGCGGAGAGTTTGAAATTTAAAGTAAAGAGATTGGTTAGTTAGCCCCCCTAAAATTAAAGGAAGAAAAAGAAAGGCGTGAGTAGAGGGGTTGGTTGACTTTCCCCACAGGAAGTGCGATGACCGCAACGACCGTGAGAAAGGTCAACAAGAAAGTTAAAAAATAAAATTGCCAAATTGAAAAAAAGAAAACGTTTAAAGAAAAAAATTAAAGGCTAGATAAATTAGATAAATAAATTGTCACATTACATTAAGTGTAAATGTGACAATAAGTATTAAATTTATAGGTCGATTATTTGCTTGTATTTACGATTAAAAAAGCTGTAATGATCAAATGGTTAAGGCACTGATTGTAAAGAACTGGGGTTCGTTCCCCAGTGGCAGCTTGATGCGAACCCAGATTCAGATCAATGGGTGCAATCTTGTCATGGAAGTAACGATGACACGTGCGTTTAGGCTGGTGATATTGCCCCGGTCATGTAGTTAGCCATACAAATGTGGCACTTTTACATCTATGGCCCCTTGACTATTACTTTCTTTATTTATGGTTGTTACTAGGAATTGTGAAGAACTGGGGTTCGTTCCCCAGTGGCAGCTTGATGCGAACCCAGATTCAGATCGATGGGTGCAAGCTTGTAATGGAGGTAAGGATGGCACGTACGTTACGGCTGGTGATATTGCCCCGGGCATGTAGTTAGCCATACAATTGCGGCACTTTTACCTCTATGGCCGCTTGACTATTATTTTCTTTATTTATGGTTGTTACTAAAAATTGTGAAGAACTGGGGTTCGTTCCCCAATGGCAGCTTGATGCGAACCCAGATTCAGATCGATGGGTGCAAGCTTGTCATGGAAGTAAGGATGGCACGTGTGTAAGGCCGGTGATATTGCCTCGGTCATGTAGTTAGCCATACAATTGTGGCACTTTTACCTCTATGGCCCCTTGACTATTATTTTCTTTATTTATGATTGTTACTAAGAATTGTGATTGGTTTCGTCTCTCATATGTATGCTTAATAAGCGGATAAAAGTTAAATATAAAAACAAAAATAATTTTTAATTATATTCTTAAATGACATATCTACTAATAGTTACTGAAATAAACAGTTTAAAGACTTCTTCAAGCTTTTAAAGACTTCTTGAATTACTACTAGTTTCAAAAGAAAAGACATTTTTCTTACTTATTTATGCATTGTAAAGAGAGTTGCTTACAACTGGAACTCAATTGTTACAATCATCTTCTATTTATTTTCTTGTAAAAATGAATACCTAATTTTAATTTCCAGACTTCCATTTAAGAAAGTATAATTGGTTCATACTTTGAACTAGTATTCCTTCAAGACAAATCTTTATATAACAACTAATAATGATCTATTGTTAAATAAGAACATCATTATGATAGTTTATGCAGAGTAAATTACTTAATCAGTAGAACTTAGAGTGAATATTCTTCATTAAGATTTTCTGTTAACTACGAGCTTTCTTCTTATAAAATCATTAAAATAGTTAACAACGCATAACTCAGCTTTGACTGATTATTACACATAGATACGCATTTAAAGTACAATAAGATGGAATGAAAAATTCTGTTTGATGAATATAGATCGAATTTTTTAAAACAATTTAGGCATTTAAAAGGTAGGGATTTAAATTTCTCAGACTATTTTTAACGAATAAAATTACATTCGCCATAATGGTGTAAAAATTTGTATATCACGCATTTCAAAAATTTTTGAATATTAAATAAAATAATAAAAAAGGATAAAAACTTACAAAAAATTTTTTTTGCATGCAATTATCTTTGGATAAATGAATATTTTAATAGCGAGCAAAATTTTTTCAACTCACGTGAAATGTTCTTGAGATAGGTCGAAATACGCTGAAAGAGAAAAGAACATTTATAAAGTAACCACATTTATAGATCGCTCTCCTGACCAAACTATTGGGACCACGCTGTTCTTCTGTATTGCATTCTAGCCGACCGGTCTACGTAGGGTCAGGGAACTGGCCTTGCATCAGAAAGGTTCTGGGTTCGAATCCCGGACAAGGCATGAGTGTTCTTTCATTCTCAGTACTATCTGTTCTTACTGTGGGAGCAACGATGGCCCACCTAATATGGTGCCCTTGAAAGAATGGCCAACAAATCTGCTTTTCAAATGGCTGTCTGACGAAAGCTAATTCTCCTGGTGGAAATGGGGGGGAAAATATTGTATTCTATCTCCCAGATTGTGGCTACCCTCTATATGTAGAGGGTCAGAAATTATTATATTTCGAAAAAAAAGTTAGGTTTATTCTGATAAATTACATTTTTGTGTCTGATTTTGTAACTTAATATCGTCTACACTAGGTAGTTAGCATATCCCTTCCCCACGAACCACCCTCTCGAACTATTAAGATTGAGTCCTATCATTAAATCAAATACATAATGCAAGTAATGTACATAATGGTCAAGTAAAGATGCGAAAAGGTAGTATAAAATTCAACTTTTGTCTTGCTCTCTAGCAGATGCTTTCCAGCATTTACACTGTCCAGTTACTTGAGGAACATCTTTAAACAATTGCCCAAGTAACGTTCATAAGATTCAGATTTTATAAAATAGCGTAATTACAATTTAGTAAATTTGAGCCGCGATGGCTCAGGGGATAGAGCGTTCGCCTTCCAATGCGACGAACCGGTCTCGAATCCCAGTCGATACGAATTCCGCATCCAGCTTGCACCGACCACAGTGATGATGTGAAATATCCTCAGCGGTAGACAGATCGTAGGTTAGAGTCCCCTTGCTATAAGCCAAACCGTGAGAGGTTCTCGTGATCTTCCTCTTCATGTAACGCAAATGCGGGTTAGCTCCATCAAAAAAAAAAAGTCCTCCACGAAGGCAAATTTCTCTCAATTCTCGATCCAGGAGTTCCCTTGTCTTCTGGATTGGATTCAAAATTACAAGGCAGCGGAGTTGAATATTAGTAGTCGTAAACCCATAAAATTGTGTCGGCTGTTCAACGATGGTTATAAAATAAAATTTAGTAAGTTTTAAGGGTGCTTGGCAGGGATTTAAAAACTTCGAAAGCATCTGCCAGGCTGTTAATAACATACAAACTGTCTGCTGTTTGGGAAGCATCTTTAAATAGTTGCTCAAATAATATATATAAAATTTATCTTTTACAAAATGATGTAAGTAAGATCCGACTTTCTGCATCTTTGCGACCTGTGATCCAGGATTCATAATAGTCAACCGTTCTTAATGTGCTTGCATAAAAAGAATTTCATCCCTTATACTTTGAGGAAGGTCTGGTTTACTCGGACTCTCAGATTATATTAAAATGAAAACTTTGTATCCTTCAAATTTACAACTTCAGAACCGTTGGCTTTCTTCCAGGAATTTGGACGGTGAAAGAAGTAATTTTTGCCATCGATCCCAAAACTTGTTAAAAAGTTTCAATTAGATCGTTCCAGAGAAACATTTGAAAAATAGCATTTTCTGATTAGTTTTCATTATTCATTGTTTTATATTAAATTATAAACTATTTGATATATTTGAACCAAAATGTCATTGATATTTACTAAGGTATAGCTCTCATTACTTAAAAATGGAGTTAAATTGAAGTTCTTTAATAATTAATTATTAATTAGTCCTCATATCAGATAAGCTAAATGATCAAAGCGAACATGGTATCATATGAAGACTACATAACCAAATTAGTGTTTCTAAAGTAATCTGAATCCACGCGTTTATTTCGGTTGTACCTAAGCTTTTAAACATGATTCCATAAAACTAAATAATTTGAAATCACGGTATTTGAAATAAAAAAAAGATATGATATAAGCATGATATGAAATGATATGAAGATATAAGATATCATATGAAAAATAAGATATAAATACTAAAAAATGAAAAATGGTTCTAATTTGTTTAAGGGAAGCATAAAATATCACCCTACTATGATTTAAGTCAATGCTGCTTAATTAATTTTGATGATAGTTACTAAAAGAATGAAAAAAATAAACTTTACTAAAAACTGAAATAATGAAGAAATGGTAGTTTAGGAGAAACGTAAATAATCGCCATCTTAGTATTGACGCCAATGATGCTTATTTGATTTTAGTAATTATCACTACTATATATTAGATACAAAGATACTCTTGTTAGTGTAATTATCACTACTATCACTATTATCACTTGTCAGTATAAATAGTACTTATTAAATCTGAAGTAATGCTGTGCAATTCCATAACAGATACTGTGAAAAGTATTTTTTTAATTTAGATTTTTCATAATGTGAATTACTAAAATCGTGGTTTGCTCAATTAAAATGCATAAGGCCACGGCAAAGGGAACCAAATCGGAATAATTAAATGAAAAATTTCTGTTTTATGCTTAATTTAATTTTTATTTAGTATTGATTTATATTTTATTTACGTCTGTCACCCCGTACAAAAAACGGTATTTCTGCAATTACAGTATATGGACAATTTGAAAATGAAAAATGTAATAAAAAGAGATCCTATTTTGACCAATAGAGGGCGCTTGTCATTCATCATGTAATTTGGAGCAGTTTAACCAATTCCGCTTTATGAACGGAGTATGTTCAGTGCAAAAGCGCCACGATCGGAGATTTTCGAAACAGGTTATTACCCTACTGGGCTGTTGGAGAGCGCTTTGCTGAGGTAGGTTGATTATTATTACAATCTACCCCATATAAGGTGTCTGAGTGTGCGAATGTGTTTTCTTCGGATCATCATTAAACATGAATACCAGATCGTCACTATTATCTCAATATTCAAGTGTGACGTTAGTAACTTATAATTTATATACATTCAAAAAGAAGTTTAGATAAGTGAAAAGTCACAATGTAAGCATTAAAAAGTGACACAATTCAAAACTATTTCTAATGCATATATAATGCATAAGTATTGAGATTTATTTTTTATAATTCTTATAATGCGGCTGTGCTCCGTATGTTTTGCTTTATGTCAACAATAAAAGAAGAGTTGTGATGGTTCAGGGATGGTTCATTGAAGCGTTCGCCTTCCAATGAGGTCCCAGCGAAGCATGGTCGATACGTATACCGCATCCGGCTTGCACAGATCACAGTGCTAACGTAAAACATCTTCAGTGGTAGACGGATCATGGGTTAGAGCCCTCTTGTCGTCAGGCTAACCGTAGAAATTTTTCGTGGTTTTCCTCTCCATGTAACGCAAATGTAGGTTAGTTCCATCAAAAAGTCCTCCACGAAGGCAACATTTCTCACAATGCATGACCTAGGAGATCCCTTGTCCTGTGGATTGGGTTCAAAGGCTACCGAGTTCAACATTAATAGTCGTCAACCTAAAAAATTAAGTCAGCTGTTCAACAACGGGTATAAAATATTTAAAAAAAATATAATAATATAAGAAGAAAAATTATTTTGGTGCACAATTTGACTCCTTCCCCCCCCCCCATATTTCTTCTTGAACTGCTATGGCTCAAGGAATAGAGCGTTCGCCTTCCATTGAAACAAACCGGGTTCGAATCCCAGTCGATACGATTTCAGCAACCAGCTTGCATCAACCACAGTGCTGACGTAAAATATCCTCAGTGGTACATGGATCATGGGTTAGAGTCCTCTTGCCGTCAGGCTAACCGTAGGAGGTTCTCGTGGTCTTCCTCTCCAAGTAACGCAAACGTGGGTTAGTTCCATCAAAAAATCCTCCACGAAGGCCAATTTTTCTCAATACTCGATCCTGAAGTTCCCTTGTCTTCTGGATTGGGTTAAAAATTACAAGGCTTAAGAGTTAAACATTAGTAGTCGTAAACCCATTAAATTGGGTCGATTCTACAACGACGGTTATAAAAATTATACAAGTATTTCTTCCAATACCTTCTCCCTGTTGAAAAAAATCTGAATTATGGAAATAAAATCTTATAATTGGGGTTTTAAATCAATATTTGTTTTTTCAAGTAAGAGAAAAAAATATATAAAAATCCTGTTTCAAAATTACTTCATCGTAAATTCGTTAAAACTCTTTTTGAAGATATGATGGATGGTAGAATCGCATCATTTATCTTCCGTAAAAGTAACGTGATTCGAATACGGCAAACTAACATTGGAATATGAATCCAAGAAAGCGTAGCATATTGCCCTCGTCCATTTAAGATTAATGGCAAAATAATGTATATCATTTCATTCTTTGACTTTAGAGAATTGAAAAGTTTGAATGTAATTAGTGCTTAAGTAAAGAGAAAATTTCACAAATAGCAAAGTTAAGGGGAAAATTTTCTACAAAGTTTGATTTTATATTCAAACTTTTTGAAACTATATTTTATTTCTCGAGATATATTTATTCAAATGATTAATAGTTTGTTTTACTTTTACATAAATGGGTTTACTTAATTTCTAGTCTGTTGAATAATTTACTATATACTAGATTGCAAAGTAGGAAAGGACATAAGTAGAAACTTTTTGCTGGAAAGTTTTTTTGATCCATAAATAATTTATGAGCATAAACCTAAAACTTTAAGTATGCATTTTGTAATTCTTTTCTTTTTATCACTGAAAAGTTTATTTAATTAGTAATTCCGTTTTAACACAAATTAAAGTCTTATTCGTTGTACTACTTCGTGTAGATATCTTTTCATAAGTTTAGTAAAGTTTGAAATATTGGAAAATTTAAATTTTTTGAGTTATCACTAACAACATTTTTTGCTCTCGTTTTCTCTCTAAATAGTTTGATTGAGACTTTGTGATTTAGTAGTCCAAATGGTCTAATTAGTATGAATTTTATGGTCTAAAATATGCCTCACTTCGGATTATCAGTTCGATTAGTTTGAAAAGCTTATAAACTATTATACTCGGCGAAATATTTCAATGATAATTTCAAAATTTGCATCAGAATTCTAAAACAGTTTATCAGAAATTCAAATTTTACTTTAGAAATACTTAAATGTAATATTTTGAGTCGCGATGAGTCAAGGGATAGAGCGTTCGTCTTCCAATAAGGTAAACCGGGTTCGAATCCCAGTCGATACGAATTCTGCATCCGGGTTGCACCGATCACAGTGCTGATGTGAAATAGCACTGTGATCGGTGCAACCCGTCAACCAAACAGTGTTCCACATTCCTCAGTGGTAGGCGGATCATGGGTTTGAGTCCTCTCGCCGTCAAGCTAAACAGGGGAGGTTCTCGTGGACTTCCTCTCCATGTAGCGCAAATGCGGGTTAGCTCCATCAAAAAGTCACACACGAAGGCAAAATTAATCCCAATACTTGATCCTGGTGTTCCCTTGTATTCTGAATTGGGTTCAAAATTACAAGACTACGTAGTTGAACATTAGTAGTCAAAGATCCAAAAATTAGGTCGGCTGTTCAACGATGGTAATAAAATGTAATATTTTAAAAAAGTTAATTTTAAAAAAAGTCTATGAAGTTCTAAGATCTAGTATTATAAAAATTATGAAGTTCTAAGACCTAGTATTATAAAAATTATGAAGTTCTAAGACCTAGTATTATAAAAATTATGAAGTAATTGTGTCGGTATATGTCTGTCAGATTTGTGTATGATTTCGTAGTGCTGATTAATATTCATCATTTACTTACTTTTACACCTTATGAGAATAAGTTGTTGTCGTAGACACTTAAGGCAACAGGTGCGATTGTTCTTGTTTTCCTGTCGCGCCATCTATGGCCAGGAACTTGACTTCTTCCATACCTCTACGTCACACCAGCTTATAGGGCTCTCCCATTCTTACATCCATTCATTCCAAAGATCGTAATTTTGACCTGAACCAGAGAATGGTCAATCTCCAATTCAGTAGATCCAATCTCCAATTCTCCAGAGGTATAGTTTGTTATTGGAGCAGGGATGACTTTGTGACCCAACAGATTCAACGTGCACCGGTGATCATTTATTTCACGAGGACTCTTCGGCCGGCTGGATTCTAACTCCCGTGCTTAGGAACGCGAGTCCAGCAATCTGTTCCCGGCCCCTAAAGAATGAGCATTCAGCTAGTATAATTTCGATAGAACAATTTGTTTATCATTAAAAAATTGCAATGATTTTTCCACGGGGGAGGATGAGAGAAGCGAGCAGGTTTTCAACCCCCCTCTAGAAAACAGCAAATGGTAGTATTTACTTGTTGCGAATTAAACTTCTTCAGTCTAAATATGTTCACTCTTCTGATTTCATTTGTACTAATATAAAATACAGAAATTACTCTAATTAAATAAAGTTAATAAATGTACTCGAACGCTTCATCTATCATTTTCTTAAAAAAAAAACTTGTGTTTTAAACATAGATTTTTTGCTTAAAAGATGCGAAGTTATTTTATTAAAATAGAGTATTCATGAAATAATCCACTAAAAGGAAATGCAGAAAGATGCAGACCGTAGACAATGGAACTTGGAATAAAGTAGATGTTTTTAAAATAGAATTCCTTAGTTCCATCCGATAATGGCATCGAACGCATTGAACTTTCTGTTCCATTAACACGAACCAGAATAACTGAAAAATAAAATAAATATTTCTATACTATCTAGTAAATGAGATGCTTAGGAATTTTTCCCCGGTGATGCATGCGCAGTGCATTAGGAAATGGGAGTTCTGTGCACGCATGCTTTTAAAGGCAATGTATACAGCCTTGTATATTCTGCCACATTCAGCACTTGTGAATGTTTCTGGATTGTTATGCCATAAACAAGCAAAATATGTTTACTTTCAAAGTGGGTTTACAACACAATTATTTTAATAAAACAATATCCATGAATACCTCAAAAAGGTTGTGAAAAATCTTATTAAACTTTAATACATGAATATAGTTTCAAATTTAAATATTCTAAACTTTCAGCAAATATAGATTTCCATTTCTTATTTAGAAAAAGTAACTCTTTAAAACTCATCCAAATCTAATAAAAGCTATTGTCACTTTATAGGAAATATCGCTTGTATACACAATTAATTGGCTACTTCGTTTATTAGGCTTAAAAAATGACGAATATTAAAAAAAGAAGTATTTAGGGAAAATAAAGTATTTTAGAATATTTTCCCTTGTATATTTTTTAGTTTCCTTTGATTCTTTTTTTCCCTTTACTTTCTTATATATTTGATATTCTTCAGCTTAAAAAGCCTGCATACTTTTCTAACATAATTTATAAATTAAATTAATTAATTTTATAACTATGCGTGTGTTACCATTTTCATTATCCATAATGAATTCCAGACATCCCATATTTACCAATAAATATTTTGCTGATAAATGATGCTGAACAAGTGTTTTGTTTTTCTCTGCATTATTATTTTTATCACAAATTCAATTAAACTTGATAACCTGATCACATGAAACAAAAAAAAATTGTTCATCGTTGGCAACAATTTTCCTAACGCATGCAGTACATAAAGTATTTGAGTACGTAATCCTTTTCGATAAGTTTAAAGATATCGATATGCAATAAAGATATCGATATCGATATGCAATAAGTTTAAAGATATCGATATCGACCAATAACAAATGAAATGCTTCTTGAGGTATTCCGTGACAGTTCTCTAAAATATTATTTGAAAATTATATTTAAAATATCTTCTTCAGTTTGTTGAAACTGAAAGAATTGTTTTGTTAAAAAAATATTTGTGCTCAAACTATTCTATCCCAAACTGGAGTGTCCCGCAGTGGACTGATCGTAAAAAACACGGTTCCCAGTAGAACACCGAAGTCAATTACTACTGGCTGCGGTCCTAAAGCGGGTGAGTGAACCCCTTTGATCAGCCAGCGTAGGGACTGAGGATGCGCGGTATCGGTCCTCATTTAACTGTTGTTGTTGTTGCTTATCCCCTTGATCTAGAGCCCTAGACCAAGTCCGGAAGATCATGTCGCATCACCAAGTCATAGACAGTCTCTCCACCATTCATCAGTTGCCTCACAATCCAAAAGATGAGATGGAGAAGCGATGGCCGAGCAATGACAATAGGTATCATTTAACTGTTCTACAGTAAAGTACTCAATTTCACTCGTAGGTGGTTGGGGTAGAAAAGCGGAGAAGTCATTCCCTTTGTACAGGATCAGAATTGTTATTGCATGTCTTCGGATCATCCATATGGATGCTTCCAAGACTGGCACCCACTCGTAGGTGTTTGGGGTAGAAAAGCGGAGAAGTCATTCCCTTTGTACAGGATCAGAATTGTTATTGCATGTCTTCGGATCATACATATGGATACTTCCAAGACTGGTACCCACTCGTATGTGGTTGGGGTAGAAAAGCGGAGAAGACATTCCCTTTGTACAGGATCAGAATTGTTATTGCATGTCTTCGGATCATCCATATGGATGCTTCCAAGACTGGTATCCACTCGTAGGTGTTTGGGGTAGAAAAGCGGAGAAGTCATTCCCTTTGTACAGGATCAGAATTGTTAATGCATGTCTTCGGATCATCCATATGGATGCTTCCAAGACTGGCACCCACTCGTAGGTGGTTGGGGTAGAAAAGCGGAGAAGTCATTCCCTTTGTACAGGATCAGAATTGTTATTGCATGTCTTCGGATCATCCATATGGATGCTTCCAAGACTGGCACCCACTCGTAGGTGTTTGGGGTAGAAAAGCGGAGTAGTCATTCCCTTTGTACAGGATCAGAATTGTTATTGCATGTCTTCGGATCATCCATATGGATGCTTCCAAGACTGGCACCCACTCGTAGGTGTTTGGGGTAGAAAAGCGGAGAAGTCATTCCCTTTGTACAGGATCAGAATTATGATTGCATGTCTTCGGATCATCCGCATGGATGCTTCCAAGACTGGCACCAATAGCCCATTGTGCAACTCTAGTGCGACGTAATAAAGCAACTAACTACCTGAAACACGAGTTTATTCATACACATAACTGGGAGCTAAATGTAGAGCACTTGATATCAGACAAAAACTATTTGGCATTATGAAAATTATTTCCACGATGCATAGTTACAGATATCGAGCTATGAGTTTGACAGATTCGATTTATGCTTAGCCGAGAACTTGTTGTATTGATACTTGAAAAACTTCATAAACTTCACAATTTTTCAAGGTTGAAAAAGTCGAAAGGTTTTGAGTGCACAGACGCCAGAAGAAGACCAATCAACACGTAAATGATAAACGCCAAGTAGATTTTTAAATAAAAATATTCAGCGGAAAATATTAAACAAGTATTAGTAAAGTTGAGAAGAGAAGAAAAACCCACCGCAGCCGAAACAGCGATAGTAGCCGAGGGAGGCTGATTTAAGCCGACTCCATATTCAGGCGGATCGGAAGAGAGGTGAAGTACTGATATCAATAACAAGGGAATTAAAATTCACATGAAATAACTAAAATTCCAGAGATATCAAAAATAGCTGGTGTGATAAAGGTGACACATTTAAATTTATCCAAGATTCCAACAATGTGCGGTAATAGGGAATTCACCGAATCCTGGTAAACAGACAAATCTGTCGCATTACTTTAATCTAAATTTTAATGAGAGCCCAGTTTGCTCGATTTATTCAAGATTGCTTTTGCTAAAACCAGTTGATTTCATGAATTATTTCATGTTAATTGTCTACGTACAATTTCTACGTACGACTATTTTAAATATCATTTTGATTTTATAAATACCTGTATTTATACGTAGTTTCGGTTATGAGCTACTGTGCACCATGGAAAAACAAATGTTCCACCAGATGCTATTATCATAACTTTTACTACGAATTATAAAAGGGATTAATCTATTTTCTCTTGCTTTTTGGAAGACGTTTTCAAGATGAAAAATATCGGAAATTAATATTCTTGACGGAATCTTGTTATATTAAAACATCACACTAAAAGTTCTTTTCTTATTAAATATTTCTTAACTCAGTCTTGAGAAAAAATATATTTTTCCTGATAAAACTACGGATACCTTGCTTAAATTTAGAAAATTATTCATTAAAAGTGAAATTTTACTGATAAAATACTTTTTTCAAACACGAAAAAAGTAATTATAATTAATGATCAAAATTAATGACAACAGGAAAAAAATGAGCCTCACTTATATTCCCTTACAAATCCCTGATGCTCAAAGTGTATAAGTTCATATATGGAGTGATTGAGCAGCAAAAGTTTTCAAAGTAAATGATGCCTTAATGATAATGTAATTTAAAAGAGTTTTTTTACGCGTTTGTGTAAAAAAGAAAAAAAAATGTTTAACAGCGATCGTTAAACACGGATTTTTTAAGAACCTGCTATTAAGGATGATATAATGAGAGGATAATAGGATAAATTATGGTCACTGATTATATCCATGCATTAAAAATTGAAACGAACTGTTCTTAATATTGGTAAGGAAATTTAGTGCTTTAATTTACAAATAAATATATCATTTTATTCTTATTAAGGATAATAGAATAAATTATGGTCAGTGATAATACCTATACAGTAGAAAGGGAAAGACATATGATTTAACACTTTATTGCTTAATTAAAATTAACATTTTATTGTTTTCAAAGATAATATGATAAATTACGGTGAGTGGTTATGTCTATGCAGAAAAAGTAGAAATGAACTGTTTATAATATTTATAATGAGCTTTAGCACTTCATCGTTTTAATAAATAGAGGAAACATTAAAATATTTTGTGTAAATTGCATTAAAAAGGATTTTCTTAGTTATGAAATCCAATGATTTTTGTGGAAAACTTTAAGATTTATATTTGACAAAACTTCATCAAAATATTGATGAAATATAAATGAAATTTTATTAAAGTATATTTGAGTCCGTCATTTTTTATGAAACTGAACATGGAATTAAATAAACATTCGTATGCCTTTTTTCTGGATAAAAAAATTATTTAAAAAAAACCTTTGGTTTTATTTTAAAATGGCTGATAAACTGTTTCTGCTTGATGCCACGTTGTATTCTGGTACTAAATAATTGTTTAAGTTTTAAGAAAATAAGGCGATCAAATCTCCCTGTGATTAAGCCAACTTGCTTTGAATTCTTAATGATGAAAAAAATTAAGCTTGTTCCCTGCAAAATTATTTAACAACAAATATCTCTATAGACTAATCACATTATTGTTGTTCTGCGTCTATGATGAATTTCATCTCTCGTGATTAGTTTATACATTAAGAGAAAACATATGGTAAAAACTACCAGACTATGGTAAAATGTATCATTTTTCTGGCTCTACGGAAAGGACAAAAAGCTCGGTCATTTTTACCGAAGCACTTTGATAATTATCATAAAATTATTAATAAAATGAACTTAATAATGTGATAAGATTTATAAATTATATAATTTATAAAATTTGTTATTTTATCTTGATAACTTAGAGCATGGTACGAAGTCTCTTTATTCAGAAAAATTTACTTTTCATTTTTGCAGTTTTGAGTAGTGGTAATAAGAGCTAAAAATTTGAAAACCAGAATTTCCAGTAAATTGTTACCATATGAATGGCAAAACTACCAATGAACGGTTTAAATATCATATATTTCAATTTTATTAAGCAGAACTATGTTTTTTTAATATTATTAATATACACTTCGGAAATTTTACTAGAATTTTTTAGTTCTTGATTGATATTTTTGTAGGGCTATAATGAGTATATGTTTTGCAATTTGTCAACAGAAAGGGAATGTATGTAAATAAATGTGTATATTCTAAAAAACGTATTGCTAATTGATTGCGACTCCATTGAAATTGTCTAACTTTTTTAACACGTTGAATGCCTCGCTAATTTTACATGGCTTGCTCGTTTGGCCAAAATGATTTTCTCAGTATGCATTGCATTAATTTCTTCAAACCATTTTAGTAACGATAATAACATAAAAAAAATTAAAAGCATTAAAATTTTACTCAAATTATGTGTTTCTAATAATCTCAGCCCCCCCCCCCCTCTTGTGACCTCGTCGCGCTAAGAACAAATGCAGTGCCGGTCACCCCCATGGCGCTACGAACAAACTCAGTGCCGATCACCGGTGAACCCCATGGCGTTCAACGTGTTACATGCCCTTTATTTACACCCATATATTTATTTTCATACGTACTATTTTTCCGTTGACAAATTTAAAAATATATTTTCATCCTCAAAAATTCTCAAATGCTTGATTAAACTTAAATTTTGCAACAAGTTTTCCTTAATTACTTAAAGTGATGTAAATTGTAATTAAATTATGAAGCAAAAAACTCAATGATATTAAATATCATCATCATAAAAGATAGACTTACGTCATGAGTTCAGAATAAAAACTTCGAAGATCAGCTGATTTCAAATTTGGAGATATATGTATGCCTTTATACTTTTGCTACCTATATGCTAATAATTTCGCTAACCTTTTGCTAATAATTTCGTTTGCCTTAGCGCCTATAGTCTACTTTCAATTGTTTCATACATTGAAAACAAATTAATTTTTATCTTTCTGTCATAATTATATCGTAAAAGTTGGGGGTAGGTTGGGATTTGCCTTTATTCTGAGCCTCGAGCATTTTTCCGTCTTAACTAACTATAACTTAAAAATTGGAGGTAAGGTGAGATCTGCCGTTATTTTGAGCCCTGAACGTTTTTCTGTCATGCATATGTCTAAAAAAATGGAGGTAAGGTGGAATCGGCCATTATTCTGAGAGATGAGCGCTTTTCTGTTATAAATACTATATTTCAAAAAATGGAGGTAAGGTGGGATCTGCCGTTATTTTGAGCCATGAGCGCTATTCTGTCAAAAATATATCTCAAGAATTGGAGATAATGTGGGATCTGCCATTATTCTGAGCGTTGAGCATTTTTCTGTCATAAATATAACTCAAAAATTGGGGGCAATTGGAAAATTTTTTTTTACAGTTGATTAATGCCGTAATTATTTAAAAGCTTATTTGGATGCCCCTATATTTTATACAACAAATTTAAAAAGCAACTTTCAGCTTTATTACTTACCTTAATTTATAAATACTTTATTTGAATGAATGAATGAATACTTTTATTTACCAATGTTTCTTCATTAAATATTATTTATGTTCGGCAATCAAAATTTGCTGTTTACCCGCATTACCTAATTATATCTGTCCATAGTTTAAAATGGTATTTAATGAAGAATGAGATTAAATAATTTGGGATAATTGAAAAGCAACTTATACTATAAAACATTCTGCTAAAGAATTTAATTTAAAATACCCTGACTTTTAAAACATAAAAAAAAACTTGGTGTTTTAAAGATATCTTTACAAACAACTTGCTTATTTACTTTTTTTTGAGTGCGACGTTTGGAAAAAAATTCCAGAATTAATTTATCCCTATTTCTCTAAGCATTTAATTAAAGTAATAAATCATAATCATTAAAATTCAGTGACGTTAGAGCGAAAATTAGCTTCGCCAAGTTAATTAGCTTTAGTCCCATTTTACTTCACTGCAAGGAAAAACGCATTTTATCTCGTTTCCAATTTAGCATAAAGGAAGAGAAATAAATTTCATCCCTCACGTTATCAAAACTGAAAATTAAAGTTAAAAAATTAAATTAGCATTACAAAATTTCTACATTACTCCTTTTTCGTGTAATAAAGTATTGGTAAAAAGAATGATCGTGCCCATAAATCATGCTTGTTAATTAGAGAGTAATTATAATACTTCGAAAAATATGTTTAATCATCTATCAATCATTTTTTTTACTAATGGAACTAAACCTTATTCAAGAAATTTCAATGAAGGCTAATTGTTTCTAAAAATTCGTGTGGATTTTAACGACCATTGAATACGCATTTAGAGTGCAAATAATTGAATACGAAAATATAGTTAGTTGAAAATGAAAATGAAAAGATAGTAATTGAAATGAAAATATAGTTAGTTTATTTATTTAATATTACAGTAATATTTTGTTTCATGCACTGATTCAGTGATTTTACGGTAATTATTACTGTAGAAATTAAGATATATAAGAAGTTTTCGTTTCATAACATGTTTTGGGAAAAATTAATTTAAATTTCAAGTCATAAGCATATAAAGACATGTTAACTCGATTTTCTCTTGAGATATAGTTCGCTCACCAGGAGTTAGCACTTGGCTCCTCCTTAATCACGTGGTATCTGACGATACTATTTCGCTATTTTGGGGAGAAAGGTGTGAACAATCCTGAACAAGGTTGCTGTTTGGCGATCGTATGACAAAAATATTTATTTCGCAATCTTTGTTAACATTAAATATTTCATAAATTTGACGATCTTTTGAGTGAATAGTTTGTCCTTTTAGAAACATTTTGTAGCAATATATTTAATTAAGGATTTTCTCAATTTCAAGCACGGAGACGTTTCTCCTCCTACTCCCAGCGCTGAAATTAACTCTTCGTGCTAGGAGGTGGAGCCAAGTGCCAACTCCTGGTGAACGAACTATACCTTTTGTTAGATGACGTTTGACATTGTTGGTAGCCTAGTCCCGCATAAGGCTTCCGAAATATTAAAAAAAACGTTTTTGAAAACTACATGCACCGTAGCTGCACCATATTTTTTCAATCAACTTCAGAATGACAAAATTATCCACAATCAATCAATCCATCTTTCGTCGCCATTAATTTTGTTTTTTAGCACAATTTTTAATTGCAGTTTGCCATTGTTATGAATTATTTAGTTGTATAGAAACTTTTCAAAAGTGTAACTATAAGCAAAATAACAAGTAATTTCAGTACTTACTCGTAAACTTTGGCGATATTTATTTAGTCACGTTGCTCTCACATTCTCACTATCCATGCTGATTTATGAGCTCACCTGACAAAGCAAATAAATAAAAATATTTACACTGGGGAACATGTTTTTGATGTATAAGATTTTTAAACAGATCTTAAGTATTTTCTTATAATTAGTTTCAAATCTGCAATACATTTTTCTCTCTAAGCTACATTAGTTTCAAGACATTTTTAGTCTACTTTTTTTTATCGAAATGTACAAGCTTAAAAACGTTATTTATAACAAGAGGTCACATAAAATGCCCAGAAAAACTTCTAAAGGAGTTAAGACTCATCATCAGGATTAAAATGGCATAAAAACTTATACCCGGAAACATCATCATATGCACCAGGAGGCTCTTCCATAAACTGTTTATTCCTGTTTTTCTGAACAGGTAATAATAGGGAAGCGCTCTTAGTCTCGTGCAAGGACATTTTCGGACATGGGTCCTATGCAATTTTAATTCTGTTGATGTGTTCTATCTGCCGTGGAAGTTTGTCGCAATATTTACTCCACCCCTCGTAATATATTACGTTTCTAAACTTGTATATTTCGACAAAAATAGACTAGAATTATCATTCTGAAAAAAATAATCTTCAGCTGCAGGAGTAAAACTAATTTCGGATTTGAAATTCCCACACCCGAATTAGGCAAGATCAAGTATTTTCGTAAGTACAACAAAAATTTATCCCCTAGTGTTATTAACTTTAGTGTTATTATTTTATTATTAAATTTAGTTTTTGATTAAAAAGAACTATCTGTTAGCAAAATTCATTCATTTTATCTTTCAAAGATTTAAAAAAACAGTATACACAGTTTAATTTTTAAAAAAGCTTTTTATTATATTAGAGGGAAAAATTCATCTCTCTAATTTTTCCCAGAAGTGACATCTATATATATATTTCTCTTACACGGTGACAAAAAAAAGCCTCATTGCAACTCCCCGAATGGCAACGCTAGAAAAGCTACCAATGATTGCCGCTAAAAATGTCACATACCAAATGTAGCTGAGGTGGCTCAACAAATAGCGCTTTTAAAAACGGAAACTGAAATAACCAGAGAGAGCATTCTCATCACATGTGATCTCTTCCGAAATTCACACTATCAGCTGCGGCAATCTCATACTATTAAGCTAGGCAGAAGTGAGTAGTCTTTGCCGATAGATCTCTATTTCAGTATTTTGTCGAAAGCGCTTTTTTTCACGAATTTATGTATTATGAATTTATTTGACGATTTTTGATTTATATCACAAATTAATTTGTTTTATTATTGTTATTAGTTATTCATTGAAAAATGAGTCTCAGACGTGCTGTTATGCTTTAAGATTTTATACCATAGCACATTGCTAATAGGTTTAACGAATTACATGTCATTTATTTGAATTCAAATTTATTTTAATGACTTAGTATTTACTAAAAAGATGTAATTTTTTTAAAAAAAAAAAAAGTTGTTATATGGATTTGAATGATTGTTTTGAATTCTTAGAATTTTGTGCATTTGCAATGTACCTAAGTTAGTTTCGAGCGAAGAGAGCTTGGTTTGCGAAGCAAACCATATAAGATTGCACAGCAATTTTGGGGGGTTGGCAAGCGTTAGCAAGCAGGGGGCGCAGCCTGCTTGTAGTTTTTCAAATTTTCCAATTATTTTCAAGATTGAGGCCTAAATTGTCTCTTTGCATCTACTGACAAATTTCAAGATCCTGACAGAAACATTTCTGGAGTTTCGTTCACACACAAAAACACTTCCTTTTATTATTAAAGACTGTTATATTCTTTTTAATTTAATACCATATATTTTAGTTAATTGGATAGTTAGTAAGATAATTATCAACATATAATTAATATTTCGGCTTTTTTTTGTAATCTTTCTTTTTTGTAACCTTTATACTCTTACCTCACCTTTATAAGCATTGTTTTAATTCACTTTTATTGAATATTCAATAATTAAGTTTCACGAATTAATCGTATTAATTAATTTTGATTTTGATTGGTTTGTAATAATATAACTTACTGGTTAAAAAAAAGCATTTAACTTATAAATTAGGTTTTTTACCGGTAATTAAATTAGCTTGCTCAATAATACCATATTTTCTTTTATCGTGTGTCAGCAATTATTGTTTTTTCTTTTTAATTTCTTTCATTTAAAATCTTTTGAAGGATTTATTACTGGAACAGTTTTTATCCTTTTATTCAATTAAATTAACGATGATTTTTTTAAAAAGAAGAATTTTTTCTTTATGAGATGCATTGAAAAAATAATTCTCTGGAAACAATTAAACCATTCAAAAGGAATTCCTTATTCACAATATGTGCTATGAATAAAGATTTTTAAAAGTTTTAATAGAAGTATGCATTCTTTTATTTTTAATGTTTTCCAACTGTGGTTTTGGTTGGAATTATGGAAAAGTCTTTCATAAAATTTTATATGCGTATAGTTCAAAGATTATTACAAATCCTATTAAAAATGTTTTTAGGGCAAAATATGATATTTTCTTTTGCTGTTTTTTGTTTTTTTCTTATTTTCATTTCTCATTGTACTTCCGTTTCAAAAATTTTCACAAGTATCTACATTTTTTTAAAACTATTATACTCATAATTTTTAACTATTATATTCATATTAATAAATAACCCAATTAGTTCAAATATATGAATGCATACTCACTTTAGGCCCATATTTAGCATTCAGAAAATTGTTTGAAAAAACGAAGCTCTTTGGTGAGAAAACTTAGAAGTTAATTTGATTAACTTGCATTTAAATAAATCTAATTAGGTGAAAATACGAGCTCTTCTACTTTTAAGTGGAAACATTGTTTCTCTAATTGCTTTTCCAAGAAAGCAAATTAAATTAAACTCAACGGCTTATGAGTAAAGAAGTATTTATTTTTTAAAAAAAATACATATTTTGTAATTATACAAAATGTGAGTTAAAAATACAGTGCGGATCATATATAATATTAAAACAGTTTTCATAATTAACAAAGTACACCCTAGAAAAATTATGATATTAAAATACTATTTAGCACTAATGAAATTATGTTTCTAAGTTTGTTATGAGGTTTAATAAAACAGTATTAATTTGTTATAAAATTGGATGTTTTCAAAGTACTATAGCTATATCTTTGAAGAAACAAGTATCATGCTAAGGGACACATTTTTTATTGAATTTGCACATATTCCTAATTAGGCATATACCTAATTTGCGATATTGCCTTATTGGGATGTGGGAATTTAAAAATCTGAAATTAATTTTGCTCCTAAAGCTGCAGATTTTTTAAGTTTATTTTTATCGAAATGAACACGTTTAAAAGCGTTATGTGTAACAAGAGATCGCTTAATGTTGTGACACACATTTTGGGAAATCAATTCGCATAATCAGGATTCAAATTGTATTCCTATTACTTGTTGGCAGTAAGCAAAATTAATTAAGATTTGGGATTTCGAAATAAAATGAAAATAAATAAAGATTCTTTTTTTAAATGCAAGCATATAATTTTGATTTCTTATTTGGTTTTTGTGTAATATCTATGTTCACTATTTCAAAGAAATATATAAAAATTTCCTACATTTTAAAATTTATCAATTTAAATTAAAATTTAATACAATTTAGATCGAAAATTTTATATTTTGTTCCGACATTTTTTAAGGATAATTAGGTAAAGGTTAATGATTAAAATACGGTAACTTTGAATTTTTGATTTACTAAAAATGTACTTTAAAATCATTAGTTCTTATTTGTTTTGTGCTTGTAAGTTTACTTGTATGTTTTGCTGGTTACTTTTTGAAATCGAAAATTTCTAAATTTTATATTCATTGCTTTTGCTTAAAGTATTTGTACTTTTATTTGTTACTTTTCTAAAGTAATGTTTCCATTTATGATTATTTCCTATTATGACCTGCTTAGATGCACACGGAGAAATAGTACATATTAGGGAAGCACCCCTAGTGGCTTAAGACGTTATTTCCGTGCACGAGTTCTTATGCAGATTTAATCCTGATGATGAGCTATAACTCCACTAGAAGTGAGCTGCAATATTTACGTTATACCATGTTATACATAATGTTTTTAAACTTGTATAATTAAAAAAAAGTCTAAAAATGTTTAAAAAAAAACTGTAGTTCGGAGTAAGAAATCGATTGAGAATTTGAGATCAGCTACATGAACGTATCCAAGATCCGTTAAAATTCTCATTCAGTTTTAAATCTTGAGTGATTAGAGAAATTGTTACAAAATGGTTTTACTGTTCTTGATTTGCAAGTACACATTTATACTAAATACGCATTTATAATTAGTTAATCCATTGTCACTTACTCGTCTGAAACATTTGCTCTCCCTTTGTTAACAGTATTCAAAATTCTTGGTAAAGTCTTAAGTGGACACAGTAAGTGAAACTAGTGTAAGTGTCGTAAGTGAAGTGAGTGTTTCACCTTTATAACAAATTATAAAAGTTAAAGTGAAGAAAAAGTGATTTCTGACAAGCCTAGAATTTTTACATACCAAAGAATTTTCACTTACCGAAAAGAAATTTTGAAATATAAAAGTTTAAAAAAATATATCAGAGGATAACAAAAGATTACTCATTGGGAAATTCTCTATCAATAATTTGTTTGCATTTTGATATTATGAATTTTTCATATGGCATTTGAATTCATATTGAATTCGCCCATGGCATTCGCCATACTTGCTATACCCTAGATACGCCACTGACTCTGACCGCCACAAAGTCTGCGGCAGTCTGGTGGTATGGAAACAAGAAGAGGACATTTTAGGGAGGGTGGCTTCGATGAAGAGGTCTCCTCTTCTTTCGTCGAAACCAGTCCTAAAGAGGGACCCCGCATCCCTACTTAAAATAAACATACCTCGTTACCATAGTCACCGCCACAGCTCCAGACGAATGTCTGGCAGAGTGCCTATCGTAGATAAACAGGTTTGCCTAAGATAGGTACTCTGACCGCCAATAAGTCTGCGGCAGTCTGGTGGTATGGAAACAAGAAGAGGGCATTTTAGGGAGGGTGGCTTCGATGAAGAGGTCTCCTCTTCTTTCGTCGAAACCAGTCATAAAGAGGGACCCCGCATCCATACTTGAAATAATCATACCTCGTTAAAATAGTCACCGTCACAGCTCCTGACGAATGTCTGGCGGAATACCTGTCGAAGACAAACAGTATTTAAGAGAGTTGAGAGGATTTCTTCTCTAGAAGTTGCCGGGCGTGTCATGCCTCAATTTCTACAGAATATATAATTCTCCTTCTAAAGCGTCTATTTGAGTAAAAACTTGTTCAGAAAGTCAAGATCAAGTTGAATGTCAAATACTGAATGTACTAAGAAATGCTAGCTTAATTAGGAATATTAAAATTTTCTGTCGGACAATGGGCTGCAACAACTGAAAATCCTGTTTATGGATTTTAATATTATGGTGTATGTGGGGCGAGGAGTTTCCGACCATGTCAATTGTCATCGATGAAAAGGTACTTCCACCATAGAATCGAGTTAACATGTCTTATATACTAGTGAATTGTAATTGTATTTTTGTAGTGGTAGATACGCTGCAGTACTCCCCCACCAGAATTATGTCTGTGATAGAATTCGATGAATGCATACCACTAGCTGATTCATTGCTGCTTTGTGAGACGTCGGGAGAGCTGTATTAAGATCACCGAACCTTTTGCTGATCGTGAGAGCTGTGTTAAGTTCACGGTAGTGGTTGCTCCTGTGTTGCCTTTTAGCAGTCGAGTGTGTACAAACCGACGTTGTGTATGATCGAGACGAGACTGAGCAGCAACAGTGCGAGGAGTTGGTTAATGTCGCAGTCACAAGTTGCAAGTCAACTATTCAATGTGGACCATCCAACGAAGTAGGCGTTTTCAGATCAAAGTGGGCGTTACTGTCAATATAGGCGTGTTCACATCACGTCCGGATCACCAATGTGGGGAGAGAAGTCGTGAATATTCAATATCGACAATGTCAACCGTCATCTTTGAAAAGGTACCCCTCCATAGAATCGAGTTAATAAGTCTTATATACAAGTGAATTGGAATTGTTTTTTTGTGGTGGTAGATACGCTACAATGTATGCCCCCATTTGTACGTCAGTCTTAATCAAAAATAATACAAAAATTACTTTTTGTACGTCGAAGACCTAATCCCGGACAGGGATCAAGTGATAAGCCCTCCCGTAATTCAAGTAATCATGTGTTTGCTTGGAATTTAATAGACCAATTTGTTCCAATGATTTTTTTCTGAACTAAACGCTTAAATAAAAACAATCTCCCGGACTCTAAAAACCTAATAATAAGAAAATTTATGAGACAGAGCTATAATTTCAATCAGCAGTCATTCTAAAATAAAATGTAAGTATCGAAAAAAAAACTTAAACTCATGAATTGAAAAGTAAAAGAGCTGCAAATGAATATAAACTCAAAGAAATTGGATAGAATATCCTCAAATTCAGTTCAAAATATCAAAAAGCAATGAACTAAAATCGAAGAAAAACAGTTCTATGAAACCTGGTATAGAAATAAGTTATTTCTGCATTAAACCATACTTCCGCTCCGAACTAGGATGATGTGATTATTGAAGTTGAAACTGTGGAATAATTTTGCTCTGTGTGTGGGAGGAATTCAGTTAGAAACACGATGCATTGTGTGCGAGTTGGAATTTGGATACATGTAAAATATACCGGTCCAATATCAAAAATAGAAATTGTTGGATAATGAACTTAAGACATTGCGCAAAAATATTCATTCTTAAGAAACATTCATTGTCTTATAGCGAATTATGTTTTTTTTTTCGATAAAAATTATACCAGAGCTTTCTAGTAAGCGAAATTTATGTTCATAATTTTTTTTAAACCTTTAATACCATTTATTGAAGTAGTAACAGTTAAGAAAATGCAGTATTGTATTAGCTAGCTTTAATATTAAACACTTGTTTTGGTATTCTAACTGTCTATTTATTATTGTTTGTAATAAATTGTTTTTAGAAAACTCCTACTTTTTTTTTTAGGGTAAATTATTTTTTCCACTCTTTTCATGCATTCTTTTACGAATTCGCCACCAGTAAAGGGTTTTGGTTTTTTCGCTATTAAATTTGCTACGACATAACTTGCTGTCACAATGATGATATTTTGAGTAGCTGTCCTTTTAAAAAAAATTTTTCAGACGATAGCAATTTTTTAGTTCTATGATTTTATCTTTAAGGCAAACGCCGAGATCATATTTTGTAGCATGCTTTTAACTATATTGTCATTTCAAATTGTAGATTTCAAAAACAGGGGCACAAAGTCCTTACAAATTAAGTAAAGTGCTTTATTATTCTCCTCAATGGAAAAGTATTTTTTCACCCAGTTTTCATTAAAAAAAAATTTTTCATCTTCGATTTTCCTTTTTTTAGGTTCTGTTTGGTTTTTAATGACGTGGAGGCCATCTAAAAACAATTATGTACTTTAATTTTATTAGCAAATATCCATAATGGATATGAATTATTCAGACATTTTTAAAGAATTTGATACAAGAATTAAGAAATCAAAATACAGTGCAATATAGTTCATGTAAATATGGTGATTCTTCAAATATTTCGCTGTCGCGTGGATACATACATAATTCGAAAGGTACGCAATAAGATGAGCTCAACGGTCAGATTCTGTTTTTTTTTTTTCAAATCTTAAGGGATAAAATATATTTAAATTCCCCCTGTTTACAGTTCGGTTCTGGTTTTCATATTTAAAAAAAATAATGATAAACCAGAACCCGAATGTTGCGTCCTAAGATGTTTTTATTTAAATTTTTATTTCAAAATAAATGTCGACGAATCGATAATATATGAAAAACATTGCAAACATTTAATTTTTTAATAAAAATGTGTAAATTTAAATATTTTCATAATTTGCGTTTTGGCCGCACTTTAGACAAGCATGATTTAGAACAAAATAAGTTAAAAAAAATAAATGTTTTGAAAAAATATTACCATCTTACTTTAAAGACAATATATGAAGTCCTTCCTTCCTTCCTCCCTCAGTGGCACGACAGCCCCGGGTGGGCCCTGGCCTTCTCAATCAACTTCCTCCAGGCCTGTCTCTGCCTGGCAGTTGTCTTCCAGTTTGAGACTTTTAAGACTGAAAAGTCTCTTTCCACGCAGTCGGCCCATCTCAGCTTTGGTCGACCTCTGGGCCTTGATCCGATGGGCTGAGCCGAAAAGATTATGTTTGTCGGACGCTCTCTGTTCATCCGAATGATGTGACCAGCCCATTTAATTCTTTGAATTTTTACGTACTTGACAACTTCAGGCTCTCTAAGGGCCCGATAGAGTTGTGAGTTTGAACGTCTGTACCAAGTACCATCAACTTGTTTGCCCCCAAAAATGGATCTTAGGATCCGACGTTCGAAGATTCCCAAGGAATTCTCATCTTTCTGTGTTGTTGTCCAAGTTTCTGAGGCATATGTTAGGATAGGTCTGATCAAGCATTTATAAATTAACAGTTTAGTATCTCTTTTTAGTAGGTTTGAGTTTAAATATTTTTTTAATCCATAGAAACATTTACTTGCACTATTGATTCTTCTTTGTATTTCGGGTGCGATATTGCCATTAACGTTGACTTCAGAACCAAGATAAACAAAACTGTTTACTTTTTCAAACTTGTATTCACCAATTTGCAAGTGAGTTGTAGAGTCAGTTATTTTGGTGCATTGCATGTACTTGGTTTTCTCCTGGTTAATAGTTAGATGCATTTTTTCTGCCTCTTTTTCCATGGATAGAAAGGCTTGCTTTAAGTCAGATTGTGTTCGAGCTATGATGTCAATGTCATCGGCAAAAGCGAAAATTTGGACAGACTTATGAAAGATATGTCCTCTGGTATTGATTCCTGAATCTCTGATATATGAAGCCTTCTACGTTTAATTTCCAGCGTAAGATCACAAATTTTTGTATTTGAACTTATGGCATGACTGGACATACTAATTAATACTTAAGGTATTAAGGTTAATTAATATTTAAGTGAAGAAGGAAAAAATGCTATCGATTCTCTAGTTAAAAATGCATTGCAAAAAATCACGAAAACCAATTTAATTGCTTAATGGAAATCACAGATGTTTCAAATAATCTCCATTTTCTCTCTGTTTCTTCTGTCAATAAAACAAACTGCTAGTCTACTTAGTCTCGGTATAAACACTAAAAAGATTACGATAGCACGATTTTGTTATTTTTATATGTGTTTTTTAAATATGTGCATTTTTTTACTAGCACCTAAAAATATGTAGATTTTTGTCATTACGAACAATACAAATGTAAGATGCAAATTAACAAATACAATTACATATGCATTCGAAAAATACAACTTTATTTTATAGAACATTAGTTCAAACAGGGAAATTATTGCAAATTATTATTATTTAAAAAATGAAAATCTTTCATTTGTTGTAAAACATCATACAAAATCTTTAAATGTGCTGCATTTTGCTTAATAAGATAAAATGATTAAAAGCTCGACAATCCTTTGTTTAAAGTTTTTTTTTAAAGAAATCATTAAATAAATTAAATATTATTTGTTAAAATATAATTATTCACTTCACTTGCATTCATAAAACTTTAGCTAATGTATTCTAAAATTTTAAAAGAGATATAAATTATTAAAAATTTAAAAAAAAATAGCTTTTTAAAGTAATTTAAACAAAAATTAGCCAGTAAACGAAATTTTGTTTTAAAAAAAAAGTAAAATATGCTTGCATAGTATAAATTAATAATGTATCTGACATAAATGTTTAATTCAGTTTTTAAAAATGGAACAAATAAAGTAATAGCAATGCGATATCCATTAAATTACTCTGAATTAAATCCCTAAAAATCTAAATATGTAAAGTAAACTTTTATTTGAGTAAATAAAGAAACTTTTACTCCTCTTCTTTTGCTAAAAATATTACTGCCTGGTTATTTTTTATTTTAAATGCTGTTTTAAGTGTTTTATTGCTAAGTAATATTCATTGATTTTTTTTTTCTCCGAAAGCATTTGTCAAATTATTATGAAAGAAATCTGTAGCTTCGGGTTATACAGCTAAAAGTTGATAAATGGAAAATTCGCTCATAATTAAGTTACGTATGCTTAGTAATTATATATTTTATGTATACCTTTGGAAAGGGATTTTTTAAGTGGGGGGGGGGTTCCAAGAAAGAGAATGATGAGTAAAACTTTAATTGCATTAAGTTTTTGTTAGTCATTGATAGAATTAAAGAAGTTTTATTTGAGGAAATATGATTTTGAAAAGATATCAAATTTAATAAGATAGTTAAATTTTTTGCTCATTTTCATATTTTCTGATGATTATGTGGATTAAATGAAGTGAGTTGAAGACAGCAAAACTGCATCGCTTGCGGAAAGGTTAAAGAAATATTGTCTTTTATATGTGTACACTGTTAGAAATTTCTCAGAGAAAATTGTTAGATAAAAATTTATTTAATTGTTATTTTACCATATTCAAACAAAACAGTCGAATTACCATAAATAAGACGGTATTCAAACTGTTGACTGTGAGAAAAACTGTTTATTTGCTGCTTTCATCTAATTTGGTTAAACAACCAGAATTATATTGCACCAACTAAGCCCATGAAGTAACTTAGTTCATTGAAGCTGAGGAAGGAACTAAGCGTTGGCATCACAATATTTCTTCCATTTCCTTCAACACATGAAGAGTTTACAGTGTGAACAGTGCACTGATCAATTTGTGATCCTGGAATACGATACTCTAATCCATACATAGATGGCAGCACCATAAAGCTGCTTATTACAAAAAAGTCTAGTATTTCTCATCTCTTAGGATAGGTGAAACAACCAAGTAAACTAACAAAAACACATTTCATGGTTCTCATCATAACCTATCTCCAATGATGATTTCCTAACGAAATGCCTAGCTTCAATGCCCGATTAAATTTCTTTTTTACTGTTTTGAAACCGTGTTAGTTGTAAATGGTAAAAATATGGTATTGCTTTGTATTAATTGTGTTTTAGCCATACTAGTTGCAAACAGTTTAAAAATCGCAAAGATAAAAAATGTTCTTTACCGTAAACTTTAAGGTTAACTGGATGGACAGACTGCAGTCGGTTATTTTACCGAAAATTTAAAGTGAAAATTATCACAATTTTTGTTACGTTTACATATAACGCATGCATTGTTAACTTAAAATAAAGTTGTACAGTAATTGTAGATTGTAGTTCCAGTTGGAGTTATTGTGGTAACCCTATTTCAGCGTGTTCTAACCCTAACATTCTCCTAACATCTGATCCCTGATTTAATTTAATCAGTTCTGACAATGCCGATTGATTGAAATAATGGATTTACATTTATGAGTTATCTCATACATGAAATCATATCCCTTGCATCAATGACACTCATAATTCTTTTTGTTCCTCATTCAATTAAAGAAATATATATAATGGACTTGCCACATATCTGCTTATGCCTTGCTCTTTCGTGTATTTTGATTTTGGAGCGCTATTGGGTAGCTAGTGTGCGCCTTGAGCCTACAAATATATCATGTCTTATTCATGTTATGTATTTTATTTGAAGCCTAATGGTCTTGTAACTTACATTTGGAAATAGAGAAATAAATGAAAATATTTTAAAGTTCTCCCTAAAGGTAGTGGTTTTCCTTGAATTTTGATCGACTATATTCTATCTATGAGACATGTAAATGCCCTTGTAGTATTGACTTTGAGTAGAATTTGAACTATTGATATTGTATTACCGTTCATTTTGAAGGTTAGTTAACAAATATGTAATATTTTAAAATCAAATAGGTTTAAAGCAATTTTTCTCCTAAAAAATTGTGTTTTCGAACTTGAAAACAGCACATTATTTTTTAGAATAGCTGGGATTCAGATAAAATTTTCTATTGAATGTTGACTTATATTGGAATATATCATGTATATCTCTCAAAATTCAAAGCATGAACTTCAACGTTCTTCTATTGCACGCCATCGCTGAACTGAAGAACTAAATTTTGATTATTTCCGAAATCTACTCTAAAAATATTTGTCATGCATTGGCACAGATTTCTAGGAAGCTTTTAACATTGGGAAATGCAACAATTCTCTTATTACCTAATTACTGCTCCACATTAGCCCAAACGTAGTAAACTATTCCTTTTTAGAAAAAAAATCAATTCAACATTTTCAACATTCTGTTTTCTTTTTCGATAAAGATAACTGTCGATACTGACTTTGTGATTTCGCTTGAAAATTTTCGTTTTATATCATCCTGCCATCCATTTTTTTTTGTTAATAAAAATACACCACGCAGCATAGAAATTAATCTAAGATTTCTGTAAATTATTTGGGACTTAATCGTTGTCCTCACTTAATATTCTTTTCTTTTTCTAATGAAACCACTGTTGACATTTCTGTTTTCTCTTATCCTTTCAATGTAGCAAAAAATACGAATTTTTAAAATTCATTATTTCTAATAGGATTATGGATAATCTCTTATTTAAAATTCATAGCATGATTTTTGGGGCAACAATTTAAGATCTTTAAACATCTTAAATTGTTACTTAAGATCTTAAGATATTTAAAATGCTTTAAATTCGCTTTAAAAATATAGCAATTAACCTCCTTAATTTCAAATAATTAATATTATATGCGATAATGAACATGCATGTTAAAATGAATTTAAACCTTTCTGAATTCGCTAAAATCACCTGACTATTAATGGAGAAGATAAAGCATGTGATTTGTAAAAACAAGAAAATGTGTAGAAGAATGTATCCTAAGAAACTTAATAGTGTACCAATATTATTAACTTATATAACCCATGATCGGTACCTATGGATACCTATATAACCCATTCAAAACCTGGAACGCAATTAATATATTTTACATCCACTCTAGGCCTGATGCACAATTCATAGCCTAATAGATTACTGGATGGTATATAACAGTTTCTTAATGAGGCTATTAGATATGAATATCAATTATTAGAATATAATAATGACTCCTTATTCGAGATTGAAGAAAATTCGCATCGAATGAAGACAACAAATTACGATGAGGCATCAATTTGATTATTTGATTCACTGTGGGAAAAAAGTATTCACGAATGCATGGCAAACTTAGTAAAAAAATAAATATTTGGTGCTTGATTAATAAAATAAACGCACAGTAGAAATGTTTTATGAAATTAAATAAGAACAAGCGTAAACCTATTAAATTGAAATTTGATTAAAAATGAGAACTGCAAGAAGCTCAGGAATAAAATAGGAGTTCTTATTCGTTATCTACAGAAGGTATAACATTATTATTAATGACAGGTTTGTTGCAATATTGAATGCTGTGTTTGCATTGCTAGTCGATTGCTACAATTTAGTTTTTTTTTTAAATAGCAAACTTAGAGGCATCTCGAAAAACTGTGTATTGATTTTTGCAAACTCATTTATTCATATATATTAGAACCCTCTGCTCTTCCTTAATAAAATACCTTAAAATACAAAAAAAAAAAAAAAAAAAAAAAAAAAAAAAAAAATTGGAATGGGAATTTGCAATTTTACCTACTTTTTGTAATAATGTTAAAATTTCTTTTGAAAATATGTTTAGAAAAAAGTATTTGCAAAATTTTAAAAACAGCATTTTGTATATTACAAACCTTGTTATCTTAATGCGTAAGTCAGCAGACTTTTGTCAATAAACATATTGCCTTCAAATGTAAATCAAGAAAAAACATCCATTATTGTTTCAAAAAATATCGCCGTAATATTTGAATCATGAAGAAAAAATAGAATAAGAGATCAAAAGGAAACGTGAAATTTTATAAAATGTAAGTAATTACCTGCAAAATTTTAAAATTGCATTTAATATTTTGCTTGCACAAATAATACTTTAGTGAACAAGTAAGTAAATTAGTTCTTAAACTAATCAACAGCACATGTAGAATAATAAAAACAAAAGAAAAAAACATTTAAGTTTAAACCAGAGAAAGAGGTAAACTCATGAGTTTTTTCTCTCTGGTTTCAACAAAAAGGAGGGATCATTGTATTTATACAAATCTTCTTCTTCAGGAGCGCAACAGCCCTTTGCAGGCCTTGGCTGCCTCAACAGCACGCCTTCTCCAGCTCCCTCTGTCCATGGCAACTCCCCTCCAGTTCTTAAGTTTCAGGACTTTGAGGTCGTTTTCAGTGTCTTTGAGCCATCGAGTAGGTGGTCTACCTCTAGAGCGGGACCCCTGAGGGTTCTTGAAGGTGGCAATTTTTACAGGGCTATCTTCAGAGCCTCTCCATATATGTCCGAGCCATCTTAGTCGGTTGCTTCGGATTATCTGCATAATTTGAGGATGTTTATAGAGCCCATAAAGTTCAAAGTTGTACCGTGTTCGCCAACATCCCCCCTCTTTTATGGCACCAAAGATAGTTCTAAGTATCTTTCTTTCGAACGTTTCTATCGGGCGTTGTACGTCAAGGTTTAAAGTCCAGGTTTCGTTTCCGTATAGCAAGACAGGCAGAATGAGTGTCTTATATAATTTTAGTTTTGTTTTTTGGCTAATAAAATTCGATCTTAGTTGACTTTTTAGTCCAAAAAAACATCTGTTGGCCATATTGATTCTATTGTCAATTTCAGGTTTCAGTTTGTTTTGGTCATTGATAATTGTACCAAGATACTTAAATTCTTTAACCTTTTCAAAGGAATGTCCGTTTATCTGCAAAGGTTCACTATAGTTTACAGTTGAGCTTGAAAACTCCATGAATTTGGTCTTGTCTTCGTTAATGGAAAGGCCCATATTTATAGCAGAGGCCTCAAGGGCTTGAAAGGCATCTTTAACAGCCCGTTCTGATCTTCCAATGATATCAATGTCGTCCGCATAAGCGAGGATTTGGAGAGATCTGTTCCAAATAGATCCTCCTCGGTTTAATCCGCTATCCCGAATGCATTTCTCCAATGCCAGGTTAAAAAGCAGACAAGCAAGAGAGTCTCCCTGGCGCAGGCCTCTTTCGGTAATGAAAGGTTCAGATAGATGGCTTTGGATTTTAATCCTGCATCTCACATTGTTGATAGTGGCACGGGTGAGACTTACGAGTTTTGTAGGGATTCCGAACTCGTTCATCGCTTCAAGTAATTTATCTCTTTTAATACTGTCGTAGGCAGCTTTGAAGTCTATAAATAGGTGAAAAGTCCTGATGTTGAACTCTTTAGTTTTTTCAAGGATCTGTCTTAGAGTATGAATTTGGTCAATGGTAGACCTTTGAGGCCTGAATCCACATTGGTAATTTCCGACCGCTTTATCAGCAAAAGGCTGGAGCCTTTTGAAAAGACAAATATACAAATGTCGCCCTCAAATGAACGTCGACAAGTCATAATTTTTCCCATCATCCATAAATGCATATACATCATTTGGAAAGCAAAATAGATCATATCGAAGAAATCATTACATCTAAAATAATATTAAAGAAACATGCTTTATAATTACATTACATAAAAATAATTAACATATTAATTACATTAAAACTTCATGTTTTTATTCTTATAAAATGAAAAGAAAAGCTTGAACAGAAGAAACTGACGCATTTGCTTGACGCTGCTACAAATTTTAATGCAATTCAAATTTTGATATAATTACTGATCAAGATATTCTGTTGACCAACAGTTGGCGAATAGCAATAAATCTGGACAAAAGTACGCTCGTATTTGTTCTGAAACAGAAATCCTACCTGTTAGACAGAATTCGATATACAAAAATGAGGTATAACATTATTTATCATTACATTATTTATCATTACATTATTTATCATTACATTATTTATCATTACATTATTTATCATTACATTATTTATCATTAACAGCTTATTTATAAGCAAAACATTATTTATCATTAACAGCTTATTTATAAGCAAAACATTATTTATCATTAAAAGCTTATTTATAAGCATAACATTATTTATCATTAACAGCTTATTTATTGCTAAATAAATTGTTTGTCAACACAAATAATTGTTCTTATCACGCAACAAAACGGAATTAAAGATATTTAGTTTTTAAAAAAGTTAAAGTTCTTAAACACAGGTAACGCTAAAAAATATTATACGTATTTAATTACATTTCAGTAAAATGTTTATAATTTTGATTTTAATTAAAATTGTAGTTACACACGCGGAGAAAAAATAATTAATCTCACTAATTATTTATTTTAAGACATTAAAGTGCTTTTAAATTAGTATATTATGGAACCATACTTGAAACATTTAATCCTCACATTTAGTATAGTTTCAGAGAATTAAATGCTTCGCAAATTATTTCAAGGAATTTAATTATTATAATGCATAGTATTGATCTGAAAATCCTCTTTATGTGAAGATTTTCTCATACTGGGAAATATATTGTTTACTAAGAAGCTGATTTGGTTTTTCCGTTATCTTTTCTAATAACTTCCGTCAATTATTGATTTCATAAAATAATAGCATTTAACATTAATTTATAATCTGTAGCTCGCTTTCAGTTATTACTTAGGATTAAAATATTCAAAATATATATTTTAATCATTTGTTACGGAAAAACATATCAATATTTTGTCTTATATTTTCAAGAATTTGCATACGCAGTTTGGTATTATTTAAATTCAAAACATAGTAAATACTTTTCTATGCTTCAAAGGTCTTTAATGCTTGTGTAGTAGGCCATCAGTAGATGCACATGATTACTATCTTGTTGAGTTATCTTATCCAGATTAAACAATTAAAAAGGTAAGAAAATAAAAAAGGCGTAGAATAGTTATTATTTGAGAGAATTTTTATTGAACTGATAAATCGATAAGAAAATGCTCTTCAAAATTGGCCGCCCATTTTCAAAACTTGCCAGGCGTGAATGTAAAGAAACTGAAATGATTTGAATTTGTGCCTATTTTTTAAACTCCTTGAAACATGTCGACTGCTTTTACATATTTTCTTTAGTTTGAATCGTTAAACCGATTAGAAAATAAAAAATAAAACGCTTGGTATTGGTGTTAAGATTATTAAGTATCTCGCTGAATTGTCTCGTTCAGTAAAAAATGACAAATCGATAAGAAAATGCGCTTCAAAAATAGCCGTCCATTTTCAAAACTTGCCTGGCGTGAATGTAAAGAAACCAAAATGATTTGAAATGATTTGAATTTGTGCCTATTTTTTAAACTCCTTGAAACATGTCGACTGCTTTTACATATTTTCTTTAGTTTGAATCGTTAAATCGATTAGAAAATAAAAAATAAAACGCTTGGAATTGGTGTTAAGATTATTAAGTATCTCGCTGAATTGTCTCGTTCAGTAAAAAATGACAAATCGATAAGAAAATGCGCGTCAAAAATAGTTGCCCATTTTCAAAACTTGCCAGGCGTGAATGTAAAGAAACCAAAATGATTTGAAATGATTTGAATTTGTGCCTATTTGTTAAATTCCTTGAAACATGTCGACTGCTTTTACATATTTTCTTTAGTTTGAATCGTTAAATCGATTAGAAAATAAAAAATAAAACGCTTGGAATTGGTGTTAAGATTATTAAGTATCTCGCTGAATTGTCTCGTTCAGTAAAAAATGACAAATCGATAAGAAAATGCGCTTCAAAAATAGCCGTCCATTTTCAAAACTTGCCTGGCGTGAATGTAAAGAAACCAAAATGATTTGAAATTATTTGAATTTGTGCCTATTTTTTAAACTCCTTGAAACATGTCGACTGCTTTTACATATTTTCTTTAGTTTGAATCGTTAAATCGATTAGAAAATAAAAAATAAAACGCTTGGAATAGGTGTTAAGATTATTAAGTATCTTACAGAATTATCTCGTTCAGTAAAAAATGACAAATCGATAAGAAAATGCGCTTCAAAAATAGTTGCCCATTTTCAAAACTTGCCAGGCGTGAATGTAAAGAAACCAAAATGATTTGAAATGATTTGAATTTGTGCCTATTTTTTAAATTCCTTGAAACATGTCAACTGCATTTACATATTTTCTTTAGTTTGAATCGTTAAATCGATTAGAAAATAAAAAATAAAACGCTTGGAATTGGTGTTAAGATTATTAAGTATCTTACAGAATTATCTCGTTCAGTAAAAAATGACAAATCGATAAGAAAATGCGTTTCAAAAATAGTTGCCCATTTTCAAAACTTGCCAGGCGTGAATGTAAAGAAACCAAAATGATTTGAAATGATTTGAATTTGTGCGTATTTTTTAAATTCCTTGAAACATGTCGACTGCTTTTACATATTTTCTTTAGTTTGAATCGTTAAATCGATTAGAAAATAAAAAATAAAACGCTTGGAATTGGTGTTAAGATTATTAAGTATCTTACAGAATTATCTCGTTCAGTAAAAAATGACAAATCGATAAGAAAATGCGCTTCAAAAATAGCCGTCCATTTTCAAAACTTGCCAGGCGTGAATGTAAAGAAACCAAAATGATTTGAAATTATTTGAATTTGTGCCTATTTTTTAAATTCCTTGAAACATGTCGACTGCTTTTACATATTTTCTTTAGTTTGAATCGTTAAGTCGATTAGAAAATAAAAAATAAAACGCTTGGAATTGGTGTTAAGATTATTAAGTATCTTACAGAATTATCTCGTTCAGTAAAAAATGACAAATCGATAAGAAAATGCGCGTCAAAAATAGTTGCCCATTTTCAAAACTTGCCAGGCGTGAATGTAAAGAAACCAAAATGATTTGAAATGATTTGAATTTGTGCCTATTTTTTAAATTCCTTGAAACATGTCGACTGCTTTTACATATTTTCTTTAGTTTGAATCGTTAAATCGATTAGAAAATAAAAAATAAAACGCTTGGAATTGGTGTTAAGATTATTAAGTATCTTACAGAATTATCTCGTTCAGTAAAAAATGACAAATCGATAAGAAAATGCGCTTCAAAAATAGTTGCCCATTTTCAAAACTTGCCAGGCGTGAATGTAAGGAAACCAAAATGATTTCAAATGATTTGAATTGTGCCTATTTTTTAAATTCCTTGAAACATGTCAACTGCATTTACATATTTTCTTTAGTTTGAATCGTTAAATCGATTAGAAAATAAAAAATAAAACGCTTGGAATAGGTGTTAAGATTATTAAGTATCTTACAGAATTATCTCGTTCAGTAAAAAATGACAAATCGATAAGAAAATGCGCTTCAAAAATAGTTGCCCATTTTCAAAACTTGCCAGGCGTGAATGTAAAGAAACCAAAATGATTTGAAATGATTTGAATTTGTGCCTATTTTTTAAATTCCTTGAAACATGTCGACTGCTTTTACATATTTTCTTTAGTTTGAATCGTTAAATCGATTAGAAAATAAAAAATAAAACGCTTGGAATTGGTGTTAAGATTATTAAGTATCTTACAGAATTATCTCGTTCAGTAAAAAATGACAAATCGATAAGAAAATGCGCTTCAAAAATAGCCGTCCATTTTCAAAACTTGCCAGGCGTGAATGTAAAGAAACCAAAATGATTTGAAATGATTTGAATTTGTGCCTATTTTTTAAATTCCTTGAAACATGTCGACTGCTTTTACATATTTTCTTTAGTTTGAATCGTTAAGTCGATTAGAAAATAAAAAATAAAACGCTGGAAATTGGTGTTAAGATTATTAAGTATCTTACAGAATTATCTCGTTCAGTAAAAAATGACAAATCGATAAGAAAATGCGCTTCAAAAATAGTTGCCCATTTTCAAAACTTGCTACGCGTGAATGTAAAGAAACCAAAATGATTTGAAATGATTTGAATTTGTGCCTATTTTTGAAACTCCTTGAAACATGCCGACTGTTTTTACATGTTTGCATATTTTTGTAGCAAATGAGGTTTTCAATAAGGTAACATGTATTAAGCGCGAGTTCAGATGAAAATGTTTTTACAGCATGTCCAAAAAAGTATTTTTTATATCCTATCACTTCATGAAAAAAAAAATTATCAGAAAGTATTAATATAAATATTACAAATTTTGGTGGCTCAAGGGCCCCTCGCAATGAAGTGAACCGGGTTCGAATCTCAGAGATGGATGATCAATGCGAAGTCTGCACTCGGCTCACACAGACAACAGCGCTGACATAAAATATCCTCAGTGGTAGATGCATCATTATTTAGAGTCCACTTGCCGCCAGAGTAACCATGGAAGTTTTTCGTGGTTTTCCTTTTATTGCAGCCCAAACGGGGGTTAGTCCTCTCAAACCTTCCTAAACGAAGGTAGAATTTCTCCAAATACTTGATAAAGAGTTCCATTGTCGTCGATTGGGTTCAAATTTATAGGGCTACGGAGTTTAACATTGGTAGTCGTAAACTTAAATTTGAGTCAGCTGTTTAATGACGATTCTAAAATAAAAAAAAAGATATAAATAATGCGTATTCAACGGAATTACACAGTAAAAAAAACCGTTAACAGTATAAAGTACTGGCACATCGGGTTGATCATCCGTAAAATCCATTTTACCGTAATTTTTACGATAATATTTATTTAATTAAAATGATTCAGAGATTTTACGGTAATTATTACTGTAAAAATTACTGTATATCAGTTTTATTCTTCCCTAACATCTTCCGGGAGAAATGCATCATACGTTAAAAGTACCGGCATTCTGAATTCCGGTAAATTTTACCGGAATTTTTCACAGTATGTATATTTTTCACTTAATCAATATTTTGCCATTTTCTCCAGCACCACCGGATAACGCTTTCAGTAAATATTGATTATATATCTATATTTTATTAATATTTTTTTCGAGAATCTGAAATAAGTTAAGAAATAAAAAGCTCGATTTTAATCTTATCTTACTTTTTTCAATGATCCCAAAATAATTCGAAAATCGAATTTGAAAAAGAATGTGTGAATGCAAGATAGTTTTTCACTTAAAAAATATAGCTGAAGGGAAAAATATAAGTATTTTCACCAACCCACTGTCCACCATGTGGTTTGGGGGATTAGAGTCTTATCGAATTTTCTTTTTACTTTGCAGTACTTGTAATTATGGGCTTATTTCGTTTCCTTTATCCTAAGGAAACATATTGATAAAAAATATATTTCGTAGAAAAAAGTTTTATTAAAAATGGAGGTACAAAAAATTTTGTAATTTAATTCAGATGGATAAATGCTCTAAGAATTGTAATTGCAGTTTTAATGATATTTGCTGTATAAAAATTATTTGGAAACAATTGTATATACATTAAGCAATTCATTAGTCATCTGTGGCAGATAGACTAATGAATTCTTACAGTGACGGAAAACCGATACGAATACTTGATTCCCAATCCCTGATGTAAAACGCTTAATTTTTGATAAAATCCAATAGTAACTTTCCTAAATCTTTAGTTTGAAAGATAGATACTAATGATTCCCATAAATATATGCATATTTGATTCCGAGTGGTATTAGCACTCGCTCGTTAATTATAATTTTTTTTTAAAAATTAAAATAAATAAATAAATTTAAGAACATTTTAATACTTTATGGCATTAAACGTGTTGTAACAGATAGGCATATATGGGTATTGCTGTAAACGATACTGGGTCTTTTTAAAATTACTATCGCGTTGAAAAAATAGTTAATTAATTAATTTTAATTGTTTTCTTTAATTAATTAATTAAAGAAAATTAGAGGAAGATCGATACTTACTTTTTATTACATTCTTCTTAAGAAACTAGTTTATATTTAGCACCTTAAACATATCAGCAAATAATAAAGTGCCATCTAAAAACGTATACAAAAAGCGCGTACAATACATTTAACACGTGTACTTTTATACATATAAGCATACTTAATACGTATACAGGTTAGAATTTATAATGTTTTTTCTCAACAAGTACAAAATATAGTTACACATAGCTCTCTAAAATATGGAGTTGCAAGTTTGACAAAACATAACAAATTTCCTCAAAGCATTCATTTTTTGCATCAACTGTGTGGCGCAATCGGAGGATAAAATAGTAGATAAATGTGAAAATATGTTGTTGTTGTTAAATTATGCCTGTTTAGGCAGAAGGGGTGCGATTGTTCTTGTTTTACAGTGGCGCCATCTATGGTCAAGAATTCGATTTCTGCCGCACCATACGTCTCACCCGTTTATAAGGCGGACCCATTCATACATCCATTAAATCATCCACAGATCGTAATTTTGACCTGATTCAGAGAAAGATCGATCTCCAATCCAGTACCCCCAGAGGTTCTGATTTGTTATGGGAACACGGAGGACTTTTGCAACTCGACAGATTTAGCGTGCATCTGTCACTTTACTGCACGGTGAGTCTTGGGCCGTCGGGATTCGAACCCACGAACTCTCGGACATGGGCCCAGAGCCCTACCGACCAGGCTATCCCGGTCCACGTATAATATGGCTTGACATTCAGCAGAAAAAAAAAGTTTTGTTTTCAGTCAAACAGCGCCATCTTTTGAAAAACTGTGTGATAATTTTTGAAATTGAAGGATAACAATTATAGTTTCCTAAGAATAAGATCTCTACTGAGGAATGCATCTGAAACTTGGGCATGGAATTTCGTGTATTAAAAAATTTTTGAGATTTTTAGAAGAAAGATGTTTTTGCTGTGTACTCAGTGAGAACCAAATGGACGAACCAGGGAGAAGATGCCGTAACTTAGAATTCAACAAGTTCTATAAACAACCTGATGTTGAAAAATTCATGAAAAATCGCAGAGAATCAAATGGGTTGTTCATCTGGATAAAATGCGAGAAAATTATTTTGACGAAACACATGTGCACTAAATCTCAAGATAGACCTTCACAGAGATACATTGATTGTTTTAAAAGGACTTGACTGAAAAGACTTAAAAAGTCTTAGAGTCCATCCATGACTGTCGAATCAATAAAGAAGTGAGTGAGTAATTATTTAGGTTTTACAAAAAAATAATATAAAATATGAGATTAAAATATTTAAACAGAAACTAATTAATTAAAAACATATTTGAGAATTAGTTCGAAATATAGTATGATGTATGTTTAATTAATGGATTGTTCTATTTCTTTACTGTCTTGGGTGGGTCTTGGTTTCGCCGGACATCTTTATTTTTTGATGACGGTTCCTCACCTAAAGAGCGTTAAGGTCTTGCTGTAAGAAGTAGTATATATGAACTTTTCTAGAAAGATTTTTGTACTTATTCCAAAAAAGCTTTATTATTTTTTGATAAAACAAAAATATCATTTAAACTTATTGAAACATTAAATTAATGACTAGTTTAGAATGTTGCCTTCAAATTTTATAGAAAGCTATATTTCGCACCAGGAAGAATTTTCCGATGGCCTATAAATTAACTATAATATTTTAATTTTACGTTTCAGGTGGTGAGCTTTTTATACTAACTATTTTGATGCTATTGTCTAATGATGAGAAATTTCAATAATATTAATCAATTAAAATAACACTCCCAGATAGTAAGCATTCTCACGACGAACATTGTATTTTATTTTTATTTAGTTAGCATTGAAAGATCGACTGATTAAGCCTTTTTTAATTTACGCTTCTTAGAAATATTAGCATGCAAAGCGTGTCACCATAAAAACTAATTAAAATTTGCAAAACAATTTACAAAAAAATCTAATTTTTAAACTATTTATAACATACACTTTTAACCATTTTCTTAATTCTAACTTTATCTAGGCTCTCAAACGCAACATTTTGTTGGTGTTGAAAACTTAGCAGGTCAATTCTCCCTTATAAAGTGTTCCAAAAAGTTTATAAAAACCTGCATAAATAAACGTTGTTTTAGTTAGGGTTAAAAATTTCTAAAGCAAACCTTGAAAAGGTGAATTTGTTTTAGAACGCTTCCTACTCTTAATTTGCGAATGATTCATTATCAAATTTCAGAAAGTTTTTTCTAGTCTTGTTTAGTAAAATAAGATTCAATATCTATAGAAAATGGTTGTTTATGCAAGTGTGATGGAAACCTCATAGCGCCTAAACTTGCATAATTAAATTTAACATTGTTTCAATCTTATTCTGCTATCTGGGTTTGCTGTTAACGTAAAAATAACTATTACAATTCAAGTATTTTAATTTTAAAAGGAATCCATCTGGTTCAATTATTCTCGATTTCAGAAGGTTTATCGAGCCTTGCTTTGAAAAAGAATATTTAATTTAGATTTAAAAGCGTTATGTAAGATTAATACGAATCTAATCACGCGTAAATCAGGATAGTTAAATCTAACTTTGTTTCAAGCTTGATGGTTTATTTGCTTATCATTTAGATATCTTGTTTATCTTTGTGATAAAGGTTATTGGCATTAAAATCAACCCTGCATTACTATCTGGGATTGATAAAAGCATAAATTAACTATTCCTATGGATTTAATTATTTTTCTTTTAAGGAATCTATTACACTGTAAAAAAATTCCGCATAAAATCAAAGAACAAAGTACTGGCACTTTGTAAATGCACTCATACGTAAAATCTGTTTTTACCGTAAAATATTATACCATAATTTATAAAGTAAATTTTATTTATTTAGAGTGATTTTAAAATAATTATTACAGTAAAAATTACGGAATATCAGATTTATTGTTCCGTAACATCTTCCGGTTAAAAAATTGATTTTACGGTACGGTATGTAATGCACCCTCAGTGCTGGTACTTTTTACCGTAATTTGATTCGGAATTGTTATCATTTTTTTTACCGTGAAGCTTTACAAGAAACACTCATCTCTAATGTATATTCCACATTACGAATATTCCACATTACATATTAATACTTCTAAAATGATTCAGTATTTAGAAAAATATGAGTAATCGGCATTCAACATATATTCTTATAAATTTCATTTATATCAAATTTATTTATTTATGCCTTTTTTATACTGATAGACGAACAGAATGACAAACAGATTGCTCTTTCAAGGAAACAGACAACAAAATAACGAAAAACAGCTAGAGATAATTTAATTTAGAAAGAACCTAATTGATTTGGATTAAACTAAAATCTATTCAAGGTGACATTAAAATTGTTTTTATTAAGGAGACATGGAAGATGAAGCGGAATAGTTATTGAGCAGAAAGAGAATATTTTAAAGGGTTTTTAAAATAAGCAGTAGATGCATTTTTTGTTGTGTTGGGAAAATGAACTCAATATATTTGTAACCGTTTAACCTTGTGCACTCCACTGCAACTAAGAGGTAGCATCAAGAGCTACCACTTTGAAATTTAAAAACTATGTATCTCAATCTTACATTACCACTTAATTTTACGTTTATTAGCTGTTATATAGCATTGCGTCATGTATTTCATGTAAATTGTGCTTACATTTTAATTTAAGAAGCAATTTCATGAGCTCAGAGTGACAAAGGTCAAACATACACTCGAGATACGGCGAAATACGCAAAAAAATAAAATTCAGTTAGTGGGTCCAATTTTTGGACCGGTCTCCTGACCAAACTATGGGGATCATATTTTTCTGATTGCGACTACGTTGTTTTGGGGATCAATAAATCGGAATCTGTCGAAAAAAAGGCATGTTTATTCAGGGAAAGTACTTTTTTTGTCTGATTTCGTCACTTCAAATAAGGTCTGCACTTATTAATTAGCATATGCGTAGTCACACCCTTAAACCATTAAGAGTCCTAGAACTGAAAGCTCCAATCATTAGATCAAAAGTTATTCAGAATGGACCTTTTTTTCGCACTTTACATTATGAAATAGAATGTTACACTTTAGCTAACACTCATTTTGAGGTCTTGTTTTATAAACTTGAAGGTTGATTGAAGTTGGATATTCATGTAAATTAAACTCATTATTTTCCTTACTCAAAGCATTTACTCATATTTTTTTTTTCTTAATCAAAATTCGTAACGGAAAAATATGAAAAATAATTGCGAAAAGTTTATTCTAAGCAAATAGAATAGTTGTTTCAAGGTTACACAATGTTTCTACATTCCACACTTCCCCATGTTTTCGGCAAATTTTGCTTTTTTTCCCGCGTGTGTATGTTTCAACTTCTTACTGAAATACATTATTAAAAAAAAAAAAAATAAATCAAGATTTGTTGCAACCATGGTAACAGAAAGGGGCAAAGTGAGGTGAGTGGGAAAATCGAATTACTGTTTGGTTCAGTTCGGAATTTGGAAAAAGTACAATAAAGAAAAGTGACATAATGTGAGATCTACTAGTACGGTTAGAAATAGTTTATAGAAAATAAAATCTAAGATTATCAGTACTTTTTTATTTGATTTAAATTAAAAAGATCTATATTCCCTTGAATGATAGAAATAGTTTATTTCATGTCATTTAAAACTTTTTGTAAAGGAGTTTCTAAGTAACGATAACGGTATGAAATTAATATTTTAATTCATATTATCGAGAACATTTGTTACAAGTCTAATAAGATGTAGAACTGAACTCTGTTTCGTTGTGTGGAATCTCGAATTCTGTAATTAAGTTAAGAAGTTACTTTTTCTGTTTTACGTTTAAGGATAATTTGCTCAAACTTTTTAACAGTAACTGGTTAAACATAATATACAGGGTGTTTATAAAGTCCCGGACCCATTTTGATGTTCAATAACTCATAAAATAATAAAGATAGATTAAAATTACTAACATAATTGGTTAGATAGACTCAAAAAGTTTCATGACCCTTGTCAATGAACTTCCACGTGTGCCCCCTTCGTCGCACGGAGAATATCAAGTCCATAGTCAATTTCACGCCAGGTAGCGGCAAGCAGGTCGGCATCAACAGAGGCTATTGCGGTTGTAATTCTGGCTTTTAGGACATCAATGTTCGACACGATCCTCCCGCAAACATTGTTTTTTATAAATCCCCGAGGAAAAAAGTCCAGCGGCGTTATATCAGGTGATCAGGTGACCGAGTCATTGGGCCTTTCTCTTTTTTACAGAAAAGATGGTCTCGTCAGTCGTATACTTAGACTTGTTGGAAAACTTCGTATTTCCACAACTAGAAGAACTTCAGCCACATGTCTTTTTGCAACAAGATGGTGCGCCACCTCATTAGGGTATCATCGTTCGTAGTTCTTTGAATGGCCATTTTCCAGGAAGATGGATTGGGCGAGGAGGTCCAATTCCTTGGCCATCCAGATCACCTGATATAACGCCACTGGACTTTTTTCCTTGGGGATTTATAAAAAACAATGTTTGCGGGAGGATCGTGTCGAACATTGATGTCCTAAAAGCCAGAATTACAACCACAATAGCCTCTGTGGATGCTGACATGCTTGCCGCTACCTGGCGTGAAATTGACTATCGACTTGATATTCTCCGTGCGACGAAGGGGGCACAAGTTCATTGACAAGGGTCATGAAACTTTTTGAGTCTATCTAGTCTATCCAATGAAGTAAAGCATCACTGGCTACGGTCAGTGTGTGGATGGGTGACCACTTGGATCAGTCTGCGTAGGGACCGAGGGTGTGCGGTATTGGTCCTCACTGTGCTACCGTAAAGTGCTCGACTTCGCGCGCAAGTCGTCGGGCTACCGAAGCGGGGTGCCATCCCCTCCGCAGAGGATCAAAATTGTGATGGCATGTCTTCGGATCATCCTCCGGGATGTTTCCCAGACCGTCGCCAATAGCCCATTCTGCAGCTCCAGTGCGACATAAATTAACAACAACAACAACAACTAACCATTTATGTTATTAATTTAAATATATCTTTATTATTTTATGAGTTATTAAACATCAAAATGGGTCCGGGAATTTATAAACACCCTGTATATTACTATTTATAGTATAAACAGTATATACCGTTTTTTAAGGAATCGGCTAAATATAACACATTGTTATTTAATAAAGAATAATGCAGGGAATTTAAAATAACTTTATTTATCGTATTTTAACAAATGCTTTACATTTTTAAATACTTTCATGCATATTCTAGAAATGCGTGACATCGAAATTGTAAATTAAATGGCTCGTAGCAAGAAACAAAACATATTAGAAAAATATAAATAAAAGTTTAATTTCAGACCTATGAAATTAATTAAAGTATTAAACCAATACAGGATCAAAGTTGTAAATATTTAAAATTGAATTTATTTTAATGCATGGTTTCCTGCAACATGAAGGTAAATATTTGAAATTTAATTTATTTTAATGCATGTTTTCCTGAAACATGTAAGGTTTTTTTCCGTTTCAAAAAAAATAATAATCTAAGAATAATTAAATAATTATATAGTCTTTTAAGACAGCAAACTAAATTTTTAATTTTTAATGTGTAATACAATGTTCATTGAAAATAATTTATAATTTAATGAACCAAAAATTAATGAGTCTGTTTCAAATGTTTCTAATTAGAACCAGATAAATTATTTTAAATCTAACGTAGCTGCAATTTTAGCGACGGTTAGATTGAATTGTGACGTTCATCTTTAAGAAAAGAGACTTTTTACACTAAGAAATAAAATATGATCAAACACTTGGAAGAAAAATTGCTGCGTTTCTGGCTTTATGGGAACAACAAAAACCTTGGTAATTTTTACCTTAGTGGCTTTGGTAATTATTTCAGTAAAATTAGTAATAACAGTGATATAATGTATAGGATGCAAAATATGCTGCTTTTATGAGATGCTTTTACAAGACGTTACAAATTTGGTAACTTTGTCTTAGAGCATGGCATCAAAAAACATTTATTCGGTTAAATTTACTTCTCATTATTGAAATATTTACTAAATCTCGGTAAAAAAAAAAAAATAAATAAATAAAATTAAAAAAAAAACTATAATTTTGGAAATTAGAAATTTCGATTAACTTTTACCACACGGAATTATTACCAAACGGATGATTTAAATATTGTGTATTTTCTTAACACAAATGTTATTACCATAAAGTGCGGTATTTTCACCAGAATTTTTTTCCGAGTACATAATTTTGATTAGCTCATTTTGTTTCCTGCAAAACATGTTAAGTACAATACAAGTTTCATAAAATCCGTTATCATTTCTTTTTCTTTTCAGAAGTATTCAAAATTCTTGATTTATGTTGTTTATGTATCAAAGGAAAAAAAATTGCAATCATTACCTTTCCTCAAAAATATTCAAAGTACAAAATGATTCCCTGGAATCTATTATTATTTTTCACTTTTTATCAAACTTATGATGGTCAGTTTCGATAAGAAGACTTTATAAACAGCACCTCAACTCAATTTTTTTCCCAAATCATTTTAAGTACAAAAAGTTTTGATAAAATCAGTTATCATTTGTTATTATTTGAGAAGAAAAAAATAAAAATTCGTTACAGTGCTTTCCTGAATAAAAGGTTATGATTTGGACTTAGGGTTCTTTTAACATACGAGGTACACCTTAAAAAAAGTCTTTACAAAGATTACCTCGGTTCGTTTTGTCATCAAAACATATTTTCAATACGAAACAAAATATGTGATATACGTTATATTTTCTATCAGAAAGATTTTTCCGTCTTTTTTTAAACAAAACTTGGCCTTAAAGCATATTAACAGTGTATAAATTTAATTAGAAATGTGTGGTATCAAAGGAGGCATTAAATCTTCCAATTATCACTTTCTGCAATGCATGGATGTGAAATTAAACACAAACCACTCAGTTAACTAGAAAACAAATGACGTTTTATGCACTCTGACAATCGTATTATTGTTCCACAGATTTGTTTCTTGAACTTTCTGTAACTCTAAATTATAAATAAAAATTCATGATTTCCCGAAATGCAGATGAGAAATCTGGAAAGAATAGTCAAAAGATGACTTTATTTATTCCTTTCTTCAGAAAAAGTGTAAAATTAAAAAAAAAAGCTTTCACGTTAATGCGAAATTAATTCAATCATTATTTATACCAGTTCAGATATTTTATGTACAGTATAAAAACATGTAAGATGGATCTTTTCAATGCAGGAAGCACTGGCACATCTTCAAGTAGTCATGCTTCATTTTTAAGGCTTTAGAATAGTCTTCATCTAAACAAAAAGTAAAAATAAATAAATGATAATGAATTGATTAACATAAATAATTATTATAACAGAATACTAAATATTACGCAGAGACGTCGAATTATATAAATATTAAATTAAATAAAGTTGAATAAAGCTGAATATCTAACAAATCGAAACTATAAAATCATACAAAAAGTACTAGCAGCCTGAGTGTTGTGGAACTTTGTACCGTAAAATTTTAGAATAAGAATAGCCTTCATCTAAATAAAAAGTAAAAATAAATAAATTAAAATGAATTGATTTTCATAAATATTTATTATAGAATACTAAATATCACGCAGAGACGTCTAATTATATAAATATTAAATTAAATAAAGTTGAATAAAGCTGAATATCTAACAAATCAAAACTATAAAATCATACAAAAAGTACTAGCAGCCTGAGTGTTGTGGAACTTTGTACCATAAAATTTTAGAATAGGAATAGTCTTCATCTAAATAAAAAGTAAAAATAAATAAATTAAAATGATTTGAATACCATAAATATTTATTATAGAATACTAAATATTACGCAGAGACGTCTAATTATATAAATATCAAATTAAATAAAGTTGAATAAAGCTGAATATCTAACAAATCAAAACTATAAAATCATACAAAAAGTACTAGCAGCCTGAGTGTTGTGGAACTTTGTACCATAAAATTTTAAAATAAGAATAGTCTTCATCTAAATAAAAAGTAAAAATAAATAAATTAAAATGATTTGAATACCATAAATATTTATTATAGAATACTAAATATTACGCAGAGACGTCTAATTATATAAATATTAAATTAAATAAAGTTGAATAAAGCTGAATATCTAACAAATCAAAACTATAAAATCATACAAAAAGTACTAGCAGCCTGAGTGTTGTGGAACTTTGTACCATAAAATTTTAAAATAAGAATAGTCTTCATCTAAATAAAAAGTAAAAATAAATAAATTAAAATAATTTGAATACCATAAATATTTATTATAGAATACTAAATATTACGCAGAGACGTCTAATTATATAAATATTAAATTAAATAAAATTGAATAAAGCTGAATATCTAACAAATCAAAACTATAAAATCATACAAAAAGTAATAGCAGCCTGAGTGTTGTGGAACTTTGTACCATAAAATTTTAAAATAAGAATAGTCTTCATCTAAATAAAAAGTAAAAATAAATAAATTAAAATAATTTGAATACCATAAATATTTATTATAGAATACTAAATATTACGCAGAGACGTCTAATTACATAAATATTAAATTAAATAAAGTTGAATAAAGCTGAATATCTAACAAATCAAAACTATAAAATCATACAAAAAGTACTAGCAGCCTGAGTGTTGTGGAACTTTGTACCGTAAAATTTTAGAATAAGAATAGTCTTCATCTAAATAAAAAGTAAAAATAAATAAATTAAAATGATCTGAATACCATAAATATTTATTATAGAATACTAAATATTACGCAGAGACGTCTAATTATATAAATATTAAATTAAATAAAGTTGAATAAAGCTGAATATCTAACAAATCAAAACTATAAAATCATACAAAAAGTACTAGCAGCCTGAGTGTTGTGGAACTTTTTACCGTAAAATTTTACAGAACAAAATATAAATAAAACGTAATTTTTAAGGTAATATTTATTGTTACATATTCTCTGTAATTAAACAAATATTACTGTAAAAAGTAGGTATAAAATTTTAGGTAAAAACAAGATTTTACAGTAAAATGTATTTTGCGTTTGCTGCACTCAGGGTGTTAGTAGCTTTTACTGAAATTTTATCCAGAAATTTTCGCAGTGTATTTTTAAACATATAACTGCCTAGCACCTCAATTCTAACGTTAAAAATATTATTCCCATATTTTTTTTACTTATTTACTGTGTGCATCACGTTTTGATAAAAAGTAAGTGCTTCTTTTCTCGAAGATAATGTTATTTTGATACTAAAACAATGACCTTGAAAACTGTGGCAACCTTGTTTAATCATAACTTCTTTCATTGATATATTTACCTAGAATTTTATTTCTTTTCATATACATTTATTCCTCTTTTTCTACAATTTAATTCAACTTTTTATATACATTATTTCTTGTTGAGATTAACCTAACCAATTATAATACATTGGGATACATTATAATAGGTTAGGTTGTATTATATTGGGATAACCTAACCGTAACCTATGGAATTAGGTTAAGGTTTGGATAAGGCTGGAATTGGTTAAGGTTAGGTTAAGGTTAGAATTACGTTAAAGTTAGGTTAACTATCCTTAACCCGTCCTTAACCTATTAGAAAGCACTATTTCAGAGCGGTTTTGCTTTACATTATTGAAAAAAAATATTTACTATTATGTTTTAATAATCTGGAAATGAAAATAGCATTATTTTAACTAATAAAAGGGTTTTTATAATTTAACCTTATGTTTAATATAGATATAGATCAAAAGATATCAAACGCTGAGAGAAAAAATTGACAAAACTACCAGAATATGGTAAAAAATTTTGGAAAATTTAACATGCTACCTTATATCATGGCATAAAAATCATTAATTTGTTTGAAATTAATTTTCAGTTTTGTTTCTCTTATATTAAATGTGTGGTAATAAGAACTGTAATTTTGAAAATTCCAATTATTTGTTACCATATAAACAGAGAAAAATTACTAAATGAATTGTTTAAGTACGGTATGCTTTGGTTTTATTAAATAGAATTTTTTTGGAAGGGGGGTTGACCCAGAAATACCTTTACCATATAGCATGTTAATTTTATCAAAAATTTATTTTCTATAAAATATCAAGAACTCATTTTAATATCTTTTTCTGAATATGGTAGATATTTTTGTCCCATTGTTTATTACATTATAAGTATCCGAAAGTAATAAGATTTTACATTTAGGGCTATTTAACGCCTGTCTTTATTGCATAATTTGATTATGCGTAATTAAAGCACTGTCGTACCTACCTAAATCCAGGCCATAGTGTGATAAAGAGCATTATGAGCAACAGTAAGTTTCTGAATGTGCAGTTAGATGCTGAATCGACTTCTAAAAGAATAAATAATTAAATAAATAAAAAAACAAGCAAAAAATATAAAAAAGTAAACATGAAAACATTTCAATTTGAAAAAAAGAAGAAGAAAAACAGAGTATTATTTAAAACACTAGTTTTTTTTTTATTTAATGGAAGTTTAATGTTTGTCATTTCTATAAAAATCAACAATAAATTTTATAATGATCCTTTTCTTCTTAAAAATTTTTATTTTTTATTTTTCCCTTTAACTTCTCAAATAAAAAGATCTAAAACAAGAATTTAGTACAAAAAAATATAAAGCAAAATCCCTACTGTTCAAAGAATATATTTTTTCATCAAATGAAGTAAATTAAATAACGTCTGTTGTATTTTTTATGCATTTCCAATTGCGCGTAACTTAAATGCTCCAATTAATTAATGCAGACCGAAATTTTAATCACGATTAACTAAACTGAAGGCAGCCGATAAAAAAAAACATTTTCGAATTCTTTTAAATTATTTTTTAATTTGAATGTAAATTATTTCTTTTTTACTTCAGTAAAAGTTACTCGCAATTTCTTAAAATGTTTTAAGATTATGAATGGAATAATAGTTCAACAATCTAAATAATTTTAAATTTAAATAAATCCAATTACTAATTACTATTTGAACACTCGAACTATGGATCACGTAAATTTACGTTCTGTTTTAAATTGTGACTTCTGAGAGTGAAAAATTAGAACAGAAATTTTAATTACTATTAACTAAAATTAAGATATCCGATAAAAAAAAATACATTTTCAAATTCTTTTCAATTTTTTTTTTAAATGTAAATTATTTATTTTTCACTTCGGTAAAAGTTACACGCAATTTCTCAAAATGTTAAGATTATGAAGAGAATAACGGTTCAACAATCTAAATGATTTTAAATTTAAATAAATCCAATTACTATTTTAACACTCGAACTATGGATCACGTAAATTTACGTTCTGTTTTAAATTGTGACTTCTGAGAGTGAAAAATTAGAATAGAAATTTTAATTACGATTAACTAAAATTAAGATAGCCGATAAAAAAAAAAAACATTTTCAAATTCTTTTCAATTATTTTTTTTTTTAAATGTAAATTATTTATTTTTCACTTCGGTAAAAGTTACACGCAATTTCTCAAAATGTTAAGATTATGAAGAGAATAACGGTTCAACAATCTAAATAATTTTAAATTTAAATAAATCCAATTACTATTTTAACACTCGAACTATGGATCACGTAAATTTACGTTCTGTTTTAAATTGTGACTTCTGAGAGTGAAAAATTAGAATAGAAATTTTAATTACGATTAACTAAAATTAAGATAGCCGATAAAAAAAAAATTTCGAATCATTCTCCATTATTTCTTTACTTTAAATATAATTTTTTTTCTTTTTCCTTTCAGTAAGCATTAATTGCAATTTCTTAAAGTGTGAAGATTATTAACAGTTTACCTGAACTTACTTTCCTCTATACTTTAAATTTTAACCTCTTCCTTCTCGCTCCCGTGAAAATGACGGGGTGAGGTTTCGCCCTCTATTTCTCGCTCCCGTGATATTGACGGGTTGGAGTGTTCAGTAGTAACGCGCTAATAAGAATAAAACTAATTCATTTCTTTTGCTCGGAAAACATTTTATTTTTCATTTTACACACCAGATGGCAGTATCAGGATATTTTTAAGGTAATTGTAAATAGTTAGTTTATTTTATACTAGATGTCAGCACTAATCAAATATGTACTACAAATACAAAAGCCAAAATAATATGCCCTTTTATGACCATTTTTTTGAAAATTAACCGAACGTTAAGGGGTTAATATACCAATGGTGATGAAAAAAGCCTACCATGATACAGCGTTCTCTTAAGTTTTAACATACTAAGATAACATGTAAAAATTTAGAATGGTGTTAAGTAAAGCCCGCTTCACGTGATACTTTCATTTTTGAGAATTCAGGAGAATCAATAGGATTTATTCGTGAATTTTACGTAATTTTGATAAAATGATATTACCATTGAGATGTTTGGTAAAAAAAAAGCTTTGGTATAGTTTACGTAATATTAACAGAATGGATTTTACTAACTACCCTTTGGTAAGATTCAGAATTAAATTTTACGAAATTAAATTTCAAGAATTAAATATTTAAGAATACAATTTCTGAGAAATTTTTAAAATATTTGAGAATTTAATTTTACAAAAGACTGTCTAAAGAATATTTATTATTTAGATTAATTGACGATGCAAATTTACTATTTAAATTTCGGTAAATTTTGGTTCTTATTTATGTAAAAATTCTTTTTTTTTTTTTTTTTTTTTTTTTTTGGATAGCCATTTTTTTGTATAATTTCACATTTCAACCTATATACATTTTGACGCATTGTTGACATAAATATTATGTAAAAATAAGATATTCATTCTTACCAAGTAAAAAGTGGTTGGTAAAATATTAAAAAAAAAAAACGAATTTATTTACTGATAATTTTACTTGAATTTTAAATTTTTTTGAAAGCCATTTTTTGCTATAATTCGACGTTTTATTTTCACGTAAATTATAAGTATTTTTGACATAAAATTGATGGTTTTGTGCTACCTGGGCGTCATTTTGAGGGCATTATTCGTAAAACCCATTTTGTAGTAAAATATTATGCATGAATTTATACAGTTATATTTATCTAACAAGAGTAATTCAGTGATTTTACCATAATTATTACTGTAAAAATTATGGTATATCAGATTTTTTGCCCCGTAACAAGTTCCGGTAAAAATGAAATTTCCGGAAAAGAACCCTGGCTCACAGTTTGCCGGTACTTTTTACCATTATATAATCCGTAATTTCTTTTACGGTATATGAGTTATTGTAAAGAAACGGTTAATTTCTGTAGTTTAAATTAAACATTCCTCAGAGGAAAGTGTTGATTTGTGACTTTCCTCTGAGGAATGTCTCCTCTCTGAGGAATATATGTCATGTATTTTTGTGAGAGGAGACATTCATTCACAAAATGTCATATCAGTAAACAATAAAGATTCTCTTACCAATAAGTGTGATATCTCTACTGATAATGGCTACTCTACCATAAAAGGAAGCTTCACATTTTATCGCTAATCTCCCGTTGCTTAGCAGTCTCTCGGTTACCGGAATCTGCAGTGTTTTGGATGTGGCTTCTAGGTTTTCTGTATCGACAATAACTCCATGGTCTACAGTGGTGTCATTGTCATCAATCTGAAATAAAAATGAAAACACACAATTGATCTTTGTTGCTTTCAATTTATACTAAGGGGATTCAAGATATTCTGAAATAATTAGGTTCCAAATTGTGCCTTAAAAGGGTTTCCAGATAGTAGGGGAGAGTGGGGTCAATTGTAACATTTTTTACTTAACTATTTTTAACTAACAAAAAATCCAATATATTATTAGTATTAATTGACAGACGAGTAAAGTAGACTCTCCTCTGGTAGAAAAAAAATAAATACCTTATTTTAAATGTTGTTATATTAGTTATTAACAATTTTTGACAGTCGTGCACTTGTTACAATTGTCCCCACTTACGGGGTCAATTGTAACAGTTCATAAATTCAACTAAAACATAGTTAATCATACATATTATCATAGTTGTGATATATTTTTTTATTGATTAAAATAGTAGTGATATTTTAGAAGTAAAAATAATAATGAGCAGAGAACTAAGGGGTTAAAAGTTTTAATTTGTGCTGTGAAAGGTGACAAATAAAATAATGCACATGCAATATAATATAAATGATATAGGAAACTGTTGGTGGTTCTTCAAGAGTTAAGTAATGGTTTGTAAACAAAAGAAATGGGACCTAAAGGGTTAAACAATTGCAATTGAATTTATGAATTTATTTTCAGCTGTTACAATCGCCCCTTTACTTATTGTTACAATTGTCCCCAAGACGCCATTTCAGCTTCATTTGTTAAAAACAATGCTAGTTAATTGACATAACTAATCTTTTTTTTTTTTAAATGTTAATTAAGGTGTCCACTTACATATTCTGTTAATAATTTTCATCTGTTTAAACAAAATTACTTTGTAACAATATAATATTCTAATACCAAAAAAAGTACTTACGCAGCGTCAAAATATCTTTTGTGATGTAACTCTTTCAAAAGTACATAAAAATGGCTGACAGCAGGGGTGTACATGTAGATTTATTAAATACACCTTGTGCGCCACCTAGGAACCAAATCCAGAACCCGACACTCGAAATTTTTGCTCTATTACAATCGTACCCTGTTACAATTGACCCCACTCTCCCCTATTTATAAGATTAATTTTAATGTTGCAGCAACCTTTATTACTAAAACCCAACAAGGTTTATAAATGAGAAGCAAACAAACCATGCAAGCTTGAAACATGTTAAATCTAACTATGCTAGATTACGTGCGATGAGGTTTGCGTTCAGCTTCCATAAACAGTAGTTTTATATGGAGATTGAATCTAAAACAACCGCGCATCATCATTAAAAAATGCTGCTTATGAGGAATTAACAAAACACGCAAAGGAAAAAAAAATTAAAAACAAGTTTTGCAGTAAAAGCAGAGAAGTTAAATACTTTTTTTTCGTAAAGGTTTATGCGAACCTTTATTTAATGCTTAAAAAAATTAACATTGACATTGTAACATTTCTGCTTTGTAAGAATAATGATTAAGCAGTCAAACTTATTCACCAGTAAAAAAAATTAGAATACAACGTTTGCAGTGAGGTTTGCTTGTTATGTGGGATACGGATTGAAACTGGTATCTATGATTAGAAATATCGTAAGCCTGTTGGAAATCCTCTCCACTATGGACCAGTTTGATAATCGGTGGATTATTTTGATGCTAATTCATTAAATTACAATAAAACAGCATCTCTTGGTCTAATATAATGCAATTTTCGTGAACAATTATTATAAGAAAATACGATAATTTAGTTAAATCAAAGAATCAGTTCAAAAGCTCAAGGGTTGTCAGTCCATAATGGCTTCTCACCCCTAGGAGCAGATGGCATTTCAAAATATGGGTTGCTGTGCAATTATCATAGTGATGTCCACTTATGTGACGTGCTCTTCCCCCTTTTTCTTTATGTGTACGGATTTTAAAACGCCTTTATTAAAAATTTCAAGTGAGTTTTTAAACTTCCAAGTTCAGGGAGCACGATATAAGTTCAAATTTTGAGGCAGATTCAATTATGATAGTTAGATTGATGCCAATAACAATTCGAGTTTAGTGTGAAATAAAAATCGTGCATGTATTTAGTTTAAACCACAGAGATTTCAAATATTCGAATGTATCAGAGAAAATCAATATGGTTTTGCATGTCAAAACAAGAGGTCTAAAAACTTAACTAAACAAAGAAAGAAAAATCCAAATAATAAAAAGATAATAGATAACAATTTTAGAAAACACACAAAATTTCAACTTACGACTGAAAATACTTAGACCAACGTGTTGATAAATAACTTATATTTTAAAAAGAACCTTCAGTGGAATAAAAAGAGATAATTAATTAAACTTATTGCTTCTAACTTTTGTTTCCTGTGAGACTGAGAAAATAGATATTAAGTTTCATACATTTCAAACACAAAATAAGAGAAAATTTACAATAAATACTCCTTTCGCACTTTTACTAAATGAATAATTAAACAAATTATGCAGTCGGCGCACCAGAACGAACTGTTTATTGAAATATGAACCAGATATGGAAGAAGTATTAGTCTTCTAGATACACTTGGCAACTGCTCATGGTTACCTTTCTGCCCACATCTACAGCATTATCATTGCTGTTTGCCTCCTATGAGACAAAAGAAGCAAATGTGGGGACAAATAACACCTGCGTACTTGTGCTCTCCATAGAGAAACAGAATCGACAAGATATTAGAAAGCAAGAGGACTTGGGTTGATAGTGTTTCGTTTTCTTAGGAACTGTCCGATGCTTTATATATATCACGGCGAAACACCGAAATCGGTGGTTGTTGACTTTCCCCGGTGAATGTCGACAAACACCAAATACGTCGGTGAAAGATCGAATATTTCATTACATTCTTGTACATTCGGACCCTCACCGGTGTATGTCGACAATCACAGATATGCTTTGGTGAATGTCCGAAATATTTATTACATTCGATTTGATACGAATTTATTCGATATTTTAACCCTACACTGATGTTTTTTTAAATGTTAAGTGCCACTGCCCGGTATACATTTGCCCGGTATACCCTACACTAATGTTTTTTTAAGGTTAAGTGCCACTGCCCGGTATACATTTACCCGGTATATCCTACACTGATGTTTCTTTAAGGTTAAGTGCCACTGCCTGGTATACATTTGCCCGGTATATCCTACACTGATGTTTTTTAAGGTTAAGTGCCACTGCCCGGTATAAATTTGCCCGGTATATCCTACACTAATGTTTTTTTAAGGTTAAGTGCCACTGCCCGGTATACATTTGCCCGGCATACCCTACATTAATGTTTTTTTAAGGTTAAGTGCCACTGCCCGGTATGTATTTGCCCGGTATACCCTACACTGATGTTTTTTTAAGGTTAAGTGTCTCTGCCCGTATACATTTCCCCGGTATACCCTACACTAATGCTTTTTTAAGGTGAAGTGCCACTGCCCGGTATAAATTTGCCCGGTATATCCTACACTGATGTTTCTTTAAGGTTAAGTGTCTCTGCCCGTATACATTTCCCCGGTATACCCTACACTAATGCTTTTTTAAGGTGAAGTGCCACTGCCCGGTATAAATTTGCCCGGTATATCCTACACTGATGTTTCTTTAAGGTTAAGTGCCACTGCACGGTATACATTTGCCCGGTATACCCTACACTGATGTTTTTTTAAGGTCAAGTGCCACTGCCCCGTATATATTTGCCCGATACTCCAAACACTGATGTTTCTTCTAATCTATCGTCAGTAAGTATTAAAATATGGAATAAATATAAATATATCAAATAAATATAATAATATTAACGAATGAATTAATATAAAATTGGATATAACAAATATTTCGGACATACACCAAGCGACTACTTGAATGTCGACATTCTCCAGATTTCGGTGTTTCACTGTAACACATTTAGTAAGAAAATGTCTTAAAATAAGTAACAATTTCATTATATTTTCTGCTATATTGTATTTGTAAGATCAAACACTTTTAGAAAATATGAGTTCATGTTTTAGAAATAAACAATTTGATTGTTAAATACTTACTAAAACTCCATTTACTACCCAACTCAATTTGGCAGCTGGTTTTGATTTGGCTGATGTGCAATTTAAAGTAACATTATCCCCAAAATCGTATTTGCCTTTTCCCCCTGATATGACTGGTCCTTCCATTGGTAAAACTAAAAAGAAAATATTCAATTTGAATTACAAAAAGCAAATATTTTCAAACTTTTAAGGTGTTTACCATAAATATAGATCATTATTATACAGAAGTAGATGTTTTTTTTATTGAGATTCAAAACTACTACAACTTTTTAAACCACTTCATATAAGGAATATCATTTATTACAATTACATACGTACAATTTGTTCTATTCATTGTTCTACAACAAGATTAATTTTGAAATGTTTATCAACAACGAATTTCTGTGAGTTTATACTATTATTATAATGCTATAAACTAATATGTTTAATGCATAGCAATACATCATTTAATAAAGAGTTTTTTTGCACATTAGTCATAACTTTTATTGGCATTTTAATTTTTTGTAATTTTATTAAAATTAATTACATCAATTTCTTTGGTAAATAACTATCTATATTTTTTAAAAGTTACTTATTAAAATAATTTAAATAACCAGTTACTTAGAATAATAATCAATTGGTTGCATTAAATTATAAACACATATTGTCCTTACTACTCTTTTTAGCGACTTTTTTTTTAACAAACTTAGTACTTAAATATAATTATATTAACTAATTGTATCAGGCTGTTAGGAAGGACAACTTATTTAATATTATTGCTAATATTAGATGTAATATCTAGCTGATCAAACTATATTAACGTGCACTACTAGTAATAGTTAATGTTATGAGGAAAATTCATGATTGGACTAGTTCCAGTTTCTATTCTAAAGATATTAATCAACAGATGATGGCTATTTCACATTGGGTATACTTAGTTGCATGATAATTCTAAACATTATTATTAAATAGTTAATATACCCAGGTATAGTAAAAGTCTGACAATTTCAAATTTCAAAATTGATTATATTGCTTATGACAGTAATGTTTGTGATATGTTTATGATAGTAGCTAGAAGATTTAGCCTTTTATGTACAGTATCGAGTTTATCTGCATGTTATTCAATTTATAATCTCAAATAAACACCTTTGATAGACTTCTTATTCGATAGCAAACAATATAAAAATTCACTCAAACAAGTTAAAAAGTTCCTGGCAGGAAATAAACAAATGCCCGTAAATTTAACATGACCATAAATATAAAGACCAGTTCCTTATTTTTTCCTTTATTTATTAATTTATTTTGAGAAATACGAGGCTACAAACTGTAAAATAACGTATGCTCTCGTAAAATGTATCCTCAGTATGAGCCTTGACGTTGTTTGAGACTCAGGGCGACGCTTTTGTTGAAACAAGGCAAACAGTGGAACAAGGCGAATGTCAAAATATACGGGTGGGAATTGGGGAAAAAATCTAGTTACTTTTGACGAAATTTGTTTCCTCGAAAAAGTGACGATAGTTATTTCCTAAAATTAGATCGGCTGCTTAAAGACAATTATAAAATAAAATAAAAATATAGTTCCTCACTTTGAGGAACCGCTCATTACCAGCATATATATCAGGAAACGGTTTAGTCAAAAATGAAGAAACTTTTATGAGATTTGAGAATCCATTTTTTAAAGCGTACTAAATTAAGTTGAATCAGCACACGAAAATTTTAATAAAAATTATTAGACACATAATGTACTAATAGTCTATTTCAAAAATCCCAAAGGTCACTTCCTCAACTACTGTTTGGCTATAAGAGTTTTAGCTCAGGTAATTAAATTCAACAAATACTACACAAAACACGACATTTACAATGTGTTGTGAAACCCGAAGTGACGTCAGAGTCCATTAAATGTTGCTAGCTATTTGAAAGCTTTTAATTGGAGGATATCAAATGAACATCAAATAATTTTCGAAGCTTTACCTAGAACAACAAATCAAATTACATTATCCGAAATATCTTAAAAGTCACTCGTTGGAAACGGAGCTATTTATAGAAAATGCGCCACTTTTAATCTAATTTACATTACGAGTTGAATAAGATTTCTGTTGTAATAAGATTTCACGGTAAATGAGTTTAGTAAAGCAAAACATACGTCAAGTATTTACGTAAGGAAAATATTATCTCTTTATGTACTTTTTTTCTCGATTTTTGTTCTTTTTTTCGAGATTAATATTTTTTTTTCTATTAAAAATCAAAGTACTTTAGTTTTTTAAAGGTTGTTTTAAAACATATATTACCTTGAACAAGGGTTTTTATAAATTTTTTATGTTATTTTTTTTATTTAGCGAACTGCCTTAGATATCTGAAGCAAATAAACTATTCCATCTTAAGATTTAATGACTTTTCGAATCATAATGTAAAATTTTAGACAGTAAAGATTTTGCCACCCATGTTTTAAAAGTTTTCTTTTTCATGTCGATTTTTTGATATATGAAAAAGTTAAAAGATTATTTTAAGGACATTTTGTTTATAACTTACTGAAATTACACTTCAAATGAGTTGTTTAAAACTTAGTACCGCAAACCGAAGCGAGTCTACCTATCCAAGGGCGAGTCTACCCAGTTTAGTTTAATTTAATTTTCACTATTTTAAATTGCAAATAAATTTTTTTTACCGATGGAGGACTTAGTTCAGACTCTAAGGAAGATGGCGATGTAGTAGTTTGATCCGTTTTTATTTATTAGGTGTCTTTTGAACCGACCTGTTCAAACGTCTTTTGAGAGATTTGTATTGAAAATCAGCAAACTTTTAGTTGGTGCTACGTAAGTATATTATTATTATTACTATTTTCTCTTTGGTTAAGTGATAAACTTATCTAAGACTAAGATTACATTAATTTTATATGAAAAAAAAAACAAAAAGAATGTAAGTTTTGCTGTTGTAAACAAAAAGCCAGAATTCGCGGGGCGAGTCTACCCATTCGTATTTAGTTTTAATAAAGCATAATAATATAATTTAGAACTTTGTTTATATTAAAATTAAATCATTTTAAATGAATTTGAGTATATTATTTTAATTCTGCGATGATAAATTTATCATTAATAAGAAAATTTATAGGTTAAATATAAATTTAATATAAAATATGCTTATTTTACCCATTTTTTTCAATTTTCATATTACAAAATTAACTTTTTTTATTTAATGCAAGTTAAATAAATTATTATTTATAAATTATTATTACCTCCCAAAAGAATGGGAAAAGGATTTTTCATGATTTCCAATGTTTGAATTTCGATTTTGTTAATAATCTTTAATTATTATTATTTATTAATTATTTAATTGTAAATTTATATTAATTTTAATTTATTTTTATCAACAATAATCAGAAAAAAATGTTATTTTATAATGTTAATGATTAGAAAAACAAAACTGTGATCAAAATGTGATAATCGATCAAATACTAAATTTTTGTTATTTTATAAATAAAAAAAATGGAATATATAATAAAGTTATGAATTTTACTTCATAAATATCCTGTATAGTAACTATAATAACAATTTAGTAGTAAAATTTGATTATTTACAATGTTAACATTCATTTTAGTAGAATGGGTAGACTCGCCCCATACGAGAGATTTGTCAGCAGTTCTATAAAAATATACAGTAACAGCGTAACTGTTAATATTTTCTAAAATCGATTTCACAGCTTTAAAGAAGGATAAATAGCGATTCCGAAACACCTAATAAAAGCCTTTTTTTTCTTTAATATTTACAAAAGTTTGACCACTTGAAAGTTGACAAACTGAAAAAATGGGTAGACTCGCCCCGGTTTACGGTATGCGTTTTTCCTTATCAAAACTAAGATATAAGTTTAACGGAAATATTATTAGGTCCATTGAAATTAATACTATTCGAAAACTGAAATTAACTATAACTTAAAAATATTTTTTCTATTTGCCTTATAGTTGGAATTTGCCAAGTTTTTTCCTTTTGAACTCTCAAGTAAGATTTGAAATATGTTTTCTAAATAATTCATAAATTCTTGTCTTATAATTTAATCAATTCAATATTTTTTTAACAATTAAAAAGAATGTTATCTAAAATATTATTAAAGAGAAAAAAACGAAATGTAATGAAATTTTAACTTAAGAACTATTAATGGTCTAAATACTTTAGAACAAGCGTTACCTTTAACGAGAAAAAAAATGGTAAAATTATCGAATTGCTATGGTAATGCCAATTCTGGTAAAATGAAAATGAACCATAATGCTGGTTATCATAAATATTAAATGGGGTTAAATATAATATGGGTTACAGCATTTAAATAGTTCATTTGGTCAGTTTTCCTTTCATATTGTAACGGTTTACCAGAAATTCTGGTTTTCGAAATTATTGTTATTATTACAATATATTTAGTAAAATAAATACAAAACTGAAATTTGACTTTAACCTAATAAATGGTTTTCATGTCATTCTCTAAAGTTATTAATGTTAACATAGTTATCAATTTTTGTCACGTGCAATAATACCCTATTTATTTGTTGTTAATTTTACCAAAATCATTAGCGAAGCACTTCGGTAAAAATTACCGATCTTTTTTGTGTTCCCATAGAGCCAGAAACACGGTAAGTTTTACCATCGTCTGGCAGTTTTGACCAATACTTTATTTCACAGTGTGAAGTCTCTTTTTTTAAAAGTAAAGATCATAAGTCAATCTAAACCGTTGTTCAAACGGAAACTACATTAGATTTGAAATAATGAATCTTGTGACGTATAAATAAATAGATTTTATGTTACGCTATAAGGTATCATATTAAAGTTATCAAATTTTATCACATATTACAAAACCATATTCAATTGTTAGTTTTAGAAAATCATTACCATGCATTTCATTAAAAATTACCAACTCTCTGGTGTTCTCATAAATCTAGAAACCTAACCTATTTCTTTTTACAGTGTTGGATTACATGAAAGAATTTCATAAATCATGTATTTTCATTAATTTATGAAAATGAGAAGTTGTTGTTGTGGTGGGCAATTAAGGTCCTTGTTTTCCAGTGTCGCCATCTATGGACAAGAATTCAATTTCTGCAACAACCATACGTCACATCCGTTTACAGGGCGCACTCATTCATACATCCATAAAAATGAGAAGTGCTTCACATAAATTAAATAATTTGAAGCAACACACATTGATAAGGTATATAAATGCTTATAAAATTTAAATATGCACTTACTAACTACATTCATATCTTTAACAGCTTGAACACAACTGTAAAGTGGTGCGTCTGTAGACACTTGACACTTGTACGTTCCTGCTGAGTCAAGAGCTACGTTTTTCAAATATACTACGTTGCTACCTGACTTTGATAACTTAAAAATAAAAATACTCACATAAATATATATTTTTTGAAAAGAATAAAGCTATATATTTTTAAATATTTTAATCAGAAATTTTGAAAACTTTAATTGCAGTGGACTTTCCAAAACACAAAAAAAAAGTTCAGTTGTATAGAATTTGGGTATTTAAACATTCATTTTTACAGTATTTACAGTATTTTATCAGTTATATGTTATTTTAACTGTTATTATTTTAAGAGTATTTTAACAGTATTGACAGCATTTTATAGTATTTTAAAAGTATTGTAACAGTATTTTAACAGTATTGTAGCAGTATTTTTAAAAATTTTTAACAGTATTTTAACAGTATTGTAACAATATTGCAACAGTATTTTAACAGTAATTTAACAGTATTGTAACAATATTTTAACAGTAAATTAACAGTATTGTAATAATATTTTAAAATTCAGTAACAGTATTTTCACAGTATTCTTGCAGTTATTTAAGTAAATGCTAAGTAAATATTATTAAGTAAATGTAAGTAAATGAATGAGGTTTAAGTGTTAAACCTCATTCAATTCTGCGCTCTACAATACAAATGTATCAATAGCCATTCTATAATTTAGCTAGCAATGTTAGGTGCGTAAAAATGTAAAACTAAAAAATTGGAATTATTAGCATGTAAAACTTTTATAACTTTGAAACTATTTGTCCATGCATCTCCTGTACGTGTCGTTCACTTCTGCTCAGTCAGTTAAAAAAATACACGTGAAACCAGGATAATTATAATTAAAATTGCCCATTCAAAAGTCTAAAAGGAAATAACCATCAGTCAGAGTGACCTGTTTTAAATATACGTGAAGTAATTGGAATTTGTTTTGATTAAAAAAATAGTTCAAAACTTGATTGATGGATTTTAATATTTTTGACCAATTAGAGTCCTCCTAAGCTGTTAACTTAAAGACATTGCACATGGTTGCTACACTCCTTGTTTAAATTCCATCAACGATGAGGTTTTGAATCGAGGTACGAAAAAATATCGGTTTTTAACTGTGCATAGGTTAATACAGAATATCATTCCAGCCTTTTTATCAAAAGTGTAATGTGAGTTGTGCATGTTACGTTTTTAAAAAACCTCTTAAAATAAGATGTTTTACAGCAATCGTTTTTTAACATCTTATGACGAGTACAGCATCATTTATCGGTCAATTTTTGAAATATTATTATTTTTTTTAACAAAACAAATTCCCATTACTTCTCGTGCATGCTCAGATAAAATTTCAGGACGTTATAATCCTTTCAAAAACTTTTCTCATTAATTATTTTTTAAAAAAAGGCAACTAGAATTATAATTACCTTGTGGTTGAAATGGTAAATTTGCATTTTTTTACAATTTTAATAATAATTATTATGTGCATAAAATTGTAAATTTTCATGTATTTTTGTATTTGTTTTTTGAAACGTCAATTATAATTGCCCTGGGGATAAAATGGTAAATTTTTTATATTTTTTTACATTTTTTGAAACGTCAATTATAATTGCCCTGGGGATAAAATGGTAAATTTTTCATATTTTTTTATATTTTTTGAAACGTTAATTATAATTGCCCTGGGGATAAAATGGTAAATTTTTTATATTTTTTCATATATCTTGAAACGTCAATTATAATTGCCCTGGGGATAAAATGGTAAATTTGCATATTTTTTGTTTCTTTTCTTAAAATAAACCTTGCGTTTAAGAATCTCTTACTTTATCATATATTACCTAACTTACGTTATAGTTATAAGTAATTTCTGATACATCCAAAATCTGCAGTATTTTAAAATCACTAAATGCTTTTCATGCGCAACCATAATTTCCAACATTTGAGGTTTTTGCGAATTTTTTGTTCCAAAGGTAGTGAACTGAAGCCGTAGTTTTTAAAGCAAATGGAACAGTTAAAAAATTATCATGACTTAATAATATGTCTATCTGATCTTTTTATATCTTTTTTAATTGTTTGAATATAGCAATGCACAAGTTTCTTTGATTCGAATTTACTACTAATAATGATAACCATTTTCGATACCGCCATAAAAAGTGTTTCTGAAAATCTGAAAATTCCAGAGTGGTTGCACAATTATATGCAAGAGTAAAAATGTATTCAACCGTTTTCAGAAATTCTCTTTACCCTAAATTGAATGGTATTAATAGAAATAATAATTAAATGCTTCATTCTCTTACATTATATTTCAAGCAAAAAATCTATTGTGTTTCACTGAGAACTAATTGAAATACATTTTTTCTTCACTCTAAAATTACTTTGTATAATGATGCATTGTTTAAACTAGATATTGCTATTATATGACAATACAAAAAGATAGACATACACACAAAGAAGAAAATATTGTATTGTGTCATTAATGTTTTTATTTTATTATTTTCGTTTGATTTTTTTTTACAAAGAGCAAGTCAGTTTTTAGTCTCAAGTCGAAAAAAAATAACTCCATCTATTTTTGGGTTTGAAGTATACTAAAAATAAAAATACTTAGAATAACTTTTTAAATGAAAATATCTTTTTTGAACACAAACAAAACACATTTTATGCAACTTTAACTAAGATAAAAACATATGTTTGTTTAACTTTAAGCCGATGAAAGAAAGAAAAAAATGTATTTTCAAAGGAACATATATTCAAAGATATTTTTCTTTTTCTTTTCTTTTTTTCTTCAATCACGCAGAGAGTAAATTGAGGTAAAAGAAACAAAATACTTCATATTATGTAACAAAATAGGAAACAAATACTGAAATGTGAACTAAGGAATTTTTTTTAAAAAGAATCATAATATGCTTCTTTGAAAGTTGTATACATGGATCTCTGATTTCCAGAGGGACAAATATAGCCGTGGGAAAGAGCTCGATTTCTCAGTTTTAGGGGAAAAAAATGTTTATATATTTTTTTCATGTTTTACATTTGATACTAAACTGAAAAAAAGAGGTTAAAATAAGTTAGACTGAACTGAAAGCGAATAAAAGTGTAAGTATAGTTTAAATATTTGCGTAGCATTCAAATTTCAAGATTTTGTGAAAGAATCTTTTACGTTCTTAGATACACTGCTCGAATTTTTTAACGCAAGTAGTATTCATATTAACAATGGAATTATAATTAAATTTTTATATCAAATATTATCTGAAAATCCCAAAAGTATTCTGAATATTAAAAAAAATAAATAAATAAACCCTTAATTTCCCAGAAACAGTTTGAAATGATACTCAAAATTTTGAAGTGCTTATTTTCTGTAATCATTATGAAACTTCTTATCTACATTTCTAAAATTTTCTAGAAACAATATATGGAACCAAATTGTGTCAAAAGTTAGATTAGGAAATTGATGACACTTTTTTTTTTTAAATATTTCGAATTGCAGTCTTAGTCGTTAGTATTAGACATACGTATTTTTACATGATCTCACACTGTTAAAAAAGGATTTCACAGAAACAAGCAAAAATTTGTCTAAATAGCTTTGAAACAAATATAGTCGTATTTAAAAATCTCCGGGTATTCAAAATAGAAAAGACTTATACTTATTTTTGAGCAAAGTACATAGCTGTTAAGGAGATGTAGAGGGGTTTTAAAATGCGTAAGAGGTGATGTGTAAATTGATGTGGAGGATGAATGTTCATTAGCTGTAGGCAAGATTCAAATCAAGATTTTTGGGTTCTTTTTAGGATGCTTAAGTCAACATCAGTAGTACACTCAGGGGTAGGGATTTTTGGGGAGATTTATATCGTGGCCTACCCAATGGCATATCAAGACATACGAATTTCCAATATCAATATTAAGAAGGATCTCTGTTTGGAAAATGAGGTCCCAATAATTAAGTCAAGGAGATCAGTAATGTTAATTTCACTTTTTAATTTCACTTTATCATAAAAACCTTTGAAGGGATTCACAATGGTTACTATATAAAGCATCCTACCTCTCCCTGGACTATGATAGTTAAAGCATCCAACTACGAACTTTGGTTCGAATCTTGTTGATAGCCAAAGTACATTTCTTCCTTCACACCGATTTTAAGAATCTGCATTTTGCTCTGGGGTTTTCAGATTCGACTATATTTGTTTTGGAGTAATTTTGAAAAGCTCTTTTTTTACCGTTCGAAAAATTTACAAAACAGTCTTAGTCCAAAAAGTCGTAAGTCCAAAACATTCTTTTTTCTACCGTTTGAAATTAAGCATCTACAAACATTACGCTTTCATCTTAAAAATAAATCTTGGACTATTTAAATTAAAGTTGAAATTTTTGGAGTGATTTTTATTATTCTAAAATGTAGAAGAAAAAACTTTTATTTCAAAGAAGCATTCGTGGAACACTAATTATTCAATGCTAACAATGAGTAAATTTCCGAAAAGGTAAACAAATTATTCGAAATCTCTAAAATCAGCAATTAAGTTTCAGTTGCTCTAACTTACATCGATGTCAATGCCAGGCTGAGAGAAATATACTGATTGGTTGTCATCTTTTGGTTCGAATCTGTAAAATTCTAGATCGTCTTTGTACCACTTGACGACATAAAGTTCTTCACTCCCAAGGTCATAGTTGCAAACAAGAGTGACTGACTCTCCCAATATGGCGGTAGAGGGAACTTTTAGTTCAGTTACTCTCACACTTTTACTCGAAACTATATCTATAATTTAAAAGATATGGAATTAAAAAATAATGTTAAAGAAAACAAATATAGCGTTACTTGCATATTCATAATACTAAATACATTTTAGTAACATAAACGTAATATATTGTACTTCACCGTACTTGTACTAGTAACTTTCTTGGTCTTACCATACTTCTACAATGCGCCAAAAAAGCAAACCACTCTAAATAACTTTTAATCTAATGATCGGATCTCCACGTTCTAGGAATCATTCTTAATGGTTCAAATGGATAACCTCAAATAGGCTAATTAATAAGCTCAGACGTTATTTTAAGTTGCGAACAGAAGCATACTAAAAGAGGTAGTCGCAATCATGAAAAAATGGTCCCCAAAGTTTGGTCAGAAGAACGGTCCGAAATGCGGACCTCTTAATGTTAATTTCACTTTTTGCTCCAGAAATTACTCATTATTATAAAGTGTAAAAAAAAGTTTCGTAAATATTTGTTTTTTTCTTATTTTACTCAACAATAGTAAATTTTTTAATTGTTAGGTATACAGGTTCTTACATAATTTTAAATTATGTAATGTTTGTATTTTTCATGGCAAAATGCAAACTTTGAACAAAGTCGGTTGAATAGTTCCTGAGAAATCTAATTTTTAAATTCAACTAATTTAAATATTCGACATTTTTAAAATTAAATTGCTCAGGAACCAAAATATCGTCTGCACTAATTAATTAGCATATTTGAGGTCACCTCTTTGAACCATTAAGAATGAGTCCTAAGGCATGACGATCTAATCATTAGATCAGAAGCTATTCTAAATAATCCGTTTCAGTTTTTTTTCTTTGCATTGTACTACAATAGGGTGTTAGGTGACAGCATCAAATTTTGAAAAAAATTATAAATCGACTCCACTCTAAATTTTTAATAGCTAAATTTTTAGTTTGCCATATTTTAGTTATCTACATAATTGTACTGAACATCATTATACATCTTGCATCATTATACATAAGTGTTAATGCTTTATGTTATACATATAAGATCGTATTACTTTAGGAATAATATATAAATGACTATTTATGCAATACAATGTATTGATTACTTATAGTTTTAAAAATAGCATATTTTTAGATAAGCTCACAAATTTAATAAAAAAAAGTTGAAAAAAAATATTGAACTATGTGGCGAATAAACATTTTTTCAAGAGTATATTGCTTCTCATTTCCTCAAACCAGTATGCTTTGTACAGTATTCTTAATACTGCATTTTATTATGACAGTTAGACCTTCCTCACTTTGAATTGTTCACATTATAGAGCAATATATTTCAATTTAACATCCTATTAATACATCATCTAAATTTGTAAGCTATTATCTATATTATGGTTCAACGACATTACTTAATTTTTGGCACGCTGGGTTAGAGTCCTTTTCGTTAACTAGATTTTCAGGATTTGATTCCTACACTGTAAAAAATTCCGGATCAAATTACACTATAAATAATGCTACTTAGCGTAACATCAACAAAAATAGATTTTACTATAAAGTGCCGGAACTTTGAATTCAAACTTCTTACATTGTTGATCGGAGATTAATTCATTTTTAACTTTTTTTTTACCTTAAATATTAAATTTTCAGTAAAATGTGTTGGCACATTGAAAGCCAGTTCTTTTTACCATGAATTTTAAATTTTTTTCCTACAGTGAACCAAAATTAATTTTAATTCTACTGAATATTTCATGCACACACAGAAAAAAGCTCATTTTTATTATTTTTAAAAATGTTTTCAATTAAATATGTCACGAAGTTTTGTAATCAATAATACAGTTCAATACTTCAACAATATTGAAAGTGTTTCGATTTGCAACAAAATAAAATAAATGTATTATTATGTGATCATTTGTAATGAATTCCATTCATTTATCTAACAATTCGCTCAGCTACAATCTATTAATATTTAAAAAGAACCTGTCATGTTTTATTGTATTAGTTTTTCCGTCCAATTTCCCGTTAAAATAATGCTCAAAACCCACGCATTATATTAACAAAAAGGTCAATTAACATTTTGTTAAAAATACACTGATGCTCCGAATAATAAATAATTTATTTGCGTAAAAAAACGCAGCTCGTAAGCAAATTAATCATCCAGATTCAAATTTATATTTGATACCTAGCGAAAATCTGATAAACACAATGATATTCAGTAGCAAATATTTGCACAAAAAATACGACAAAATTAAACAAATCTATGTAAAGCCATTTTCGACACGCAAAACCATTAGTTACCAATAAGCATTTTTTTTGCTTCTAATGCCTTAAGTTAATGATATGTAGTTTGGAAAACCATTAACTTCTGAATGTGTAATACCCGGGGATAAATTTCAGCCTGACATTAAAAACATTTTTTTGATTTATTAAGGTATTTATTAATGGTAATAATGTACTTTAAATGCTTTCATTTTTAAGTGCGGTTCTTTATGTGCTTGCTGAAAGCTCTGACCGATAAAAATGCGAACAATGAGATATTTATCAGAGAAAAAATAATTAATCATTTCCTCCAAACTATGTTATTTTACCATTGATAAATCTGATTCTACTTTTTTTCTTTACATATTTGCTTTGATACATGGAATTCATAAAAGATAATAACAAACAGAAAATTCATAAATAAAAATGTTTTATTAAGAAATAAGAGTACCTTAAGGCCTTAAATTATATACACTTTTTTTTTATTCCTTTGTCTGTCTTCGACTATGGGTATAACATAATTCAACCCTTTCTACGAGTACAAAACCCAAGATAAAAAAAGCTTTTAAAAGTTCAGAAACAGTTTTAGCAAAATAATTCATAACACGAAATGTAAAATGACAAATGTGACAAAAATAAATGACTGTTGAAATGAAAAGTTTGAGAAAAGAAAAAAAAATGGCACTTAAACACTATAAATTAAGTATAATGTATGTATAATATTTTAAGAAGGATAATTCATCCAACCTTTAAGTATACGAAGGCTACAATTATTCTGACATCGGTGTACTGTCTACTTCGGCATCCTGTCCTGCATGAATTATCTTCATGAGTTTGTGAATTTTGGCAGCTTGCTTCCACAAAATCTCTTTCTGGAAAAATTCGTTAGTTTTTGTGGCCGGTAATCCTTAAGAACTATTGATGGTCTTATGAATTCGGATCAATGGTGGTTTCAATTATTCTTTTGGTAGGGAATGTTTTTTCCTTAGAAAATAGTTTTAAGTAACCAATTTAATGCATCTTTGATGTTCTATTGATTCATTTTGACTTGTGCTGGGTCCGTTAAAAAAAAGACTTATATTTTCTTTTTTATGCACAAAGCCCTGGACCAAAAAGTATATAACCTATGATTTCCTTGTTTATATTAACTTGCTTAGTTTGGCTTGAAATGACGAATGGTAGTAAAGTACGTTGGAGGCTTAATTTGTGTGGAGTTAGATATATAATTTTGCGAAATCTAATTGTTTTTTATTTGAAAAATGTCTTAATATAATTATTTGATTTTGACAAGCAATATATTTGTCACCCATATGTGTATTTTTCTAAATAATTTCAATAGATTTTTTGATATTACTAAACGTTACTAAATCAAACATTTCTTGCACAGAATGGAAATTTTTTTTGGCATTTAAGTTTTCAAATATGAAAACTGTGCTTAATTTTATTAAAATATAGTGTGTATTAAAAAAATTCTGAATTTTTTTTTCTGAATAAAAATAATTGTTTCTTCTTTTTAGAATTTTACCACATCAACATTTAGTTTGTCATAAAAATAAATTCAGAAATAAAACTTTAGTGTTCCATTCTTGATTAGGAGTGAATTCAATGCAATATTTCCATATCACAAGTTAAAAATTCATATTATTTACAAATATAAAATTATTTTTTTAACCTTCTTAAAATAGAAATATAATTTTTAATTAAATGGATTTAAGGGGGACTTGTATGTCAGTAAGAAATTTTATTGTTTTTATTACTTATTTTTTAAGAAAAAATTATAATGTTTATCGAATTTGTTCAACAAATTTATTACTTCTAATTTCGAAGTAACAAAGTTTAAAAATATTTGATATTTTCAAAATTAACATAAATAAAAATTCTTCTTATATAAAAACATTTATTTTCGATTTCCTCATATTTTTAGCGTATTTCTCAATTTCTGGATTTTTTAATGCATTTTGTAATTTTTTCATGCATTTTAAAATTACATGTAAATTAAAATTTGTTGCTTTTCAGTTTAAAAATATGTTTTCTTATATTTTTTAATGAAATTTAAGGTTACTTTGAATTTTTAATTTTCTCGAAATGCACCTCAAAATCGTTACTTTTTAAGTACTTATACTTTTACTTCTACTCTTTACTCGTTACTTTTTAAAATTAAACCTACTTTTTACTAGTGACTTTTGCTCAAAGTACTTGTACTTTTACTCATTACGTTTTAAAAATAGCTTTTCCATGAATGGATTATTATGCCCGAGTTGAAATGCTCATATGGTAGTGTTTTGGCTATCAAGAACAATACTTTTCTTCCATTTGGATTCAGAAACACTGAGACCCGCACTTTTTTACTTGTGATCATCTTATTTGTGATCTGAGGTATTGAACAAGACTCATGCGGAAAAAGAGCACTGTGAAAAATTCCATGTAAAATTATAGTAAAGAGTACTTCAGGGCATCAGAACTTTTTTAAAGGAATAAAAGGGACTAAAGTTCTTGTGAAGAGTCCCTTTATTGATTAAACGATGTAATGAAAGTAATAGATCAAATATATATAATATAAGCAATTTTCGATAGAATTGGAAAGCAAAGTCTTGCAGAAGGGATTGGTATTTGCGTATTTAAACAAATAAACAGTTTTCTTTTCTCTCAGAGGAGCATTGCCATTAAAACAATTTAAAATGTAAATAAAACAAATACTGACAAAATAAAATCTTTAATTTTTTTTGAGTTAGGAGAAACAAGTTAATATCGTCTTTTTGTCTCCAAATAAAATAGCGGTATTGATATTTAATATGATATACACAGTTTTTTTAGATATCTAAATTCTAATTGGCTAAATAACTTAAAATTCCCGGAATTCATAGATGCATGTTTTGCTTCTCGATTACATGCCATGCTGAAGCGTTTGCTCAGAAAATGAGACGTTGATATATATTTTTATCGTGCTGAAATTAGAATATGGCGTGAATGCTTCTTCCTTGAATAACTTTTGTTTGCAAAACTAGTTTATTTATACAGCAATCGATTAAAGCGGTCACAATACCCTCGCCAATTGTGTTGATAATTTTTTTGCATTCACCTCAAAAGAGATATTGTTGCTATGGTAAACAAAAAATGAATTATTCTTTAGTTACCACGTTTGCTCTTGGCTAAACAAATTTTAATTTTCTGCCTATAAAGGCCTGTAATTTTGAAGCATTTATCAGTTTGAAATACAATAAACAAAATTTTTAATATCACATTTACTTAAAATCAATAATTTATATAGGGTAATAATAATAGTGGAAATAATTAAGATGATCACCGTAAATATAATTCGTTTGATTAATTTATTTTATCGTACAACCGGCGTTGAACAGCAGATAAAATTCTGCGTTTACGACTATCAACGTTCGATTCCGCAGCCTTGTAATTTTGACCCTGATCCAAAAGATTAGGGAAATCCTTGATCATACTCGGGAATAAACTTGGATATTTCTGACTGAACTAACCCGCGTTTACGTTACATGGAGGGGTAAACTACGAAAACCTCCCACAGTTAGTCCGACGGCAAGGGTATTATAACCTATGATCCGAAAAAAAACATAATTTGCTCGTTTTGCACACATTTTTTCCCAGGCACTAAATAATTAACAGTAAGAATTATTTCGCGCCTGGTAACAAATCTGTCCAAAACCAGCAAATCATGTTTTTTTTTAAATAAAATAATTGTTTATTTTCTAAAATCCTCAAAATTTTGTAATTAAATATCAACCTTATTATTTAAATCTTTGAATCATCCAGTATTATATTATTACTTTAATCGCATCCATTTTCGGGCCAATCCAAAGCAATTAACATATCAAACGTGCATTATTACTGCAACAAGATCGCATAATTAAAAGGATCCATTTATTTACGCTTTTGTGTCCATATTTTGCAATTTGGCAATTTTATTACGTAAATATTTTAAATCATTCTTGAAAGATTCCGGTCCGCGTAAGTTTATTTGAATTCGCCACTCGCTTCATAGATTTCGTTTTGTGTTTTGATCTGTATTTTCGTTGCATTTTTTTTCTGTTTTTTTTTTCTTGATATATGTTTCATTTCGTATATATTTTTTTTCTTAATATGTTCTATTTTCTTTTCAATTTCTTTAGTGCTCCTTACACTATTGTATGATTCATTTTGCTTTGGCTTTATTGATCTAATATTAGTTAGCACTCCATTTTGCGCATATAATCGTGTGAGCTGATAAAGTCATTATGTCTTTTCATTATTTTGTTTTCCGGCTTTATGATATTTTTTTAAATAATTTTTATTCTTCTCTTTTCTTTTCTAAATCTTCAATATCTTCATATATATATATATATATACACAAACTGTAGTTTAACTCATTCGAAAACTTGGGTTGAACGTTGCTTTAAGATTTACTTCATTGTTTTCTTTAAACATTAAAAATTTAAGACCCGGGAAAATTAAGCTTTATAGGAGGCTTTCAAATGCTGGTCAAACAACTTGTTATAGAATTAATTATTCAACTTTCATAGCATGCAGAAAGTTTTCATTGTTAACTTGAACATCATGCTTAATGTTTGAGTGAATCCTTTGGGAGTAGTAACAATAGCTAGACTTTTAATTTAATCTTTGTTACCTTAACTTAAATATTAAGATTGGAAGTTTCCTCCCATTAGAGAAATTGAAATAACTAATAACACATTTTCTTTTCCCATAAAAGTTTTTTTTCCTAAGAAACATACTTAGCTAAAAATTCCGGATCAAATTACAATAAAATGTATCTGTATTCAAAGTGCCGGTACATTTTACCATAAAATGCCTTTTTTCCGGAGCAAAGAATATTATATACCGTAAAATAGAGATCTAATATTTTACGGTACAATGGATTTTAAGACAAAATGGTTATATATTTTTATAGCTTTATTTAAGCAAAAATTACTTTCTTCTGTAAAATTTTTTTTGCATACTTTTGATGGTTAATTTTATATTTGACTTATCATGACTTACAAATAAGGAAAATTTACGAAGTTGGGCAGTAGGAACAGTATGACGAATTAGAATGTGTCAAAAACTTTTCGAATCAATATGTTTATTTCGTTTAAACTTATATTTCAGAAACTTGCTTAGCTCAACTTAAATAGTTTAAAGCATATGGGAATTGATTTCAAAATTGTACCTATTGTTTCCTAATTCATCTAGAGAATAGAAAATTCTGGAAGGTATATAATGTTTTTGTTGCCAAAAATATAGCCAAAACGTCATTCTTTTGCTCTTAAGTTTGGATACTTAGCATGGTTTTTCGAAGTCTTTTCGCCAAGAAAAAAGGCATAAAGAAATCAAGAGTGAAGCTGTGACTTTAAATTATATGGGCAATCTTGTTGTGGAGAATTATCTAGTCTTCAGAGAGAACAAATTTAAGTATTTTAAAAATTACTAAACTTTTTTAAAAACACCAACTGGGTGACATTTTCCCATTTAAAAAGATTTATCAAAATCAATGCCTCATTCTCATATTTTGCAATTTTGTATGAGCCAGATAATGCAGTATTGAAGTGAATTTTTTAGCATTAAAATATTGGAACAAATGTTTTTCCTTTTCTTAAAACTGTGGCTTTTCTCCATAATGACGTTTTGCGCCATTTTCAGAACAAGCCTCGAAGGTGCTGGCAAAAGATAGGTTAAATTTGCTTGACATTCATGAGTAATTGTCCCAAACTTAATTCAGTAATGAAAATATCAAATTATATTGAAATTAAAATGAAATTTATCCGTGCATAGTTTTATCCGATGACGAAACCTTTGAAAAGCAATCTTTTAAAATAACAACGAATTCATCATTTTTGCCTAAAATATGCAAGAAAATTCAAATTTTATCTGAAGGAGAATTTGACACTGAACACTGCAAAATTAATAACGAAATTTCGTCGTACTGCGTATTTAATAAAAATTGTACAATTACATAAAAATAGAAGCTGTTGTTTTGCTGCAAAGCACATTGTTATGTAGATAAATCTGCTTATTTTCAAATATATAAAAATTCAACTGTCAAAAAAGGCTTAAAATATGAAAATTAACGCCAATTATATATTTGTAATTTAATATAATTATAACGCCAATTATTATACCAATTATATATAACGAATACCTGTTCTTAGATAGCAGTTTTCTTTCATCATCCGAAATTCTTATAAAAACTATTATTCTACTCGTAATGAAATTACCTCATTCTCCGGTGTACCCATGGAATCTTCTTCAAAATTTTAGCGAGTGGGGACAAAGGGTTGAAACGATAGTAATAAAAGATAATATACTCAAGGAAAAAAAAAGACTGAGAAGCTCTGAAACCGTAAGTGAAAATGCTCAAAACTCACGAAAGATTAGGGAAAAAATCGATGCAGTTAAAAGTATTTTCAGAGTTTGTTGTTGACTAACATACCAATGGTGTCAGGACTGAAATTATTAGAAAAGAAGTTGGGTACTACGCTTAGTAATTTGAGCGTTTTTAACTCTCCTTTAACTCTCTTTTAACTCTCCAAAAACGAAAAGGATCATTATCCCCCATCTTCGTAAAAAAAAAATTCTCCAAGCGTCTAGTGAATTCTCAGCTATTTCGATTTCTAATGCATTAAGAACCCAGAAACTACTAAAAAGGTATATTATGTTTTTGCTGCAAAACATTTAGCCAAAGCGTTTTTCCTATGCCTTTAAGTTTCAAAAGGTAGGTAGGTAGTTACTTTATTTACGTCACACTAGAGTTGCACAAAGGGCTATTGGCGATGATCTGGGAAACATCAATGAGGATGATACGAAGACAAGTTATTGTAATTTTGATCCTCTGCAAAGGGGATGACTCCCCTGCTTCGGTAGCTTGCCGATCTGCGCGTGAAATTGAGCACTTAATGGTAGAACAGTTTAACGAGGATCGATACCACGAACTCTTGGTCCCTACGCAAGCTGATCGAAGTTTTTCCCCTCCCACTTACAGACCGCAGCCAGTCATACCTGACTTCAGTGTTCTACTGGGAACCGATTCTTTACGAACAGTCCTCTGCGGGACAAGTTTGAAAAGTAAAACTGATTCGTGGTAAACTAAACATAATTGCAAATTCCTTATTTTTGCCAAAAATAAACAAGAAATGCATATTTTCATTCAAAAAATATTTTTTATTATGTACACTGTTACGAAATCTATATCGTAATAAAGTATTGAATAAAATTCGAAAAAAATATGATTATTTTTAAGAAATTATTATAAAGGGTCAAAAAATGGTGTGTGGCTTAGAGGAACAAATCTAAAGCTTTATCTCTCAGATAATGAACCTTAACTTTAACAACAAAGAATAAAATGGGCAGGCCACGTTATCTGAATGGACGAAGACAGTACTAAAAAAAGAGTTTTCAATGTCAGACTAGTTGGCTCACGAAAAGGGGCCGAATTCGAGATGAATAGATAATCTAGAAAAAGACCTTTTGGTCTTAAAACATAAAAACTGGAAAACACTTGCAGGAGAAAGGTCAGCCTGGAAAAAAACATCTTGAGAAGGCCAAGGCCCACCCTGAGCTGTCGAGCCATTGATGATGATGATGATTGAATTACATACCAATGGAAATTTTTGTTTATTGAAAAGTATATGTTATGTGTAAAAAAATTAAATTTTCAAATATTAAAAGATTGAACTGTAACAAACGAAAAAGCTTACAATATAAATCTTATAACACCAATTATATATTTATAATAACAAATATCTGTTCTTAGATAGCAGTTGTTTTTTTCATCATCGAAAATTCTTACAAAAACTATTATACGTTCGAAAACTCTTAACGAAATTACCTCTTTCTCTGTTGCACCGATGAAACCTTCTCGAAGAATTTAACGAGTGGGGAAATCTACTTTAAAACAAGAGAGGGTTGAAACGATAGTAATAAAAGGGAAGACACTCAAGAACTAAAAAAAGATTGGGAAGTTCTGAATCTGCAGGTAAAAATCCTCAAAACTCACGGAAGATTAGGGGAAGAAATCGATGCAGTTAGAAGTATTTTTGGAATTTGCTGTTGACTAACATACGAAAGGCGTTAGGAGTGAAATTATCGGAAAAGAAATTTGGTAATACGCTTAGTAATTTGTGCTTTTTTTACGTGATCTCTTAATTAACCTGGTAATTTCAAAAGACGTATACTTTTTCCTCGATGTAAGTATTTTGGAGAATCTTTCGAGATTTGTTTACATTGTGTTTCGAATTTTTTTAATTGAATGTGTAATACTTAGAAAGATCTTATTTTTCCAGCGATTTTTTTAAGTGAGTAAGCATGTGAAAGTATTTCTGTTCGACACTATGCTTTCATTAAGAACAAAATGGTGGTAACTAGCTTGATTTGCGAAACACCTGACCTGTCATAAGAATTTTGTGATTTTTTAAATTCAGACACTGTTTAGATTGTAAATAACAATTCAACAGTCTTCTTTCTTTCAGAAAACTATTTTCGTTTTACTTTTTTTAAGCAATCCCGTTACCAAAGCATCCCTATTTGAATTTTCAAATTACACTAATTTTGTCATTTTATTAAACTTTGGTAAACATTTAATGCTTAAAAAAACTAAGTAAATATGGGTACAGAAAATTCAAGTGGGCATAGTGTATTAAACAGATACTGCTATGTATGTGTGGTTAAAAAAACTAAACAAAAGCAGTTTTTAATGTTGTTAATTTCTTTTTAAACAGTGAAAACCATTATTATTACAATTTATTGCGTATGAAATTTTGAAAAAAAAATTTTTTTTTTTTATGGATTTCTTCATATGAGTTGTTTTAAATTTTGCAACTATATACCTCAAAATATAAAAATTAAATACATTAAATTTGAAAATTTGAATTTGAAAACTTTTAATATTTGGTTTTATATTGTTCACAGAAATTGAGATTAAACTTTCAGATTTATGTAAGAAATATTGCTTTAAAAATATAAATTTCAAATTTAGATTTTTTTAAGGTTTATTAGCAAGGAGGCAAATGTAAGAAATAGTGTAATTTATGGAAGATATAGGACTTTAAGTAAAAATGTAAATTTTAAATTTAGAATTTTTTTAAAGCTTATAAGTAAAGAGGCAAATGAAAATTATATGTAATTTATGTAAGAAATCGTGCTTTGAAGAAAAAAAGGAAATTTTAAGTTTATAATTTTTTTCAAGTTTAGTTATAAAGCAGCAAATTATTTGTGAAAATAAATTTAAAACTGATAATTTTGGAAATAATCAAAATTATTTTCTTAAAGTTTTAAAATACTATTTCAAATATCTAGAAAAAAAGTTTTGATATTTTTATGATACCTTTTAATGACACAATAACACAGAAATTTCAAAAGAACCCGTGTATTATAAAAGCCCATGTATGTGTCTTTAGAATTTCTTATATTCAAAATAAAGTAATTTTTCTAGAAATATCATATTAAATAGGCTTGATATATCAGTGTTTATAGCATTATACTGTCATTCTGCAAAACAGGATACCCATATTTCTGAACTGGTAGTTATCTGATTCCGTTGGCTTGAACCCTACGCAACTTATACATCGGTATCAGCTTGAGTGGGAAGTAAAAGCGGCTGGTGCTTAATACCGAACACATTGCCACCATTTTGTGATTGGTCATTGGCTGACAATTGTCTGTAGCCGGTGCATTACACTTCATTCCACGAATGTCTCTAAAATTAACTGGTTCCTAATAGAGTTAGTACAATTTTATTTATATTTTTGATATTTGCATAGAAACTTTAAACTCGTTCAAATTTTAAGCTATCCTTAAATGGGCATTTGGTTTAATTCATTGAAATGATTAAACATCTCACCGAAATACTCTAAATAGCTTTTCAATTATATATATTTATTGTCTCGTCTGCAAAAAATTCTAAAAATAGTGAATTTTCTAAATAATAAAACTTTATTCATTGTAAAATAGTTATTAAATATTTAAAGGAGATTATCCTTTCGAAGAAAAGTTTTTTTTCCATATTTATTTTCATTTTTCAATTTTTGCTACATTCCAAACAACAAGATTACTAAAGTGAAAATGTTATTAATAATAAAAATGTAACGAATTGAGATTTTAACATTTATTAAAGGCTTGTGAGAAACCCAATGAAATTAATGTTTACCAAGTAGATTTTAGCTTATAAATTCTTTGATTGATTTGTAAAGGAAAAAATTCAATATTCCATTCAATTTTTATTCTACTATTCTTGGCAATAAATGAAGCACGTTCAATGAAATTAATTTTTAAAGGAATGTAAGAGTTTTCTTTTGTATTTTTTATATATACTTCTATTTTTTTTCTATTGACAACATTTTTCAATAAAAAATCCATTTCTATTCAAAGGTATTCCTATACTTCGCTCAAAATTGCCTCAAGCATATTTCGAAAGCCACTTAATTCTTTTTTATTATTGAGGATTTTACCCGAAAATATTTCACGATATCGAAAAATACGAGCCTGCGTGCGTGGGAAATGACTTTTATAATTTTTATTTAAGGCTTCGAGAAATTTAATTTACAAGAGCTGTATTTTTTTTCTTAGTACAACTGGAATCTTTAATTTTCGATTTCAGGAATTTTTCTGTAAACGTTTTTGGCAGTTAAATAAAAAATATACTGAATTTGTTATTTGCTGGGAAAATAATTTTTTTCATTAAATGAGATACTTTTTACTTGATAAATATTTTTTTATTGGAATAAATAATTATTTATTTATCACTTTTATAATTAATTTCAAAAAAAGTTGAATAAATAAAATATTCTAAGTAGCAACAATATACCTAAACATTTTAACTATTCACGCATTGTGAAAATAGCTTTTTTTTCCTTATATGTGATACGTTTCACTTAATAAATATATTTGCACTGGAATAAATCATTAGTTATTTATCTTTTTCTATAAAAAATTTCAATTAAAGTTGAACTTTTAACATATTCTTAACAGCAAAACTATACCTAAACATGAAATCTATATTGATTCAGAAGTTTCAATAATTTATAAATGATCTAATATAATAAACAACTTTTGTGAAATCTAAAATAGAAAGAAGCAAAGAAAAATCGATATGATTCAAATAAATAAAATGCTCAATTTGCTCATACTTAAAATTTATGTTTTAAAGCTTTCTTTTAGAGAAAAATTTTAGAACTATATAGCTTTATATGCATTCATTTAAACTACAATTACACTAAATACAATAGGCTATGTAGCATAACTTTCTAGAAAGCATTTGCATAAATCGACTTAAGGATATGTTGGAAAAAAAATTCTTCACTCTTATATGAGATCACAGTCTGTCGTAAAAACTTTAAGAAAATTATGCAGTTTCTTTTTCAAAATATAACTCTTCATGTGTTATCAAAGTAAGATTTAAAAGTATTAAATAGAGAGAAAAATGGAATGTTAAAAATCTTTGATACATTAAAATGTTGAAAGTTACCTTGTAGGTAGAAAATGATTAACATGAAAATGACATTTTCCAGCATTGTCTTAATTCGACTTTATTTCTTCTTGTAGAATCAAGTTATCATCCTTTTCCAAGGCATCTTATTCCCCCTATGAATTCAACTGAAAAAAAGATTTATAAAACAATTTATAAAAATTATATAAAACAATTTTTTGCACTCTTATAAAAATCTACATTTTTTTTTAAAATACAAAAGTATTTATCAAAACGAAAAAAAATGAGTACGTCATAATAGTAAATTAGTTTAATGCAGAAATAGTATAAGAATTTGCATTACTTTTTGTTTTATTTTAAGAAACTCAAGGCGAAGGAAATAATTAGAGTTAAATCACTTGCATGATTTACGCAGATGACTAGTGCAAACTTAATATGGAAATTCGACGAATTGACTCTGGTCTCATTACATATTAATTAGGTGCTAAATATTAAACAAAAAATAATTAAAACTATTTCTATTATATCTTTTTATATCTTTATTACTTCCATAATGGGAGAATAAATTAGTTTTTATAAAGAAATTATTGCAGTTTATTGAAAAATATCATTTTTACACTTTAATTTTCAAGCAATTTTACTTGGGATTGATAAATACTTTCCTACTCATGATTCTACCAACTCTTATGATGAAAGATTTGGGAAATGAAACAAACAATAGAAATTAGAGTAATAATGAAGATGATCGATGCTCACTCTCCTATTTATGATTCTACCAACTCTTATGATGAAAGAATTGTGAAAATGAAACAATAAAGATTCGAGCAATGAAGATGATCGATGCTCAGTCTCCTACTCATGATTCTATTAACTCTGATGATGAAAGAATGGAGAAAAATGAAGCAAGACATTCAGTAACTCGAAAGAGTCTCGGAACTTGCAAACAAGTGGCACTGGAACTATTAAGTTTGTCGAAATAAAACTGTGTAGCGATTCCAGGCAAAAAAATTCAAAATTCTTGTCGTGACTTGTAACCTTCCTGTTTAAAGTGAAAAGACAAGGGGATCTAAAAAAATTTTTTTTAAAGATAGGCGTGACCTAAGTTGTGACCTTTGTAAGAAATGTGTGACTTTTCTCTGACCTAAGTTGTTTTGAAAACTCCATTTCGTCAAAAACTAAATTGCTCAAAATATTTTCAAACATTAACAGTTATTATTTTGGGCCATCATGTGCGTTTTCGATCTTTAATTCGGATAGCAATTATCTAATTAAATTTTAAAACGTGAACATATTAATTGAAAGAAAATCTAATTTGCAAATTCAATTTTTCAAAAATATTAAATATATTTTTACAACCGTTCTTAAAATCTTTTTTGCTTTCTTTACTCCAGGTAAAAGTAACATTTTTGTATGCAAAAAAAAAAACGATACCTTTGTTTTCAGAATAAAAAATTCATTTATTTAAAAAAAATTTAAAATAGTTTCAAAGTAGGACAGTTAAAAATGGTTGAAGCATGTGTGACCGCAATAAAGGAGGTTTTATGGAGCCCATAATACTTTTGCTTCTTGAAAGCGGATTTGTTTTCTAGAAAAGCACATTTAACCACAATATTAATTTTTTTCTTTCACAAACTCGTCTTGAAACAAAATGCATATGAATATATATCCAAAAAACAATTTGAAAATAAAATATAAAGAAGATTTTATTTGTTCTACCAAATTATATAAAAAATTGTGAACAAAGAAGAAAAAATATAATGTTTTGAAACTTTGGGAAAGTACTCATATGGGTTGCAGCAATTAAAAAGAAAGTTCCCTCTTCCAGAAGGGGTACTAAAACTCTTCCTTCCTAAAGTGATTTTAATAGAAATTAAAGCTTATATTTTTATGAATTTTGAAAAAAAGATATTCTCCTGAAGTAAACGCTAAAAAATATCATTTTTTAAGTGATAACAGCTTAGAAAAATTGAAGTTCCATTTCTCTTTCCCATTTCTTCCTTCAGAATCTTAATTTATCGAAAAAAAATGTGATGTGATTCCGACAGTTTTTTAAATATTTTTTTTTCGAATTTGAGCATAATAATTTCATTTACATTGGATATATTAATGAATAAAAATCCCCATTTAATAGGGGTCCCTCCAATGAATCATATTTTATGAAGGTCACCAATACGATGTTGCCTTTTTTTAATTATTAATTTATTTTACAATTCTGCAATTCTTCTCTTCTAATTAATATATTTTACAATTTTAATTCCTAATAATTAAACATGAGAATATTACTAATGTAAATTTCTTTAATAGAAAAAACTCCTATTAACTAAGAGGGTGCTCCCCCCTTATCTTATAACTATAATTTTAGGATTCCGAATTGAAGTTTTCTTTTTAGCTTCTGTTTAATTAAATGTAAGAAATCCTTTAAAAGGTACAAGATATTTAACCATTGGCTTGCCAGTTTTCCAAAAAAAAAAAAAAAAAGAATATGGACTTTGAGTTCGAGTTTATCGAGCAATTAATATTTTTCCTACATTTAATATTTATATTATGAAGTTGTTTTTGCTTTCAGTTTGATTCCGTTTCTAAAATTATTTAATTTTTCATGAATTTTAAAACTTTGATATAATTTGTTACCTTTTGTTATCAAGTTCTCCGCTATCTAATCTTTATGAGACGACTACACTATTTTACGAACTTTCGAAAAGGAAAATAACTGTCTGTTAAGAATCTTATTCCAGCCTTTATTTTAAAATATTAAAATTAAAATATTAGTTCAAAGCCTATTCTATTCTATTCTATTCTATACTATACTATTCTATATCTATACTATTCTATTCTTGAAACAAATATTTTACGAGCTCTGTTTTTAGAAATCATATGATTCATCAAGTTTCGCTGAGTACTTGTAATTCAATAGCTATTATGACAGTGATTTAATAAAAATAATGATGTTGAAATTGAGAAGAGTGGTGGAAATCGAAACTAATCTTAAGGTTCAATTTCTGTTCAATTTACAGATGACTAATAATAACGACAGATGTTAACTCTATCGCTAATGCAAAGTAAGCATTTTTTCATTATCAGTACTTTTCTCTTTTGTTGAAATTCTTATTTTTGAAATAAGAAATTTCTTATGGTAAGGTCCTGGCTTTCAGAATCTTTTTCTTTTGTTATCTGACTGTGATAGAGTTAAAATTTCAAGTCAAAGATATTTCTCACTGTGTGATATTTGTTCCTTCCATATTCTTGTGATTAATATTATTTTCAAGTTGCATCTGCTGTTACCGAGTGAGGTAAAGAATGGTTAGCACTTCTTTTATAAGCCTCATTTATAAATTTATCTTGCTATTAGTGACATGTCTGAGAGAGATATAACAACGGAAGCAAAATCTTTCTTAGAAAATCTTTCTGATTCAGAATAGGAAGATTTAGAGATTTTTATGCCTTAGTTTTGCGAAATAAGTAACCGATAAGAATTTAGTTGATAAGGAAAACAGTCTAGAGCCTGTTACTCCATTTTATGTCTGTGGAGAAGAGTATGTCGTTTTTATAAGTAATATTAATGCAGAAGAAGTGAAAAATTAAATTCCAGGAACAGTTGCAAATTAATTCGAACAAAAAAGTAAAATTTGATGAGCAAAAAGAAATGGAAAACCTTGAAAAAATTTTGCAAAAAAGTGCTAAAATAATAATTGTGCTCATTTTGTTATATTTCAAAATTACTTCTTTAGAATATGCAGAATATCTCGATCATTAAAATAATATCATTTTAAGATTACTAAAAGTATTAAATTGGAAAGGCTTGAAACAATTTTGCAAAAAGCCATGAACGCTGGTCGCATTGAAGTATTTTAATAACTAAATTGATGTATTTTAATGACTAATATATTAATCACGGGTTAGAGTCCCTTTGCCATCAGGCTAACCGTGGGAGATTCTCCTGTTCTTCCTCTCCATATAACGCAAAATGCGGTTTAGTTCCATCAAAAAAGTCTTCCACGAAGTTAAATTTCTCCCTATGCTTGATCCAAGAGTTCCCTTGGATTGGATTCAAAACAACAAGGTTACTGAGTTGAACATTAATAGTCGTAAACCCAAAAATTGGGTCGGCTGTTGAACGACGTTATTAGTCTTATAAAATAAAATAACAGCATATTAGTTTTATAAAATTAAATAAAACTAATATTATTCTCATAAAATTAAAATAAAACTAATATGTTGAACACCACAATCGTTAATATAAGTTTACTTCAATTTTATCAAAAAAACAAACATTAATACATTTCCAAACTTGAGGATTTACAATTTTAAGATCTAAGCAGAAATGCTCAAAGTTACGCATTGGAACGCAGACTAAGCAACCGTAACCATCAGTAGTTAGAGCTCCTACTCCAATGTTCCAAATATGGAACACCGTTAAAAGAGTATTCAACGTACTAACATAAGATAACTGAATTCATGAATAACGGATTATGTTACTCAGATAATTATTTTCAACTCTAACCACAGTTCTTTTCAGAAAATCTTAAGCCTGCTTATTTAATTCATTTTCACCATATGCATACACCAAGAACGACCCATAATATTAAATACTAACTGAATTATCCGTCCTTCGTACAGGATAGAAAAAGTAAATCAATAAATCATATTGATGACTAATCCTGTACTAAATCATTGAAATAATGGACTTAACTGAAAGACATATTCAAACACAATTAAGTTAATACTTTGCTTATTTATATATTATTATTTGTTGCCTTTTTTGGTCTCTATGCGATATTAGATTACGCAAAACATGTTTTTAAAAGCTCATTCCATAAAAATAAATATAAACCAAATTTACTATGATTTGGCATATTGCTATTGTTCAAGTCCCGATAATCGAAAATTAGGTTGACCGCAAAAAATCCTATTTCTACAATACCTACGGTAGGTATTTTGCTACCATAGTATACTTAGTACCAATTAGAAATTTACAAAATGACTATAATCTTGCTTTCATATTGTCTGTGAAAAGAACTCCCCAAGCGATTCATCTGGAGCAGGGGCGGTGACTATGGTTACAAGGTTTAACCACTTCAAGCTGGTGGTCCAATACTTAAGACAGGTATTAGTTCGAGTCGGCGAGAGAAAGGGAACCAAGGGAGAAACTTCGCTTTTTGAAAAGCGGTATTTCTTGTTTCCATAGCAGCAAGCTGCTTTAGACTTGATGGCGAGGGGAGTCCTTTCTATAGAAAAACTATATTGACTATTTGTCTGAATAAAAATTGAAACACCATTTAAAAATAAGTAGTAACAAAACTGAATTTTGATATATTTATTTAAGCCGAAAATTGTTTATAAAGATGAGATATATAGATATAAGAATGCAAAAAAAAAAAAAAGAAATAGACTATATACAATATATTCATTATTCAGCAGTCTCTTTTCTGCTAAAATTATACAGTCTCTTTCCTGCAAATTTATTTTTGTCTCATTTTATAGTTTAAATAACAGTCTTTCCTGTCAAAACTATGCAGTCTCTTTAATATTTTTATTGTTATTTTTTTTGCCTTTACAACACAATTCAAATAGCAGTCTTTTTCCTGCCAATATTATGCAGGCTTTTCCCTGCCAAATAAATGCAGTCTCTTTTCTGCCGATTTATTTTTGTCTCATATTTTTGTTCAAATAGCAGTCTTTTTCCTGCCAAATATATGCAGTCTCTTTCCTGCCAATTTTTATCGTTGTCGCATAATATAGTACAAATAGCAGTCTTTTTCCTGCCAATTTTATTTTTTGTCGTCACATTATAGTTCAAACAGCAGTCTCTTTTCTGCCAAAATTGTTCTTAATTGCAAAATATAATTGCATTCTTTGTTCAGCGCTTCTCTCCTGTCCATTTCCATATATTCCTCCAAAAATCATTGCAGATTTCAGTGGCAAAGTTGCATTTCCAATGACATTTGTCATTTTTCCATTATGAGGATTCTTTTCCCCTTTTAAATTTTTTCTGTTCTTCTTTTTGAAGAAAGCGCGCCAAACATGATGTTTTTTGGCTGTAATTGTCTCATCCAAAATCTTCTCTTCCATCTCTTTCATCATTAGAGGAATTATGGGAGCACTTCCGATTATCCGAGCTCCTTCCTCCTCTCCACCGATGTTGTGGTTTTCGGCTTCCATTTCAGGATCGCCATTCTTTTTTCTGATAAGTAATAAGAATTCAGTAATTGTTTTAAAAAAAGTTCCTCATACAAAAATTTATTTATGTACAGTATGCTAAATAAAAGTTGTGGACATCCTAATTTACTTTTGATCTAATGCTCAGATTTTCATGTATTGGAACTCAATCTTATTAGTTTGAGGTTCTAAACTCATCTATACTAATTAATAATTAACGAAGGCGTTATCTTAGGTCATAATATTAAAATATCGTCAAATTTTAAATATACGACTTTTTTAAACTTAGAATTTTTTATAACTTTTAGACTGATTTGGATCAATTTCCGCTTGTAATTAGTTCAATTTCTGCTTGTAAATTCCGCTGTGAATAACAAATAATAATTTAGTAATAAATAGTTTAAAATGTTATAAATAGTGTAATTAATAATTTAAGATATTATAACAAATTTTATAATTATTAAAATGTATTAAATAATTATTCAAATTTGATTTTATGGTTCTTCTTTGGATGAATGATTTTTATAATTGAGTGTATTTTTTAAGTCGCTTAAAAAGCTCTCGTGATCACAATTAATATGTTATATTAATAGATCTAAACTAGTTTTATTAGGTTCAAACTTTTGGTTGCTCAACTGCCTAAACTATCAGTTATCACCATATTTTGAAAGTTATCACCATATATTATATAGACACCCAAATCCGTCGAAAAAAGTTATGCTTATTCAGATAAAGTACATTTTTGTGTCTGGCTATAAAATTTAAAATATCATCTGTACTCATTAACATATCGAAAGTTAGTCTATTGAATCATCAAGATGAATTTATAGTATGATAGAATCCGATTATTGGAGCGAGAGTTATTCAGGGTGTTTGCCTTTTTATGTTGATAAATGTACAAAACTTAGTAGCAATAATTATTTATATGGTTAAAAATATTAATATTCATTATAAATGTTTATTAACGGGACATGTTTTTAAGCACAAATATTCTTGCATAGGTTCTTACGTGCAGCATACGTTGACAACGTTCAATTTTTAAGTAAATCACATTTACTATTTATAATTACACAAAACATGGATGTTTTAAAAATCAACGCATAAATAATTCTTATAAAACGAATATTTTTTCAAAAAAACTATACTAAAATAATTAAGCTTGAACTAATTCTAATAATTTTTAAAACTGATGGTGACTACTAGGGTTGGTAATAGTTTTATGAAATTTTATTTTCCATGAAAAGTAGAACAGCACTAATAAATTCTTTGAGCAGATCAAAATTATGTTTTTTTAGTTAAGTATACGATTCAGAATTTTTTTTTATTACACTATGTGACCTTTAGTGAATTTAAAACATAATGTTTGAAACACCCGGTGTACACATAAAAAAGATGACTAAAAAATAGTAGTAAAACGTTTTCTAAATGATGTTTTCAATCACTCTTATAATTAACGCAATGCTTTTGAAATTCCCTCACAAACTGTACGCATTTTTAAGTTTGCGTTTGTAAGTGTCATGATGATAAGCAAAGAAACGATAAATACATGAAGTAAAATTTCCATCCCAATTAAGGAGGACACAAAACTAAAATATAATAAGTTTTTAAGAAAAATTTAAATTGTTTCATATGCGTCTGCATTTCATGCTGGGTTAGATAAACTATCTGAATGTTGTGATTTTGTAGTTGAACCGAATTGAATTAACCAAATAATGCTACTTACAGTTTTTTACAAAGAAACCGGTAAATTTTCGCCATAGCGACAAATTAATTTTATCTCAAAGAGCAGTTGAAAAAAAATTCGCCCAACCAACTCAAAAGCTTTCAAGAAAGTGATTTTTTTTATTGTTACATGACTGACATATATTTTATGCATTGTTTAATTTTAATTCATTGTTGAATGTTTGCAACAACAAAGAAACATTGTATTTTATGTAATTGTTTGAATCGCAAATTACTCTGTTTAATTTGGAAAGAAATTTTAGCAATGAATGAATACATTAGCAGAATTTCTCTATATTAATATAAATGTGGTGCTACTTAGCTATAATACTAGCTGTATATCCGTTTTTCGTAATAAGGAGCGAAAGAAAGTAAATAATTAAGAAATCAGTATTAATCAGTGCCGCCGATTTGCACAAAACTAAAAGACGCATACCGACACAACTAAGCAAAATTCATTAATCTATTTGTTCATTTTTTTCTTTTATAATTTTCTTTATTCATCAATGCTCTCCCAGGTGTTTTTTTTCTGTTATCAGATTCAGAAAAACATGTTTTTACTCCTCTCTTTCAAGTGTAGTTGTTAATCCTATGAAAATAAAGATTAATTACATTCTGCATCATTTAGCATAATGCTATTGCTAAATCATCTCCTGATAATCAGAAATTACTATAATTAACAATTTTAGTATTTAAGCAACAATTTTAATATCTCTTTTAGTGTTCTTACAAACCTAATCCCATTGTACCTATAGGCATCTTGGTATTAATATTAGTATAATTAGTTACTAGTATAAAAACGCCAATTAACATAATATCAGTAGTACCTATAATTAAAATGGCGTCAGTAATAAATAATGATGAAATTTATTTATGGTTTTCTAGAAGAATAAGTACTTTTGCAACATTAATTTAGCATTTTAATGCAATACTTATTTTCTTATTTCAAGTTGTACTTACTGTCAAAATTATTTAAATATCATTTTCGTCAATACCAGATTTGCACTTAATGTTAAAATTAATTAACTCAAACTCTTGAAAATAATCAGTAACGACACTAATATTTTTATAATCATTTTTGGGGAGCGAAATAATATCGGTACTTATTTTGAAGGCCGTAAAATCACCAAACTATTATTGGCGCCAGTAATACTTAATTAATTGTACTACTACTGCCTTTACTGAGGTAATAAGAAATTATTAAACCAATATAGGTACCTAATATAGGTACTGTAATAATAGGTTTATATTAACCACCGAAGCGAGTAAAAGCCCTAATATCACCACAATTCATGACAACCAATACAAAACCTTAGTTTTTTTTAAATTATTTGTTGTTGATTTCATTGCGACTTCCTAATGTTAGATTTACCTTGATATAGTTGGAAGTTCAGCACATCAAAAGATTAGCTATACACGTAGTATAACTCAAAATATGATATTCAGAATTCCCCACAATTTTCTTTCGGCTTAATAGATAAATTCAAATTTATTTTATTATTTCTTGTTGAGTTTTCATTATTTATGTTAATAGACACACTGGGTTAATTATTCATGTCAATGTAAGAAACACTTGGTTTCATATACCTTTAAAATACGAATGCGGTGATTGGGATTTAAATACTATAGCCTTTGGGTGATTTTGGTAACAAAAATTATGTGAATAGTCGTCAATGGAATAAGAATCAAGTGCAAAAGCTATATAAAATGATCGGAATGAAATAGATTTAGAAAACTTTAAAGAACTTTTTAATACTATGTGCAATGCTTAAAAAAATAGACCTCACTGACTACTTTTTGATGCATTGATTTTGAAGACTAGAGAGGGGGACCTCAAATATGTTAATTAATAAGTGCAGACAATACTTTAATTTACGAAATCAGACACGGAAATGTACTTTCTCTGAATAAACTAAACTTTTTTGACGATTTCTGACCCCCAAAATATAGGAGGGAGTCGCAATTTGGGAAATATGGTCCAAATAGTTTGGTTTTTTATTTTAGTGCCTTTAGATATTCTTTCGAGTACTATTAGAAATTTCTTGGAAAAAAAATGGTTAAATAGCAATTTATTGCATTGTTATTTTACCATATTCAAACAAAACAGTCAATATCCTTAAATAAGATGATATTCAAACTGTAACTGTGAGTAAAAGAGTTTAGTAACTGCTTTAACCTAATAAGTTTAAACAACCAGAATTTTATCACGCTAACTAGGCCTACCTAATAAAGCCACTTAGTTCCTAGCGGCAGGGTACATATTATAGCTGACAAACTCCTGGCCTGAATGGAGACTCTAGTTCCAGCTTTGACACTTTCAGATTTCCTCCAGTTTCTTCAACACATAAAGGGTTTCCAGTGTACTGTACTCCCTGAGTATTACCTTGGAATATTAGAATATGATACTCCAATATACGTAGTATTTTTCTCTCACAATAGGTGAAACAATCAGATAAACTAATTAAACCTTATTCCACGTTTCATTTGAAAACTCAAACCTAAATCTAATTTCCATGCCCATCACTTGAAAATCCTGCGTCCAATTACTAGTTAAATTTCTTTTTTAAGGTTTTGAAACCATGCCATTTATAAATGGTTAAAAAACCGTACTGTTTAGTATTCATGACTTTTTAACCATACTAGTCTTAAGCGGTTTGAAAACCATAAAAGTGAAAGAAAATTATAACAGTGTAGGGAATTTATAAGTTGTTTGGATAATTTTTCCTTAATTCTTACTGGAATATTAGAATATGATACTCCAATATGCGTAGTATTTTTCTCTTACAATAGGTGAAACAACCAGTTAAACTAATTAAATCTTATTCCTCGTTTCATTTGATAACTCAACCTTAATCTAATTTCTATGCCCATCACTTGGAAAACCTACGTCTAATTACTAGTTAAATTTCTTTTTTAAGGTTTTGAAACCATGCTAGTTATAAATTGTTAAAAACCGTACATTTAGTATTCATGGCTTTTAACCATACTAGTGTTAAACGGTTTCAAAACCATAAAAGTAAAAAAAAAGTTCTTCACCGTAAACTTTACGGTTAACGGAACGGACACACTGCTTCTGACTGTTTAAAAGTAATTTTGAATGAAAATTATAACAAGTGTAGTGAATTTATAAAATTTCAAGTTGTTTGGATAATTTTTGTTTAATTCGGAATTTAAAGGTTAAAAAAATGTTGTCAGAAAGCTCTTTTCATTCTAACATTTTTTTAATTTACATTATTTTTACATAACTGCAAAACAGTATTTACGAATGTAAACAAATGTTTTTCATAACATATCAATCTTTATAATGATGGAACAAAAAGAATAGTTATTTGAAATTTATTCCTTAATAAGTATTAAGGAGAAATTTAAAATTTATAACGAATATTTTGACGTTTTCAGAAAATATGAAAAATTTCCTCATGCTTTTTGTCAACCAAGCATTTGATTAAATCTAGAATGCATAAAATAAATAAGGGAAAAAAAACGAATTCCTTTTTTACTCATACACGTAATGAAGAGCATCTTCTAGCATTTATTTGAGTTCATTTTATATGTCCCTTCATTAATACCCTTCAGGAAAAGAATCTTGAAATTAATATATCTTTTTTTTTTACCCACTCAGGTTTTGAACTAAAGACATTTTTTATACTTCAGGAAGTAAAGAATAGTTTTTGAAATAAAAAAAATACCCTTTTTCTAGATTAGATTGTTTAGTGTTTTTTGTGTTGCTTATGTTTTTTATTGTATTTCCACTCGAGGTTATACTTTTTTTAAAAAAAAATAAAGTAAGCTGTTTTTTGAGTTTTGTTTTTTTAGAATTAAGTGCAATATGAAGAGGTAAGTTTCCGTAATTTGTTTTAGTTTTGTTTTGAAATAGGTTCGTAAGAGCATGATTTATTTTGTATTTTATTAAATGTCAAATAGTTTTAATTTTCTCTCAACATGATATATATTTCTTGTTTTGATGTTTTATTAAGCGACATCGTTTGTTTTGAAGATGGTATCAATTTTATTTTGGTAAATTCTTCCGGAATTTGTCGGACAACAGAGGGGAAAAATGTGATATATCGTAATATTTAACTTTTAATTATACGGTGGCTAGGTGGTGCAGTTGGTTTGTCGCCGGCCTTCTGAGCCCAAGTTTGCGGGTTCGATCCCCAGCACAGACACCGGATTTTCGGGTTGCAGAAAGCGGCACTCAGTGGCCATATCCTATGATTATGCGGCATGCAAAACATCCCTGGATTGCCTTATTGGCTCTTGGCATTTCCGGCAAAATTAAATTCCTAGTGCACTTTAGCATCCAAATAGAGTTTCGGTGCTGCCACCTAGTGTGGCAGAAACTAGACGTCCAAATTGACACGACCAACGGTATCTCGCCTATTGTGGTGGTCCTGAAAGAGTGGATACCACCTCTGGAGAACGCACTGGATCTGCTCATCGTCAAGACCGATTAAGCAGCTCATTGGAAATATAAAAAAAACTTTTAATTATTTGAATAATTCTTGCTAGACAATTCGAAATTGATAATGCTTATTATAGCAGCAATTGAATAAACTATATTCCTTAAATTTATTCTATGTTAAACCTGGCTATATTCTGTGTATCTACGTTAAGCATACTTTTGTCATAGTAAAATTGTTCATAAACCATCGGTAATGAAATTTCTGGCAACTTTTACCAAATCTAAGGCACGCAAAATTTAATTCTTGCTTAAGTAGTTCCTTGCAATGTCGCTGTTCATTCTTGCCAGTTGTTTCCATTCTGTTTTATCCTTCTACCGATGCTTATATTGTTCAGGTCTTTTTCATCTAAGCCAATTTATGCTGTTTACGCTCTTCCTAATTTATTGAACCTAACTCTTTTAATAATATTTTTGGTCAATGATTTTGCAAATAATTTTTTCTACTTATTTAAAAATTATTATAGAAAAAATTATTGAGGAAATATCTCTTAAATTATTTTATTTTGCATCTTATAACCGTCGTTGAACAGCCGATCCAAGTTTTGGGTTTACGACTACTAATGTTGAACTCCTTAGTCTTGTAATTTTGAACCCAATCGAGAAGACAAGGGAACTCTTGGATCAAATATTGGGAGTAATTTGTCTACGTGGATGAATTTTTGATGGAACTAACCAGCATTTGCGTTATATGGATAGGAAGACCACGAGAACCTCCCACGGTTAGCCTGATGGCAAGGGGACTCTAACCCATGATCTGTCTACCACTGAGGATATTTCACGTCAGCACTGTGGTCGGTGCAAGCCGGATGCAAAATTCGTATCTGCCAGCCATTGCGGGATCGAACAGCGGTTCACCTTCACTTAAAGAATTTATCATTAAACCACATAGTAAATTTTTTCAATATCACAATCATACGGAAAATTTATATTTTTTCTATCATTTAAATTATTGAGACTTTCATATTTTTAATCCACTGTCTTAAATTTATTTCTTGATGTGTTTCAATATTTTTCAGCGAAATTTTCAACTCTTGACAGTTTTTATATTATTTTATTTTATATTTTTATGGTTAAATTTTTACAGCTTTTTTATAGTTACTCTAAACATCATTTTTCTTAAATTTATCAAAACAATAGGATTATCGCCTCTTTTTCTAGAATACGAAGTGAATTTTGTAAATAATGTTCTTCATTATTTAGTCCAGCCACCACCTCTTAGAAAAAAATTGCCTCAGAGCCATCTTGTTTAAATGCTCTTGAGTCAGCAGATGGTGTGCATAAGTCATACAAGTGCATTGAGTTTGCTAGAGTTGTGGAATTTTAAACAGACTTTATACTTTCAAAGAGAGAGTTTTCCATTGGTATTTCTATTGTTTCTCATTTTTATAATCTTTCAATGTTTTCAATTCATAATGAAATATATCTGATTCCCCAACATCTCTTTGTTTAAATATAAATACTATTATTTTGCACATCCTTTGTTTACTATTTCTTTCTATCATTTTCGTTAACGTATAAAATTTCTGAATTGAATATGGATAGTACACAATATGGAAAATAGCACAATTGAAATGAATTATTGAAATTTGTTGTTACCTTCTCTCAACCATTTTAATTTCTTTTACGAGAATTCAAATGAAAAGAGATAATTTGCAAATGAAAATACCAGAGGATTAAGCTTCCTACTTAATCCATAACTGTAACCCAATTTGTTTGTTAAAATCTTTTATTTAAGATTCAATTTTGCAAAATATAACATACAAATGTCTTATTACTTGGTAAAAAACTATGTTTTTGAAAATATTTTGAGAATAAAAGTTTTTATAAGTTCCAGTATTGCATAGACGCGTTTTACATTTAAATAATCAAAATATATTAACATATTTATTTAAGCTTTAAATTTTAACCATTGTATTCATGAATATTTAGGTATCATGTAATAAGAAGAAACAAAATTTTAATTCATTGCTTAATATTTTTGGAAACGAACTTTAGTTGTCAAAAACATTAATTAGGATGTTTCTATTGTTTATATTACGATCACCGTAATAATAATCTAGTTACATCTCAACCGGCGTTTTCTAATTTATTTTTATTATTATTTATTTCTAATCTAGCATATCAACTACCGAAGGTTTTGTCAGGAACGCTTATTAGATTTAACTAGATTATTTATGAAAGTTAATATAGCTTGCTTACTAGGGGGAAATTTTTTCGTATCTAATTATGATTTTGAAAACGTGAAATATGAGAAGATTGCTAAAATGTTGTTGTAAAATGCTTATCAGTTTTATTTAAATATTTTTTTAATTTCAGTTATTAATTTGTTAGTGCATCTACTGCTTTATTTTTTCATAGAACTGATTAGATAGGCTAGTCTCGCAAGAGTAGATTATAGTTACAATAATTTTGATATAAAAAAAATGCAAAATTATAGAAATTGTTTTTATAAAACACGGGAATCTTTCAATTTACTTTACACCGAAAACATGCTTTAAAATACATACAAAAGTTTGTTAAAAATAATTAAAAACTGTCTTTATGCTAACTTAAATCTTGAAATATTTTTATTACATCTTTGATCCTTTACATATATTTTATTTTGAAATTGTCACTCTGGCTGTTAATTCTCGCTAGATCTTTGAAGCCGTAACTAATGTACAAGTATCATCGAAATAAAGATTTTAGACTGTACTAAAATACGTTATAAAAGTAAATTAATTCTATAACTAGAAATTTTTTTTATTTAAATACAACTACACTGTAAAAATACCGGATCAAATTGCAGAAAAAAGTACCGGCACTCAGGGTGCTAGTACTTTTTACCGTAAAATATATTTTCATCAAAACATGTTATGAAACAAAAATCTGATATATCGTAATTTTTACTGTAATAAGTACCTTAAAATCACTCTAATGAACTGTTTATTCGTCTAAAATTTACTCTGTAATATTTTACATTAAAAATGGGTTTTACGGTAAAATGTATTTTGCAGATGAGGCAAAGTGCTGGTACTTTATACCGTTATTTGATCGAGAATTTTTTACAGTGTATACATACATGAAATAAAACATTGTATGAATCATTTTTTGACTTATACTTTAAATAAGCTATACTATTTGCAAAGTTTCTAATTCCTAAATAGAAATGTATTTAAGTTATTTTTCATTAAATTATTTAAGGAATTATTTTTTAAAATAGATTTATCAAGCATAAATAAAAAACAAAATTTTAATGGTGTTTAATTATATCAGGAGTAAAATAACAGCAAACGATTTATCAGGCTACAGCGAAGGTAAGATCTACTCTTAATGACGTCACTAAGTGGTCAGGCTTTCCTCTTCAGAAGGTTCCTGTTTCATTAACTGAAGCAACTTAACAAACCGGAAAATCTAAAGTGCTTATAATTTTACCACGCTTTGTATACATAGTCATTAACAACAAAGAACAATTTCGTACAGGCAGATGTCAGCTAACGTTTTGCGGTAAGATGAAAAAGAAACACCACGTATGGTCAAGAAATCTCTGTAAAATCATGGCAAACCTTGTTTGTTTTATAATGCAACTTCACGTTTAACTCATAACTTTAGGAGTGAATATTAGTTTATATTACAATGCCTTAATAAAAATAGGACTACGCACGTACGCATCTAATTTATTTTCTGCGATCTCATAAATTTTAGTAATCCAAAAACTTGAGCGACTACATGGAAATACCTAACTTGTAATGTATGTTGCCATTACGCTCGAATATTTCGTGTTAAAAATACCTTAGTTCAGAATCCGCAGTTTTAATGATGTTGTAACATAGTGAAAGCATAGAAACCTCTCATAATGAGCTTCTTAATTACGACCCATTTTTTCCCTCTTCAAAATTTCAGTGTGCTTCAAAAGATTTTTTTATTATCTCCATTTTTGTACGTGTTGAGAATGGTAATGCCTAGTACACTTTAAAAACGAAAATTAGTTTCAGAAATGATTTTCGTCTTTACAAATGAAACTGAATACGGAGCGCTTTTGTAAATGCAGTTGTAATTAATAGGGCTTTTTGTTCTACAGAAATGGAATAACATTTGAAATAGGAGGGATTAGATTGTAAACAATCATGATGGATGCTTAGTGTTAACTATTTTAAATGCACGATATTGGAAATATAAATACTTGAAATTATTAAAAAAACTTATGATGCGTGTTTCAATAATAATTTACAAAATAATAATTTAAAAAATAAATATTAGGTGTTTTCTCAGTTACTGGCATATTTTACTTTTTTTACATAATAATTGCAATTGTAATCGATAGAACTTTCTGCTTAGCAAAAACAGAATAATGTTAACATAATCAAAGCCGTTTTGTGTAACATATGTGATGTAGAAGAACAATTATGTATGTGTTTTACATTAACCATACTGTTATGTTTTATTTCAAATTTATATACGCGAAAAATTTTATAGCACTTCAAATTTATGTTATATGATACTTTACTATGACATACTTGATATTTCTAGAGCCATTAATGTGTTATATTTGTTTAAATGCGAATGGCAGATGAAATTTTAATTGAGAGAGCAATTAACTAATTGAGAGAGCAATTTAATTATTTCAGCAGAACAAAACAGCGTTTCAAAGATGACAGTAAAATTATGATGAATGCTTTATATTAACTATGCATTTACTTATTATTCGAAATGTATCTGTATAAAATTGTTCATTGTAACTATGCATTAGTGATATATGTTACTGAGATTTTAACGCACGAAAAACTTGGTATTTTCTCAATTATTGCAATTATTGGTATTTTCTTAATTATTTATGTAAGTAAAGTAAAGGTCACTGTTTACATTTGAAGATCCTTTTACAGAGCGGTATGTGCGAAAAATAAAATAGAATGTTCTAATTCGTTAAGCGTTAGCCATTGTTTGAAATTAAATTACAGACGATTCTGTTTCATCAAATATTTTAAAGATCGCAACAATTATTTTTCCTTGATCACAGCTCTGTTTAATTAAATATGAGTTTAATGCACTTACTTTACTATTCAATTATTTTCATAGAGGTGGCTAATCTGACGTTACTTCACTTACTTGGCCACTGGCAACCCATCAATGTTCAATCAGTTACATATAGAAATTAATAGGAATATATATCTACTGGGACAGGAATATGAATTGGCAGATAGAAATGTTAATGTTGCAAGCGACAATTGTCTAATTTATTCCACACAGTGATACAGTTCAGCCTCTAGTTTAGACATCTCTATTCGCTGCGTTTGATAAATTCAATAAGCAAAGTTATACAATTTCTAAAATTATCTGAAACCACGTTTAAATTTTGTTTACGATAATTTTTTAAACCATGTTTCTATAAGATATAACAATTTAAAAATCTACTGTAAGTTAAATGAAAACAAAAGCTATTTATTGAATATATATATACATACATACATATATATATATATATATATATATATATATATATATATATATATATATATATATATATATATATATATATATATATATATATATATATATATATATATATATATATATATATATATATATATATATATATATATATATATATATATACACATTTCAAGAAGTAAAACTAGTTGTTATTATCATTATCAAAGCTAGTTAAATATACTTAACTGAGTTTTAATAAATTTGTAAAGAAAATTATGTCGACAGCTTTCTAATAAAACAATACTAAAGAATATTTAAGTAAAGCAGACAGAAATTTTCATTGTTAGAAATAACCAACCAATATTAAGTTTTTATGCATATAATTTTAAAGATGATTGCAATAAGTATGAATTTAATATATAATTTCTTATTTAAACAGACAGCAGCATTTTTCTTAACTGGAATACTAATCGCCTAAAAAAAATTTTCTTAGGAATCAGCTGATAAATTTTAAAATTTTATAAAAAAAGTTTGGAAATATTGCGATTTAAATCCTTTATAGATGAAGGTATTACTAGAATTATATCAATTTCAATCAAATTGCTAAATGCGCTAACCTGATAATGTAACTTGTAGAAAGTACAGCAAGAAAAATTTATTAAAATATTTTATATTTAAATTATAAATTGAGTTTAATAAAATCATTTCATTTAGTAAAACATTATCAATGTTTTACTTGATGAGTAAAATTAAGTGAGACTGAGAAGTTTCAGAACTTTTTTTTTGCAAACAAGAAATTTGCAGCTATAAGCAAGATTTATAAGAAATATAAAATATCGCGATTTACTAAATATCGCGATATTTTATATTTCTTTTGCATTTTTCATACCTAGAAAAAAACAGTTAAATCTCAAACATTATTTTTTATAAGTAATGCGTTTAAATGTAAAGTTGTCTAAAAATAATAATTACTTTTTGTCTGCTACGGCAACAACATTTAATCATAATTAATGAATTTATTTTAAATATATTTGTATTGTTTTGAAGATCAAATGCTAAATGTCCTACCTTTTCTGTATTTTTATTAACCTTTAACCTTAACAATTAACCTTTTCTGTATTCAGTACATTTTTCTGTATTTTTATGTTATACGAATTTGTAATCTATAACAGTTAGTCTGTTGCAATGAAATCACCTTTTATGGTAATAGCTTCCAAGAGTTGAGAACATTTCATGGAAAATTATTCACGGTATGGAGTATCATAAATGTTATCATGAATATTTTTCAGTATTCAAGTTTCCTGATGTTCTGTTTATTTTAGCAGGCGTTGAGGAAACTTACAGTTTTCCTTGCAATTTGCTAATGAAAGTGTTTGAAGAGCCATTATAAAAAAGTAAGTATTACATATTTCTTAATATCAAAATTAATATCTTTCAATGTATAAAAAAATATTTTAGTTTCTTTTTAAGAATTTGAGTTTTAATATATATATATATATATATATATATATATATATATATATATATATATATATATATATATATATATATATATATATATATATATATATATATATATATATATATATATATATATATATATATATATATATATATATATATATATATATATATATATATATTTTTTTTTTTTTTTTTTTTTTTTTGAAAAATTATCCGACTGATTTATAAAAGCATATTATTTTGGTATGTTAACTTTAATAAGCATAAAATATATCTTAAGTTCAATTAACAATAGTCAGCGTAAAAACTATGTTAACTCCGAAATAACTTAGCTATTATGCTAAATGTATAAATTTAAGTAATGTGAATTAAAATGTATTGATCCTGGACTACTAACAATGAATAGTGTATAGAACTACGTAACGAAATGCTTGCCATAAATAACGTATGAACTATGTTAAGTCCTAATGACGGGTAATATTTTCGACCTGTCATTTGTGGAGCACTGACTAATAAAGCATTCAAGCCGTGCACATTATTTCTGAATTTGTTTCTACTTTGTCAATATGCACGATTGCAGTTACTTGTATATAAACATCATAAGTCAATAACATGCAGTTTTTTCCCCCGGTTATTTTGGAATAATCTATAATAATTATAATTAATGAATACTAAAAGAATAATTATGCCTAAAAAAGTAGTATTTACTGATTAAGATTAGACCTTAATCTATATCCTTCTTTTTTAATTAATTTTAATTTATACATATTTCTTTCATAGAGTTTAAATCTATTTAGAAAGAATAACCGATTCAAGCTAGCAAACAACTAAATATAAGTTGAAGCTTTATCTTATACAGTTATGTAATATTGATACAATATTAGAAAGCACTTTTTTTACTGATATAACCGCGTGAGCTGATGACGAGAGATTATATCTTTTCCTAATTTTTTTTTTTTTTGGCTTTTAATCCTATTTAAAAGAAATTTTAATATATTTTTTTGATATTAAAAAAATAATATTTCTAATATTTCTTCTTCTCTTTAAAAACATATTTTTCTAAATTTCTTCGTAAATTTATCACTTAACAGCGAAAAACTTTATAGTTGGCATTACATTATATATATATATATATATATATATATATATATATATATATATATATAATAAAAAAGTAGATACAAGAAAACACGAAGAAAGTTAAGAAAAACATTATACAATTTTATAAAATTTTTCCATGTGCAAATCCATTTCGGGCAAATCCGTGTTAAAATTATGTATTAAATTTTTTTTTTCTTTGATAATTTAAATAATTTTTCTATGTGCTAATCCATATTGTGCAAATCCGCGGCTGAAATTATTTGCAAAACAGGCAATTTATGTTTCTCTTTTCTATTTTATATTTTTTCTTAAATAAGCATCTATCTTTTAAAACTATTTATGATCAATTTTTAAAATTATCCAGTATAATATTACCTTGCGCACATCCATTTCGGGTCCATCCTTGGTAACTAACAAATCAAAGCTCAGAATAACAAATCACTTCAGCAGTGCAGTAAGAACGACACTTTGAAACCCTCTTGTTACACTCAATTTGCGCTTTTGTTTTCATCTTTTGTTTTCATATTTTGTAATCTGGCAATCTTTCTGCGAAAACATTTTTAAATCATTCTTGAAAAATTTTCTGTCCTTGTAAGTTGATCTGATTTTGCTACTCGCTTTGTAGTCCCTTTTAAATGTTTTTTTATTTTATTTTATTTTCTGTTTTTGCATGCTATTTTTACTTTTTGTGATCTATATTATTTGTTGTTATTTTTATAAAAAAAATTTTTGAGTGCTCCTCACACTATTGTATTAATATATTTTGCTTTGGCTTACTTGATACAATATCAGAAAGCACTCTGTTTTGCAGATATAATCGTGTGGGCTGAAGAAAAGATTATATCTTTTTTTTCCCCGGTTTTATTTTTCCGGTTTTTTAAATAAAATTTCATCCTTTTTTTTTTTTAAATGTATTTTATAAACTGTTGTTTGTTATTTTTTACTTATTATCCCCCCCCTTTTTTTTTCATATGTCTATAATTTTTCTTTGTTTTATTCTTCATTTTGAACTTATATATATATATATATATTACTGTTTTACTTTCTACAAAGGAATCATTTTAGAATAATTTTAATCAGTCAGTAATTTCTACGGACCCTCAAACATATGAACATTAAGTTTAATGTTTGGTGATAGTGGTTTGGGTAGTTGTATAAACATTCGACAAACAAATAAACAACAAAAAAGACTTAAACGCTTCCAGATAGCAACAACTTTACAGCTAACATTGCATTTGCGTTTTCTTCTGATTTGCCCTATAAGGTTGACGCGGGTTACTTACTATTCTCATAAAACAGAAATGTTACAATGAAAATTTTATTTTCTTATCGACTGAATAAAGGTAATCAGAAACCTTATACAAAGAAATGTAATTTCTTAGCTTTTATTACAAACCTTGTTTTTGAACTTTTTTTCTTCTTTTGCATGGGAAGTTTCCGCAAAATTATTTTTTACAAAGATATTTTGTGTCTTAAGTATTTTGATATAAAAGGGCTGTATATGCAAGCTTAAAGAAAACCTCATTACACATAAACTAGCAGAGTTAAATTTATAATTGTGTCAAGCTTGCATTGATTTTTTGCTAATCATTTATAAACATTTTTGGGATTGTGTAATAAAATTTGCTGCTACTTTAAAATTATCCTTACCATGCTATGTAAGATTTATAATTAAAGCTTTAGAATTGTTATTTTGGAAATATTTTAAATAAATTTAATTCTAAATGCAAAATAGCTCTTGTATAAATATATCATATATCGTATAACTGAAGATGTCAGAAAAATAAAAAATATTGTAATAAACAACTAAACCTTTACGTATTTACTTTTTTCTCGAGCCCACAAATATATAAATATTATATTTAATGTTAATTAATCACGGTTTTTTTAATTATAAATATTATTCAAACAAAGGAACAACAAGAAAGATTATAACATTTCAAATTTAAACTTTAGAATTAGGAATTTTGAAACATTTTCACTAAAATGTAAGCTAGTTCTATTGCAAAAGTATCCAATTATAGCCTGACTGAAAAAGTCTAGAAAATAAAAGGATGTTAATAAACAATACTATTTCCTAAACATTTATATTTAAATTAAATAGCTCCTAAAGTATATCCAACGTCAAAAACAGGACAACATTTTAGACAGACGAGCATTATCACGTTTCACACTTTACAAAACTATTTCCCCCTGCCTTAGCGAATGCAGCCAACCGCAGTTAATGATTCTTTTAAACATATAATATAGAGCTACGGAAGCGAATAAACCATCACTTTAAAAATAGCAAATTTTATGCTCTCTTTACGTGCGTACGATCCATTAAAGTTATGAATATGATCCTTGTTATTTAACCTATGAAGTTGATAGCAGCAGAAGTTTAATTTTGTGATTAGAAGTTTCCACTGTCTGTCGGGAACATGTGCTTCTGTACAAGGATTCTAGAGAGAAACGTAACATTAAGCTCTTAAAGTATATTTGTTGTCGCCGTATATGCGATTATGTATCTTTATTATGCCATTCCAAGACGCTGTGGCACTTTTAATTAAGGCAAATCTTTTGAAAAACATTCGAGGATCTTTGTAAATGTCTAAATATCTAATTTATTTTAATGGGCTTTGGTATATCATTTCTTTTTTTTTTCAATCTACGAGGTTTTCTTTAGGCGCAAAATATTGCTTTTCTATGTTTACTTTCACTGTTAGATATTTCTGGAAAAAAAATGGTTAAATAACAATTTATTTAATTGTTATTTTTCCGTATTCAAGCAAAACAGAATAATAACCTTCCTTTAAATAGTATTCAAACTGTGAGAAAAACAGTTGGCCGCTTTCACCTAATATGATTAAACAACCAGAATTTAATTGCACCAACATTTATCTATATAAAAATGTTTATTGAAATACGTAATTAGCATGAGTCTTTTTTTGTCTATGCATCATCATACTGCATCCATTTATCCCATATAAACAAATATTTATTGAAACGAGTAATTAGCATGGAAATTTTTGCGTCTATGCATAACCATATTGCACCCATTTATCCATATAAACAAATTTTATTGAAACACGTAATTAGGGCAAACCTTTTTTCTGATTATGCATCATCTTACTGCTTCCATTTATACAGATAAACGAATGTTTATTGCATTCTGAATTTTTTTGTGCTTTTAAGTTATGCTCTTCTCCCAGGCCTTTAGAAATTGAACTTTAATTTTTCTTTAAAAAATCGATCACCCTGTTAGGGACATTGTCCTTCCAATCCTGTAAGGGCTGTTAGAAAATTCATTTAACTTCATGCACACCAGTGACAAACATTGAATGATAAACTGCAAAATCTGATTATTTTACCATATTGAACTGAGATATGGTTTTGCCATTACAAGGATTTTAAACATCTAAATTAATCACTCCTCCTGAACCATATATTTTCTTTTTACGGTCAATTTTAGCGACCTGATGAAGACAGGATCTTCCTTTATTTCATTCGCTTCTAATCCCCTCTTCTGAGTGCTAATTGGAAACTATTTTTACATTCTTTATCGTTCAGTTTCTCTTACAATCATTTTAATTACTTGATGAAATTTGCCCCCTGCCATTTTGAAACTCGTAGGGGTATTTTTTCTTCATTCTGATGTTATAAGACGAATTAATAAACATCCACATGCTTTGCGCAAATTTCCTATTATTCAAATTTTGAATTTTCAGCTGTTAGCTGTCTATATCCGTTAACTGTTAACTTTGAAAACTATTTAACCAACCTATTCTTTCATTTTAAGATTCTTATTCGTATAAAAAATTTTATTAGCATAATATTGCACATTTCTTTCCGTTCTTATTTGTATAACCATTTAAACGCAACGTAACTTCCTTAATTAGTTTAAAACAACTCCAATTGCATTTACGAACTTCTTTCTTATCTACCTTCCAATAAAAAGTACTATTTGGATATATTTTTTTCCCTTATCGAGCTTATCTTCCAATTCTTCACGTCAGTTTTTAGTTCTTTTTTACAACTATTTTTTAGTCACGTTCCCTTCTTTATGACTTTCTAGTTCACTGCCAACGTTTTTCTAGAATGCCGGCAAAGGCATTCTGGAAATTTCTGATCTCTTTTAAAAGTTCTGCATCCACACTGCAAATGGCAAACAAAAGTTCTCCGCTTCCTTCAGATTCAGCACGAATAAAACTTTTTTTTTCTTACATCGGAAAACTTGTTACTTGATGTTTTATTTATTTTACACAAATGCGAAAGGTATACTTCAACTTTTGTTCAGGTACGGCTAGAGGTAAAAATGTCGCCTCAACATAAACTTTTTTTTGTGGTATGAATGAAATCATGAAACTCCAGATTTTTTTTTCGTCGGCTCTTGAAAATATTTCCATTGAACTATAAAATTTTTTTAAAAGAATACTTTGTTCTGTTCGGTTTAAAATAACTCCATAAAATTCCAGATATTTTTAAGGGAAAAATCGATTTTTTAAAATAATGCTTGCTATAACGTTTTTTTTTTTTAAATTTTAAATATGCTTGTACGTGAACGTAAATTTAAAAAAAAATATTCATGGTGTGCTATTCTTGATATTAAATGTAGCAGGATATTGGTCGCTGCAAAAAGTTCGCGGATATTAATTGTATTTAAATAAGTATAAACTTTGACAATTATTAAAAATGAACACGTCTAGTACACTTGATAATATGAAAACTTTATTTACTTAAACTATAAAGCTGAAAAATGGACATAATTCAGCGTTCAAACGTAGGCGCCCATTTTCTAGACTCATCTGATATGAATGACAGACACAAAAAAGATTTGAAATAAAAAATGCTTAGTTGCTAACAAAAATTAGGAAATAGACGAAGGACAGCCACGATGGCTCAGGGGATAGAGCGTTTGCCTTCCAATGCGAAGAACTGGGATCGAACCCCAGTCGATACGAATTCCGCATCCGGCTTGCACCGACCACAGTGCTGACGAGAAATATCCTCAGTATTAGACAGATCATGGGTTAAAGTCCCCTTGCCGTCAGACTAACCGTGGGAGGTTCTCGTGGTCTTCTTTTCCATGTAACGCAAATGCGGGTTAGCTCTATCAAAAAGGCCCTCTACGAAGGCAAATTTCTCCCAATACTCGATTCAGGGGTTCGCTTGTCTTCTGGATTGGGTTCAAAATTACAAGGCTGCAGAGTTGAACATTAGTAGTCGTAAACCCATACAATTTGGTCGGTTGATCATCGGCGGTTATAAAAAAAATATAAAAAAATAAAAAAGTAGATGAAGGAGAAAATTAAGATTAATCGATTTTTATAATTATTGAAGATGTCCAATAAATGTTTTCTTTTGTAGAAAATATTAGTTTCTAATTTAACTACTTGATAAGTTTTAGCAGATCATAATAATTTTTAATTTAGGAAACATCAACATACCAGAGCATTGCTTCAAAAGTAGATTTAATGTAGAAATCAATTTAAAGAAAGACTTGACAAAATACCAGTTGATGCATTATCATCATTGCAATCTAAATGCTGTGGAAAATAGAGTATTCCCTACACTGAAATAACACTGATAAAACATTATTCCCTACACTGAAATAACACTGATAAAACATTATTTCAATAACACGTGCCTCAGGTATTCCAGAATAATGTTCCGTAAGGCATCTTAAAAAAACAATATTAATCTTCCTTTGAGGCCAGTTTCCTATTTCAGTTCCCTTCTATATATATATATATATATATAGTTGCTAGAGAGGATGTAAGAGACACTAAACAAACAAAGACTGTAACTTTTCACTTTGGAATTGTTTTCTGTCTTTCTGCTTGGTCAGAGAAGAATCTTATTTCCATTCGTTTGAAACTTGATTTCCGTTAAAAAAAATTCCACGAGTCCAGGTTTTACAATTTCATTTTAGGAACAACATTATAAGCATGTTTTTCTATATAAAAATTCAATCTAGACCAGAATTATAGTGTTAGACCTTTAATGGTTGATTATGCTTCAACATTATACATATATATATATATATATATATATATATATATATATATATATATATATATATATATATATATATATATATATATATATATATATATATACTCTATAACAAAAACATCGACGCAACAAGAAGCAATCATCCGATATTGCTTTGAAGTTTCGTATGCATGAACGTTTTGAACAGATATACAAATGGTCTGGCTGGAATGATGCCGACTGGGAGCGTATAGTCTTTGGCGACGAATCCCACTTCCAACTGTGTCCTGATGATTATCGAAGACGTGTTAGGAGACGCACAGGGCAGAGGGGGGATCCTGCTTTCACTATTGCACACCACACCGGCCCTCAACAGGGCATTATGGTCTGGGGTGCAATTTCCTTTGACAGCCGGACACATTGGTCGCCATTAGAGGCACACTTACTACACAGCGGTACGTCGACGACATCCTAAGACCCGTTTTGCTACCGTTCCTTTTGCAGCACCCTGGGCTGGTTTTTCAACAGGACTATGCCAGACCACATACGTCACGTGTTGCTATGAACTGTCTACAAGCTTGTCAAGCTCTTCCTTGGTGAATCCTTGGCTCTTGGTGGTTCCTTGGCTCCTCTGGTGATCTTGCCAGATCACCAGATCTCTCCCCCATCGAGCATGTCTGGGATATGATGGGACGGCGATGGCATCTGGCACGGAATTTTGATGACCTCGTTCGACAATTGGGTCGAATTTGGCAGGAAATACCGCAAGAGACTATCCGGGAGCTTTATCGGTCTATGCCACGCCGTGTGGCAGCTTGTATCTAGGCTAGAGGCGGGTCAACACCTTATTGAACTTGTTACTGTAACTCTGCAATAAATTATTCAATTGTTCTGAAATTTTAATCATTTACTATTCTGTACATTGTCGTCCTATCCACCAATTTTCGTTTCAATCCGACAACTCCTTCTTGGTGCGTCGATTTTTTTGTTATGGAGTGTATGTATATATATATATATATATAAGTGTTGAAATATTTTAAGAATTTCTTATACTCCAAAAACACGGGCGAAAGCTGCCGACGTAAATTACTTAACGGACAATTAACGAAATATATAACTATCACTATTAACAAAACCAATACTTGTTACGGTCAGAGGGTATATATTTTTGCTGTTGGCTGCAGAGAAGTTACATATATATCTAAATTACATTACATATACCAGCTTATTTTTTTGCCAAGTGCAACGTTTTGTCGTGCCTTTCATCTATCTCCGCTTAATTTAGTGCATGAACATATCCTTGAGGTTCAGAACAAAGCACTACGTACAAGTTTCCATTTTCAATTCGGTTTTTAAAATTTTTAGTATTTTTTAAACGTTTATAAGCCTAACAATTATATAATGTGCCGATATATATTATTTTTTGTTTAAAATAAGATTAAAGTCTGTAATAAAAAATATAATGTAGCAATTACTTTTTTATTACATGAGAGCAATTTTAAACAGTAGTAAACATAATGAACGTAAAATGCACTTGATTTAAAAAAAATATCACTATTACTTGTTTTTGATTGTATTTAATTTGTGGCATTAGTAGAATATTTACAAAATTATATACATTTCCTTTCAATATAAACTATTTCTGTCTCATTTTCTGTTACCTTCTTCTCTTGTCACAAACTGTCACAATTTCATGAATTCCCTCTTGCTTTGCGATATTACGCTATATCTTAACTTGAAATAATTTAAGCAAATTTCTGTTCTTTTTTTTTGTTTCCCTTTCTTGCAGTTCTTTTTTTATAAGTAAATTAATTAGATTTTCCACTTATTTGATTTTTGTTCCTTTTTTCAAACTTTTCCCGAGGAAACAAATGAAATAGTAAGAGAGAAGTTAAGCAAAGTTATTATCTTTTAATTTTATTAAAAAGAAAGTTACTGATTGTACTCTTTCAAAAATTTAAAAAAAATCTCTTTACTAGGAAAAAAGTTGAAATTAGAATGAAGGCGAAGTTAACATTGCTATTCTAGAAAAAATGAACTAAAAATGTACTTCACTAGAAGTTAACTGAAATTTCCACACTTCACCTGTCTTTTTTTTAACTAGAATTGCATAAAAGAAATATTAGGTAATAAGGCGTTAAGAAGATTATTCGTTGGAATATAACATTAATATTCCCACTATAAAACATTCCGTATCAAATTACTGTATAAAGTGATGCACTTTGGATGCATCATTTGTAAAATCCATTTTCACCTTAAAATATTATATCGTATTTTTACAATATTAATTTATTAAATATATTTATTTATTTATAAATTGATATATTTCATAAATATAAAATTATATTTTAAAATTTATATTGTAAAATAAATTTTTATGTATTTTATAAATATATTTTATTAAAATATATTATTTAATAGACTAGTTAATATATTTATTATTTAATATATTTATATTTAACATTATTTATATTTAATATTATTTAATAATTTATATATTTTAAAAATTATATATTTATAAAATTTATATATTTTTCAAATATATTTATAAATTTAAATTTTTATATTATAATAAATATATTTATAAATTTAAATTTTTATATTAAAATAAATATATTTATAAATTTAAATTTTTATATTATTATAAATATATTTATAAATTTATATTTTTATATTATAATAAATATATTTATTAAAAATATTTATTCATCATACACAAGAGAATGGCATAAAAGCCATTCAGTTTGTTAGTATTTATTTACTTTTCATTTACTTACTAATTTACTTTTCAGTTTTTATTTTTTTAGAATTTCCACGAAAACCGTAACAATATATGGATGGAAAAAGTTCCAAATGACCGACTTAAATACCGAAAAATTTGGTTGTATCACCATAATTTTTACCAGAAAGTTGTATCACCAGGATATATCCTAACTAAATACTTCAATCCTATTTTGACATAAACAACAGTACATCAAATCATGCTTCTTTCTAAAAAATACTCTCCAACCTAAAAGAAAAGTTTAGAATTTTCGGATCAGACACTTTCTTAACAATTCATTCAGAAAAAGGAAACACTCACAAAGAAATAAGCCGTATCAATACTTTTAAAGACAACTATTGCCTGGCAGAAACTCCGAAAAACCATTTTATTCCAAGAATCAAGCAATATATGGTCGAAAAGAAGTAGTTAGGATTCTTCCAATGCAAGGACTCTAACGTGGTGTGTCTAGGCTTGAAATATTCATGTCGAGTAAATATGAAAGTCACGTATTGTATGGTTAGCCAAAAAGTGTGTGTTTTTGGTGCGAATGATGTAATTTCTTTTTTACCTCTTATTTATTTTTTCCAACCTATACAACACTGAGATGAAAGCAATCCCAAAGAAAAAAACCCAGAGGTAAGACTTCAGTAACAACCAGAAATGGGATAAAAGTTCATAGAAGGAATTAGGAAGGCTTGCAAATAATACACACATTGGTCAAACATACGTATATTAATACATATAAATACATCACTGTTTTTAGATACTTATTTAGATACATATAACTAAATATTCATTTAACTGGTTTTTAGATACATATATAGATACATATAACTATATATGCATATAACTGGTTTTTAGATGCTTATATAGATAAATATAATTAAATATACATATAACTGGCTTTTAGATACATATATAGATACAAATAACTAGATATACATATAACTGGCTTTTAGATACATATATAAATACATATAACCAAGTATACATATAACTGGTTTTTCGATACATAAATAGATACATATAACTGTTTATTAGATGCATATATAGATACAAACAATTAAAGAGATTGTATGAATTATTCGTTTGAAAAATCATTGGAATAAAAATTTCAAACCTTTTCTTATAAAAAATAAGGTGTTTTTGAGGCTGTTTTGAAGTTAAAAGATGTAAAAAAATATACCTGAGGTAGAACATGAGTTTATGTTTGAGTTTATGTTAAAAATAACTTTATTAATAAACCTAATATTAACCCTAGTAACATCTCACAAAATCAACCGTATATATCACTCGGGAATAATTTTAGTTTAGATCAGATGAAATTATTCACACCTCAATATACGTATTTGTTTGAAGCGTCAAAAAAACAATCCGCACACCTCCAAAACAACCTCAAAAATACCTTAAATTTTTGTAAGGGTTTATAATAATGAATACAGAATATCCTAAATATGCAGATTCATTTTGTACTTCTTGTGGAATCTTGGGAATTTTTTTTTCAATTGATAAACATAAAAATAATTATTCAAATTGTTTATTTCAAAAATTAAATCATTTTGAGAGATTTATAACCAACGCTTTGTTTACATTTGTCTAACTATGTAAATAAATAAGTAAAAACAACTAGGAAAACACAAAAATTTTAAAGATAAAATAAACAGTCATGGTTTTTGGTGTTTATTATTTTTGTAATAGACAAAACTGAAGAAGTTTTTTCTCGGACAAAGTGAAAAAAAAGAAACACTTGTAAGCAATTACTTTCTAGTTAAGTTTTTTCAGTATTCTCTACTTTTATTGCTTTTAGTGGAAAAAAATTATTCTCTGCACTGTAAAATTTATGGTAAGAAGTACCGTGTTGGTACATTAAAATTTACTCATGCTTACTGTAAGTTTTCGTTTTGTTCCGTAAAATACATTTTACGTAAAAAATTGCAAAAATCAGAAAGAGTTTCTAAAAAACAGATATACCGTACTTTTACTGCAATATTACTGTAAAATCACTAAATACGTGTAATTAAAATAATAATACTATAAAATTCATGGCAAAAAATTTTTTTGGTAAAAATAAATTTCATTTTGAAGTAGATTTTACGTTACGGTGCCTGTTACCAGAGTGCCAGTGCTTCTTAATGTAAATTAATCTAGAATTTTTTTACGGTGTAGTTCAATGGGTTAGAAAATGTTATTATGTTATTATTACGTTACGCTATTTTCTATTAGTGCCAACAAACATGGCAAAAAACGGATAATAGAAACAAGTTTACATTAATTTACAACACATAAGTTCAATTAAAAATGTTTATGTATTAATGCAATAACTCAGCACTATAAAAATACTTTCTGTTGTTATTTCTAATGCCACTTGCGAATATCAGCATGTTTGCTTGGTGAAACCAAGCGGAATTTAAGGCAGAGGGTACGTTTGTTTGGTTTTTAGTGGCGCCATCTATCGCCAAAAATAGAACTTCAGTCACACACACGCCACAGCCCGTTTATAAAGTGGACCCATTCATACATCCATTTATTTACACACAGATCGTAATTTTGACTAAAACCAGAGAACGATCAAGCTTCAATTCAGTACCCACCAAGTTACTCAAATTTTGTTTTACATTTGTGTTTTTACATTTTATTATGAAATAAAACAATTTTATCAAAGTAATTTAATACACACGCATGCTATCTGCAATTAAAAAATTTACTTTAAACAAGTTTTTGTTTTAAAAACTCAATTTTTCTTAATTTTTTAATATTAAAAATGTATTAAAAGCTTTCATTATTCGAGTAACGTTGAAAAATTAAATTTGTCTAATACTTTTGTATAAATATCAAATTGTTTCAATACCGTAAAATTCAATACAATGTTTCTGAAACACTTTTAATTTATTTTAATCATTTTAATTAGAAAAAATAAATATTTTAAGAAATTAAAAATTAGTAAAAAAAATAAATAAATCATAAGTTTAAAAAATAAATACTTAAATCTTTTTATCAAATAAGATAGCTGTATCTTTCGTTTAAAATAGTATTAATTTCCTTCATGTTGTTATACTCTTGTACTCCTTTTCTAAATTGTTTTATCAGTTACAATATTCTAATTTGAAAAAAAAATCTGCTCAAAATGAATTATTTCATTTAATTAATAAATACTTAAAGGGCAATCAAATCGTATTGTAAAACAATAATTTAATCTCTCTTTGTGTTAGAATTATTGGAACTAGCAGCATAATAAAAATATTAAAAACCTTAAATTTTTCTCACACAACCAAACCATATTCATATTCAAGATCAAAAACAAAACTATCGCCTAGAAAAACGTCTCCTATTTTGCCTTGAATAACAAATCAAACCCTGTAAGTTAAGCGAACGCTCTATCTAGAATTATTTTTCTTTTCTCTTTGGGAAGAAGAAAATCTGCTGATCTCATAAAAGTATCACACTCTTTTGGATTTCTGCACTGATTAAGAGTATTTCATTCTGGATGGTTCGGAATACTAGAGGGTATTAAAGGACCACAAAAACTGCCTCGGGCCTTTTACGAACCAGTACTTTTGTTACGTTTTCTTTTCTGCTCTACTCATTATTAACCTTTTAGAAGAGAAAAATTCCTCCTCTGGTTGGAGAGAAGAAAATGTAGGTACTGATATGAATGCCAACTTCTTTCTATCAGTAAACAAGCCTCATAATACTTTTGGAATGGTTTTGGTTGATATAACCAGGAGAAATAGAGAATATTTTCTTTTTGGAAATATTTGAATATTTTTAAAGGAGATGTTATTTTAGTTTAACTTTTGCAGGGAAGTTTTTTAAAAAAATCAGCGATTAATATACATTTTAAAAGGAGTGTTTGAAAAAAATGAATAAAATTTTACCCGAGGAAAATTTGTTCATTTTTAGTTGCTAATCTGTGTTATTCTAGAAAATTAAACAATCTTATTAAATTTCTAATTCAGAAATAATTTCAAATTAACTACTTTTTTTAAAAAATTAATTAAGAAAAGTATGAGGCAAATCGGCTAAGAAATTTATTCATAATGTTGAAGAAAATATTTCATTCATTTCTAAAGTATGAAATAAATTTTATCACAGAAATATTTTTGTTTTCCTTTTTACGTTTATTTAAATTTTGTCTTTTTGACAAGTTATGTAAATGAACAGTTTTTGAAACATGCAAAAAATTAGTTTTCTTTTTCAGCATACAACCAGAATATTTCAACAAATTAAGTTTCGGTATAGAAGAGGACATTTGGTAGAAAACAATTAAAAAGATTTGATTTTCAAAGGACAAATATTATAAACTTGATTCTTACAAATGTCTATTTCTACAGCCGAAATCATAATAATTCTCTGTCAAAATGCGGGAAGCATTTTTTTAAAAATATTATTCCTATCTTTTCATAATTTTCAAGCGGTATTAAAATTTTCATTGCATTTAAAAATTTATTGCTTGGGAACTTAAGGCCAACTTAAGAAGTGTACATTAAATAAGATTGAGGTGAATCGTTTAATGTAATTTAATTTGACTAGCGGCCAAAAATGGATAACACTTGTTGCCGATTTCCGTTGCATAAAGCTTGTTCTGATACATTAAGCTTGTTGTTCTGTTACAATAAAAACGAGAAAAAAAAACACTCCATAGCGATGACTTTTTGTGTGCATATAATGCTAATATTTGAGTGGCAACCCCTTATGACCTTTACTTTTTTTATGACTTTAGTTTTCTTAATTATTTACCTTAAATTAAGACCATATAAGTTTTAAACTCATTATTAACCTTTAAATGCTTATTTTAGGGGAGCATATATTGCATACCTTGAAATTGACAGGTTAAAGGAAACGAACACAACAGAAAAAAAATGAAATCGAAAAAGTTCGTGGTTATTTATTTTTCTCCATCTGAAATTGACGTGTGTGTCAAAAATGTTGATATCATTTTCCTTACTCTGTTTTTCATTACTAACTTTTTCTACAAAAAATAGTAGTGAGAAAAAATAAAGGTATTTTTTGACACATTTCCAAACCAATACTGTGCATATTTCAAACCAATATTGTGCATATAAATTTTAAAATATTAAATTCTGTAAAAGGAGGTATCATCGTAGAAAGCAATTTTAAATTAATTTTGACACCTTGCTATAGTTAAAAAAATTATGCTGATTGAATGCTTTTTCAAAAAAAAAAATAATTAAAAAATTGCTTACAATAATTCGAAAACAAATAAGTTCATAATATTAGCAATGAAAATCTTCGCTTCTAAACCACATAGAGTATCTGAGGGTATTAATAAACAAAAACACTCTAAAAGGGGTTGTATAACAGATAACATCTGTTGAAATTTAAGTGTAATAATTTATACGCAGAAAAAATTGTTCCTATCTTAATCCGGTGCTAAGGTAAACCATATAATCACTTTTCTTATTTTTGATTACGTGATACCATGGTTCAAAATGTACAGAGTCCCGCAGTGGACTGATCGTTAAGACACGGTTCCCAGCAGATCACCGAAGTCAAGCATCACTGGCTACGGTCAGTGTGCGGGTGGGTGACCACTTGGATCAGTCTGCGTAAGGACCAAGGGTGTGCGGTATTGGTCCTCGTTAAACTGTGCTACCGTAAAGTGCTCGACTTCGCGAGTAGATCGTCGGGCTACCGACGCGGGGGTGCCATCCCCTCCGCAGAGGATCAAAATTGTGATGGCCTGTCTTCGGATCATCCTCCGGGATGTTTCCCAGACCGTCGCCAATAGCCCATTGTGCAGCTCTAGTGCGACGTAAATTAACAACAACAACAAAAAGTACAGAAAAGCAAAAAGTTTAAAACCTTATTAAAGTTGCGCCTTATCATACTTAAGGGCATTGATATAAATGATTTGAAAAATGAAAAACTTTAGCAACAGCTCATTGTGGGCCAGAGGTGAAATCATAGTAATGTAGTCAACTTTTTCAAACCAGGCAAGCAACTATTAATCGATTTTGAAGCTGGGTAGGCTCGGTCGCCACTGATATTCGAATTTCAGAACTGATTAATTGCAGCTCAACATTTAATAGATATCTCTGGTAAGCTGGAGTTTTGAATAAATTTTTCAAAAACTTTAAATGTTTTTTTAGAATGAAGAAGTTAAATTTGTTCTAACATCGAAAAAAGGAATATTGTATAGTTCGAAAACAAATACATTAATAATTTAACTAAACACTTGCCTCCCTATGCTCGATTCATTTAATACCCTTGCTAATGTACAGAGCGTAAAATAAAGAAATGGACCAGCCTGAATAACTTTTGATCTAACGATATGATCTTCACGTTTTAGGAGTCTCGGAGAGATGACCTCAATTATGCTAACTAATCAGTGCAGACGATATTTTAAGTTGCAAAATCAGACACAAAAACGTATTTTTTCTGAATAAACATACATTTTTTCCCCAACGAAATCGGCTTTCTAGTCTCAAAATTATAGGGAGTATCGCAATCTGGGAAATGCAGTCCTAATAGTTTGGTCAGGAGAGCGCTAAAAAGTTTTGACCCCTTAACGTGATTATTACTTATTGCGTATTTCGCTATAATTCGAGAATTTTTAAAGCGAATTAAAAATTTTGCACACAATAGTAAAATTCATTTTTCCAAAAAAAATGCCAGGCAAAAAATAATTTTTAGTATGTATTTATTATTATTTAATAAATTCTAATTATATAATATTATAATTACAAAAAAATATGATAATATAATAATTATGCAATTTTAATAATTTTTGAAGTATAAGATCTAAAATTTTTTACATCATTTTGAAGAATGTAATTTTACATGGCAAAGTACAAAATTTGAGAGACATCGATCGAATAGTTCCTGAGAAATGACATTTTAAATGTCTGACTTTTTTAAAATCCAATCATTGCACGAACCATTGAACGAACACTGAATGAATCACGTTTCTAATTCTTATTAAGTGTTTACATTGCATAAACGTATTTTACACGATAAATTCAAATATTTAACCAATTTCAAACAGATACATCGTATCTCTAAAAATGTCGAATTCGTTTAATATTTCTTTCCCTTGATGTGAGAGGAAAATCCATGGGGAATAAAATACAGGACGAAACCTGACTTATGCAAATTGATCCAACACCTGCTCTTGATCAGCGTGACATGTAACAAATGGAATATTCGATTGTTGAAGAGCGGCTAGTGAGAAATCAAATTCGTCAAGATTGTAAGGATTGCGGCTTCACAAACATGCCACAGGGAATGTTTAATAAACAATGAGATACGGCAGAGGCAGCTACTACTGATGTCTGTTACATATTACCATCCCTTTTCCAATCTGTTTCATCTATCGTAAATAAACATATAGTAATAAATATATTCCGTTAATAAGTTCTTGTCGTCTCAAATATTTTGATGTGTCATAAAATTATATTATTGAATTTGTAATGTGATTTTACGATTTATTCTAATTATTCATTCTGGTACAAGAAGTTTAAATTTTAAATTATTCTGGAGAATGGACACCTTGAATTACTTTTTTATTTATAAGACAAATTTCTTCCGAGAGATATCGTAGATTGGTAATATAGATATACACTTGCATGTGCAATTGCATAAACAGACTGGGAATTATTTAATATGGAATTTGTAAAGAAAAGTTTTCAAGGTACAGAAGTAACATTTAAATTTTCTATTTATTCTTGTGTTAACATATTTTATCTCCAGAAATTTAACAAAATTTGAAAATATTTTATAAATTATAGGGTTTTCTACCGATTTTGAAATTAACTTGTCCTCTGTATACTTTGAGTTAACCAGTATTATAGGCATAAACAAACACTAGTTTTCTTATAACTAGGGTAAATACAAGGTGGTGGGGTTAGGGTGAGCGTATTTTCATTGACCCCCTCTACATCTAATGGAAGTAAGATAAATTGGTTATAAATGCATTACATTTGATTTTATTTATTTGATTTCAGCGAACTCATGCGCCACTGAAACTTAAGGAGAATTAAGTAAGTCAATTTTAAAAAACGAAATACAAAATTTGAAAGAAATTGGTCGAATAGTTTCTGGTATTATCCAGTTTTAAGTCACATGTTTAAAATTTAATTCCTAATTGTGGCAATTTGTCATTTAAAAAAATTTGTCAATAATGATGTTTAACCTCTCGAAACTTTAGTGCTGCTTTTTGAAGCTCTGTCGCCAAAGAAAATAATAAAAAGACATAGTTTAAATGCCTTACACTTAAAGCAATGCTTTGATTTCAAACTATATATATAATATTGCCATGAATAATTCTCTGGGCCTTAAAACAGACAACTAACTTAAATATTATAAAAGTTATTAAACTTTTTTAAAAATCTGCAATTTGGCGACATTTTTCGACCTAGATGAAAATTATCAAAATCACTGCCTTATTCTCAGTTTTTGCAAATTTTTATGAGCCCAGGTAACGCAGCACTGAAGTAAGTTTTTAAAAATTGAGAAATTAGAACAGAAACGCTTTTCATTTTCACAAAACTGTGGCTTTTCTCCATAATGACGCTTTGCGCCATTTTTAAAATAAATGCATACAGCTCTGGCCTTAGATAGGTTAAACTTGACCCAACAATCATGAGTAACAGTTGCAAACTCGCTTATATCAGTTGTAAAAATAGCATAGTATTAATAAAAAAGAACATTTCATATTACGACGGAGCTTTCTAAAAACAGTCTTAATTTTTCTTAAAATACCTAATCATTAGATCAAAAGTTATTCAGGCTGTTTTTGTATTATTTTTTTGTATTGTACATTACTTCGCATGATTTAAAGAAGTACTACTTAAAGAAATTTTCGTAACATAATCAAACCTCTTAGCTTAAATTTCGGATTTGTGAATATAGCTGTTTTAGAATATAGAAGACGACTCAACATTATTTATTTTAAGGAAGTCAATTCAATATCCTCTTTTTCTCAAAAAGCTTTTGTTATAGGCATATCATGATAGTATTTTTGACTAAAATAAACATAGTAAGCATGTTCTTTGCGCAATATATACATTTTTATAAATTGAATTTTCGATGCTATAGTCTTTCTAATAGTGCCACTTTAAAAGCATCTAAAGATCCCATATAACCCCATATATATTCTTATTTATCTTCATTTATTCATATTGCAGTACTATCTTGAGCCCATTCAATACATTGCATGACATGCCTAAAGCAGCATGATCACATATCCAATAACGTAAGATGCCCCCAAAGTATTGTAAATGATGAAAAAACAACAGCATTTATTTAGAATATAGATCGCGATCTGAAGCTGTTGAATTATTCATTGATATTCTTAAATGATTCTGAAATAACTCTGTTTCTACAGGAAATACCTACTTGTATATCGTTTTTCTGCCCCCTGCATTTGTGATAAATGCCGGCTTCCACGTTTTTTTATGCTTCGTGTATACGAAGTTTTATGTTCCGAGCAAAGAAAACAAATATGCGCTTCCGCTTTTCTACCATTTTTTTAAATGTTCTGTTTACAATCTGGAATGTTTTATACCATATATTCCCGTTACTTATATAAAAACTAAAAAAAAATCAATAGACGGCAATATTTAAAAGTTTTGCTGAATGAATCGAGAATGTGAGTCTATAAAATTATGGAAATAACAATAATGGGATGGGAGTCGTTGTGAATTTTCAAAAATCAAGAACTGCAAATAAAAATTCTCTTGCATACTAAAGGACATTATTTCTTGCACCTTAAATTTTAAACTGAGATACGAATCATTCATAGTAAAAAGGCCATCATTGTAAAAAATTTCTGGAAAAAATACGGAGAAATTTCATACCAATTTTTTTTTTAATAAATATTTACTGAAGTGAGTGATTCAGTAAATATTACTGTAAAGATAACGGTATATCAGATTTGCTTTTTTGTTCAGGGAAATTATTCCAGTAAAGATAAATTTTATGGTAAAAATTACTGGCACCCTGGGTGCCGGTACGTTTTATTATAATTTTTCAGGAATTTTTTTACAGTGTACATAAAATTATCGTGTACAATAATCAAAACTTAAAACTTATATTTGAGATTTATATATCGTGCAATAAGTAAAGATTAAAATTTAACGTTTTCATTCGTAACTAGCTAAACAGAAGTCACCGTACTGTTGCTGTAAAAAATGACGAGATTTTTTTAAAACATTCTAACAGCCACAGACATCCCAATGAAAAGTTTACCCTTGATAAAACATCACCGGGTATATTATTAAACTAATTAAAGTTATTTGATCAAATATAAAAAATAAAAATTATCATTAAGAGTCGAAATCAAACTCAAAAAGCACCTTGTCATCAAAATAAACATGGAAGGTATTTTTCCACTTTCCTTTTATAAATAGTGCGTGGAGTCTCTCCACGCGGAAGAAGTGAAACTTCGTAATGAGGAAATGAAAATAGGAAGGGGTAGAAATTGATTTTTAGTGAAATCATATTGTTTCTTTAAGACAAACTTTATTAACAATGCTTACAATTCACAATTGATCGCATCTTTTAATTATCATTTTCGAGTGGAGAAATATTCAAATCTATAACATTTACAATGGGATTATGATAACTAAAGTTTGATACGAAATGTTTGAGTTCTATTTTTTGCAAAAACTGCATCAATGGTAGCTCCCCCTTTGGTTTTTGGATCATTCCTACCATTTATCATTTCCAATCCAAATCTGTCCTTAAGGAAGGTTAATAATTTTTCAGTTTCAGGTAACGAGAAATTCACATTAAAATCTCCTGCAAGGATCACAGGCCGTTTGTTGCCATGGTAGCGTTAAACGTTTAACGCAACCTTGTTGGAAGTCGCATTAGAAGTTTCACTTCAAAAACTGAAAAGAAAACCATACCCAAAGTAGCCGGAGGAGAGAAATTGTGATACCACAATTAAAATACCACAATTTCGTGACCAATGGCCAGCATTAAAAATCAAACACTTTTTCCTCACCCATTAATCTGGAACCTTCCGGAAACTCTTAGATCTGAATCTGGGTGGGCATCAAGCCTCCAATAGGAATATAATTTCAGTCATTAACAATGACAGCTCAGTCATCAATGACCACTTTCACACTATGCCATTTTATTACACTCTTTGTTATGATATAAACGTGTACTTGAGTGGTCAAAATAGTTCTTAATAAAATAGACCTTGTTCCGATAGACAATCTTATGATCCCATCGGAACAGTTTACAGTTTAATTGGTTGCTAGGAAACCATATAGTATAGCACAGACGCTTTGTAAAATGTTATTAAAAGCAGTCTTACGAACTAAACTAAAAGACAAAGATATTTTGAAAAAGAAATTCAGTTAGGTAAATATCAAAAATTTGAACAAAATTTAAAATAACATTTTTTGCCTACAAAGCATTTCTCACTTGACTACACGGAGAAAAAAATATGGTAAAATTACCGTACTTTATGTAAATAACATTTCTGGTTAAAAGAAAAAAAACCCAGAATTTTGGATAATTTAATTAAACCAGAATACACACTATTTAAATCATTCATTTGTTAATTTTTACATTATTATAAATGGATTACAGGAAATTCTGGCTTTCAAGATTATAGTTCTAATTACGTCACAGTGAGTAAAAAATACTGCCACATATTGAGTAAAACTGAAAAGAAGAGTTATCTAATTGAGTGGTTTTTAAGACATGCTCTACAGTATCATGATGAAATTAAAAATATTTTATCATTTTAAAATAGTTTACGACACATTATAAAACTACAATTCATTGCTAGTTTTACTAAAATCCTTACCACAAATTATCCAGCCTTTTTAGATCTTTCATAGACCCAAAAACACGATGAATTGTATCAAATTCTGGTAGATTTGACCATACTTTTCTCAATTTCAAAAATATGAATGATGTCAATACATTTCGATTTTAAAAGTAAATGCTCGTAGCTTGCAAGCATTTCTTTTCTTCATTAATAATCGGAACTATGTAAATGACTCTATTCAATCTTTAACGATTTCCGATGCAAATCAAATAAGTCTGAGCGAAATACAAAGTAAATAGCTAAAATGGAATTGAATCACGTTAGAAAATCAGGTCACGTATTGGATTCTCTGTGTAAATTCAAGAAATTTGAATATCTAATTTCTTCTTCTTACTGTTTATTCAATAAATTTAATTTTTATACAGCATTGCCGTAGCTTTAGAAGTCGCGGTATCGCGAGGATTACGATTAATTTAACAATAAAACTGAGTTTTATTTCTATTTGTGAAAAATATCACTGCATTTACTGTAGTGTTTGAAATGTATGAGGGAAATCGTAAAAATATTTAATGCAGATCTTGTCATGAGAAAATCGACATAAAATTTTGCTTTTGTGAAAATTGTCGGATTCAGTAGAAAAATAATTATTATAACTTTCATAAATCAAATTATGTTTTTCTTATGAGGTAATGTAACTTCAAGTGTTTAGACTATTGTTTCACTAATACAACTTAATCGTAAAAGTTTGGGAACTTGCTGTTCACATTAGAATTTTTTTTTAGAAGATGTATAAATTTTTAAAGAAAAAGAAAATTAGTATCATTGAGGTAAAAGACGATTTAATCTAAACTCTGTTAAACATAAAACACGTTTAAAATAAAATAAAATAAAGTAAGGAACATTTCCCTATAATCACATGATTTTGAAATATTTTGCAACATTTGATGTTACGTTGTTGTTCTTGTTTAGTTTAGTTTTCATTGGCGCGTAATATGTTTCTCTGGTTCAAACATAAATAATTATTAAGCTTTAAAAGTTTGAACTCCAAGTCTATTGTACACTAAAATATACACTTCATTCTTCCGTTCTGTTCTTCAGAACAGGTTATTTTTATAAAATATTTTTTAAAATATTTATTTGTAAGCAAAATTGTTGTTAATAATGCATCCGTAAAAAATAATGCCCGGGTTCTATATAAGGTAATTTAAAACTAAAATAATACGCTTAACATATTTTGATTGTCCAAACCCACAAATATATTAAATTTCTAACCAATATCTTTTATTCAATAGTTATTTTAACTATAATTTAACCGAAATTGTTTTTCTGGATTAAGTCGTTAGTAGCTTTATGGAGATCATCTAAGTTACGTGTAACTATGTAAATTTTATTTAGTTATAACAAGTACACAGTAAAAAATTTCACAGCTAGAATACGATCAGCAACCTGTAAAAAGTGCTGCTGATCATCAAAATAAATTTATGCGAGTAAATAAAATGCTGCCATCTATCGAGTGGTGAGATAGTTCTGCGTTCGTTATCTGTGGTCACTAATGTGGGAGATGTGCGAGAGGGATATTTTTTGAAGCCGGCTAAACTCAAACCAGGGACCTTTGTCGCAGTAAGCTGATGCTTTTACCACCAAGGGAAATTGGGTTACAGTAACTGGCTACAGTACATCCTGAGCAAGAAGAACTATGAATCTTTATAGGAATCTTTATTTCATATGCCAGTTTCTCAAAGATAGAAGTAGGACGCATAAATTAGCAGTCGAAACTACTGATTGTGCTGAAGTTCGTTGCAATTTTCGAGCACTTGGCCTATTTATCAAAAAAGGGAACATTGGGAAAAATTTTATAATTTATTCGCAAAAATTCAACAGCTTTTCTAAAGTTATTCGTATTTACATGAGGTGATTTAATTTCCTCAACAGGAAAGCACGCAGCATAAATTAACAGTCAATTTTTATGGAATTTTCTTAGAGTATATTTAAGGCTCATCAATCACTTCTCTCTTTAAAAAAGGTTTTCTCGAAATTGAGAAAAAAAATGTGCAAAATGGAAAACAAACGGTATTATTAATTTTCAAACTAGATGTATTCAAACATCTAGTTGAAACATGTGCTCATTAAGAAACGGGGATGTGTGCTAGAGATGCACGTTGATTGACAGAAGGATTCGAACCAATGACGGTCGGTTTCGTAGTAGGATACTCTACCCACCCCAGTTGTGTAACTCCCTATTCAGGGAGAGTCAGAAAGCTTTATGTAGTCGCCGTCGCAATGATACTTCATGACATATAGTGCGGCTTTCATGAGAACTCCTCCACAAATCCGTCTCGCGTCGTGGCGGGTACTATGGTTACGAGGAAAAGTCACTTCGGATAGGGGTGTGGGTTGAATAGTTTTGTCTTGATCTTGGCATAGGTCATTGTGAGTAAACCAATCAACACCTTCATTCCTCCATTGCACTCCCATTAGAAATGTGCTCTAGCTTGTTACCATAGCAGCAAACAGTCCCAGACTTTTAGTCTGGAGGAGTTCTCCTCAAAGCCGCACTACATGTTCCATTCACTTAAATGTTTTTAAGATATGGCGAAATAAACAAAAAGTGAAATTAAAACTACCTACCTCCTGACTAGGCTATTGGAATATTTACCTCATTTCAACCTTTTTTACCATTGAAATTATGAATTAGTATGCCAATATGTATCATTGCGGGACAGACTATATAAAACTTCCTAACTCTTCCTAGATTGTGGTGTAAGACTTTGATAGTTAGAGCATCTTTCTATAAAATTGGAGGTCTTTGGTTCGAATCCAGTTGCCAACAAACATGCCGTTTTTCATTTCTCTTTCCATGTGATTTTTTCGAAAATAAGTATATGGTGTTTCAATTTTGAATAATTTGGTTTTCAAACTCCACTATTAGTTGATTGGGAGCTATTTTGACACATTTTTGTTTTATTTTATAATAACTCTTTTTTCACACTACATTGTTCAGCGACTGCTGTAATATTAATTATATATGAATTTTATCAGACATCAGTTTCGAAAAATGTATATTATAAAAATTTTAACAAACATTAATCCTGTATTATATTGTTAATTTTCTGGTGAAATTTAAAATTTCAGCTTTAGGTTCATCACACATTTTTACTTAGTCATTATATTTTAATATACATTTTATACATTTTTATTTATTAATTATATTATTATATTTTATTTTAAGTTCATTATACACTTTATGAGTTTTTTTACCAAACCAAAGTTAAACTGAAAAAAACTACCTATAATCTTAACAAAATAAAAGAAGGGAATACTCGCAGGAATAATTGGCATTCATTGAATATTATATAAGAAAAGAATACATAAAATGTGTTTTGCCTTAAATAAAAAGTATATAAGTATACACAAATAATTTACACACTTCTCAAAATCGAGCAATTTTGAAGAAGCATATTCTTGAATTATTTATAAGTGGTGTCGCAATTTTAAAACAAGTTTCACTTAATCGGAAACATTAACGTGGGATTTTCATTAAATTCACTTTTTTAAATTTGACTCATGGGAAATTTTTTTGAAAAGTTTATATAGAAAGTAACGAAAATAAGAAAGTTGTAGCGTATATATAAATACGTAGAATATAAGAAAGATATGGCGTATATGGAAAAAGTAAGCATTCAAAATTTTTGAATGGCGATTTCTTAAAACATGGTTTCCATTATCTCCGACACAATTGCCTCTCATTTTAAAAGCTACTCTAAAATTACTTAACATAAAATCATTTATTGCTGTTCTCCTGACACGTAATGTTTAGATTGCATTTATAGTTAGTGGTTTATTAAATGAAATTCTCTGAGATTGAGAATGGACTAGTGATTTTTATTCAATAAATGTCATTTTCTTAAAATAATTAAATCAACGGAAGCTATATTAAAAAATCCTAAAGTCATTTTGTTGTTCACAATTTGCTCAAAATTTAAATTTTAGATTAAAATATATAAAGTAATATAAAAACAAATCATCTGATCTATATACTTTAAGTGATGGTAAAAGCTATTATTAAAAAGCAATGAATTTTTTTAGTTATTTTTAACAATTAACTTCTCAACAGTTTATTTTTTTAAAACAAAAAAATAGTGTTTATTACAAAATACGTAAAAATTTAAAAACAAAAATTCTATTATTTATATAAATTATAAAATCTGAATGACGTAAATTTTTTTTATTATTTTAAATCAAAGTACTTTTTTCAACTTATCTTAAAGTTTTTTCTTTAAATTTAATTAAATTTTTTTGATAACCACAACAAGTGTCCTATGTTTTCTAATAGCAACACTATGAAAAAAGTGTGGTCAAAACTATCAGAATATGGTAAAATTTACCGTGTTTCTGTATCTATGGGAACGCAAAAAGCTACGTAATTTTTACCGAAGCGCTTTTGGTAAAATTAGCAATAAAATGTGGTTTTAAAATATGACATTAACTTTGGAAAATGGGGTAAACTTTGATAATTTTATCATGATGCCGTAGAGAAAGGTATAAAAACCGGATAAATATCCGGTTAAACTTTCTTTTCTGCTTTGTATTATTTACTAAATGTGTGGTAATTAAAATTATGATTTTTGAAACCAGAAGTGCCGGTAAACGATTACCACAAAAACGGAACAAATGAATGGTTTAAATATCGTATATTTTGGTTTTAAATATCATAATTAAGTTTTTCATAGCTGAAAATGTTATTACCATACAATAAGATATTTTTTCCTAAGTGCATATTCGTGTAATTTTTATAAGTGATGCATATTTTATAAAATGTATATTATCTTCAAACTTAAACTATAGAATAAAATCCTCCTCCTCTCAGAAAATGAAAAATATAAGCTATGTTTTTTCATTCATCCATAAAAAAATAACTTTTGGTCAAATGGAACACTTTAAGAGCTTGATTTTTACTTTAACTATACTAATTTGTAAAATATATTTCTTCCCAAAAATTTTTATCTCTTTCGTTTACTAACGTAATGTTTTTTTTTTAAAGTTCCTTTGAAAACATACCACAAGTAACTTCTCTTTTAGGCCATATATTATGTCCACGAATTTCATTTCTTTTATATATCTCATCATATACGTTATTTGTGAAAACCTGTAAAATAGTATATAAATCCAAAAAACGTAGGCTTTGAATAGAAAATGGATAAAATAATTTTGCTTTTTCGAACCCAAAAACGAAAAATATAGAACGGATATCTAAGGGAGAATTTTAAGTGGTAATTGCAGTTTGTTACAAAAATAATTCAAAACCTATATTTAGTTTTAATACCAGGTTAGACAAAAGTAATTTTTTTAATTCTATTTTTTTTAGAAAATTGGTTTTTGAATTTTCATATTCATTTTTTTTCTTTCATTTTAGCTTTGAATCTGGTAATACATTTATCTTCTAATATCCTCGCAATTTTGGCGATTTTGGCTCTTAATTTTGACGTTTGACTTTGCTTTGTAACAGAGTTGTAACTGCTACTGGCATCATGTTTGAAGCAAAAGTAAAAAGTTAAAAAACAAAGAGTTAAAAAGTAAAAGATGATAATGAGTACTATTTGGTGATAAATTTCCAGTATAATTTTTTAGTAGTGGCTAGGAAAATATTGCAACGTGTCTATTCTTTAGGCACCGAGTACTAGGTAAAGTATTAGGTTTATTTTCAAGAATACTCAAATAGTAGTCGAAATTTTGATTGAATATAAGTTTAATTTGGCTATAAAAGGACGATAACCTTTACTAGCACAATTTAGGAAAGAATTGTAACTTGTATGGGAATTATGTATGGAGTTTTAGTAGGAAATTATTCTAGATAGTTAAAAATTAAATGATGGATGAATTTTATTTGATATTAAAATATAAGTATGAATTCTGTTTATATCTATCGGGAGAAGCTTTAAACTGCAGACTTTGGCTTTGTTTCAGGTTTATGTTTAACATTACTCGAACAATAGTCGCAATTTTGATTGACGATAAAAGGGTATCTTTTTAGCAATAATGATGACCTTAAGTTTAATTTAGCGATAAATGGAGAAAAATTGTTTTTGTAGTCATCAGAAAATGAATGAGACATGCTTTGTCGTCACATCTGGAATTTTTTTAAAAACGTGAGGGCTCTAGTTTTTAGGTGAATGGTCAGAATAATACTCTAACAAGCACAAAAGCAAGTAATGAATAATAAAAGATTCATTTAGGACTAAAATTTTTAAGCAAAGTTTACAAAGAAACGTAGTTTACTACTATGGTTATCAAAATGACTTTCAAAAATTTTTTATCTGTGGGACTGCAATGTTCTGAATTTTTAGAGTGCAAAATAATTAAATAATTTAACGTTATTTTCTAGAAATTAAAGGGGATAAATAATTAGTGTAATAATAAACTCAAAAATGAATAATTTTTACCGATTATATTTTCTGGACAAGCATTTAAACTTTCTATCATTGATAAAACTTTTAATTTTAGCGAAATAAAGTAAATTTAAATAAATCTTTTCTAACTGCAATGATTTTTATATGAATATTTTTAAATTTTTACAGTAACTAATTTAGACTTAAAACAATAATTTTTTTCAACCTGTGTGCAATGCAAAATTCTAAACTGAAGTTAACTTTTAGAGTGCAAAAACGTTATATAATTAAAACAATTTCTAGAAATTAAATTTTAAGTAATATATGTATTAATAAATTATAATAATAAACTTATTTATCGCTGATATTTTCTGGTTGAGCTTTTAAACTTGATATCATTGACAAAGTTTTTAATTCTTACGAAACAAAATAAATTGAAATAAATATTACCAACATGCAATAATTTTCACAAGAATATATTTACATTTTCTTAAGTGAGTAATTTAGACTTAAAACAATATGGTATCATTGAAACACCTTTTGCTTCTTCAGTATTTAAATTTTGGTGATATTTAACAATACTTCATGCATCAGAATCTCAGAAGTTGATGCATCAATCATGATTCAAGTACATTATCACTTGACAAATTGTCAAAAATTTAAACACTTTATCGTAAACTTTAAGAAGTTGTTTCAGCATTGATGGATGAGAAAGATACTTGAAAAATATGCTTTAAACTGCTTTCTATTTTCTATAGTGTTTTCGAAGCTTTGTGATGAATTTGTGACTTTAAAATGCGACAGTTTTTAATATTTTGTTTAGAAATGATGCACAAACGTGCCATTCTACGAAAATAAACCATTTTATATTGTCCATTTCATACAGTCATTAAGGCATATTTTTGGAAATTTAAAAAAACAAAAAGTAGTCAAAACTATCAACATTATTCAGTTACACATATATCTGTTATTATCTGCTAATTGAAATTCAAATATATTTTTGAGATATATTTTGAAATCAAAATAACATTTCTTTACTGCGCCTCATTTACACAGATAGAAAAAAAAAAGTAATTGTTGTATTACAGCATGTATTGTAAATTTGTAAATAAAATTTATTGAATGTACTTAAGTAAATCTTCCTCTTTCATTTAATCGTTATATTTAAGACACCTAAGAGAAATTAAAACATCTATGACTCGGTTCCTGAAAGGTTTTTAAAACTGTTATTATTTGCTTACTGGAATTCAAATATAATTTCGAGATATAATTTAAAAATCAAAATACCATTTCTTTACTAAGCTCTCACTTACACGAATAGAAGGATAAAAATAAAAAATTGTATTACAGCATGTATAATTAAATATGTAAATAAAATATAATAAATGTGCTTAAATAAAGCTTTATCTACCATATAATTTTTATAGTTAAGACATCTAAGAAAAATTAAAACAATTATGACTCAGTCCCTGAAATGTTTTTAAAACTGTTATCATTTGCTTATTGGAATTCAAATATAATTTCGAGATAAAATTTAAAAATCAAAATGCCATTTCTTTACTGAGCTCTCACTTACACGAATAGAAGGATAAAAATGAAAAATTGTATTACAGCCTGTATATTTAAATATGCAAATAAAATATATTAAATGTGCTTAAATAAAGCTTTATCTATCATATAATATTTATATTTAAGACACTTAAAAGAAATTAAAATAATTATGACTCTGTCCCTGAAATGTTTTTAAAACTGTTATTATTTGCTTATTGGAATACAAATATAATTTTGAGATATATTTTAAAAATCAAAATACCATTTCTTTACAGAGCTCATATTTACAAAAATAGAAAAAAACTTGTATTACTGCAAGTATATCTAAATTTATAAATAAAATTTATTAAATGTACTTAAGTAAAGTTTTATCTATCGTATAATCTTTATATTTAAGAAACTTAACATAAATTAAAGCAATTATGAATGAAATGTTTTTAAAACTGTAATTATTTGCTTATTGGAATTCAAATATAATTTTGAGATATAATTTAAAAATCAAAATACCATTTCTTTACAGAGCTCTCATTTAAACAAGTAGAAAAAAAATTGTATTACAGCATGTATATTTAAATTTATAAATAAAATTTATTAAATGTACTTAAATAATGTTTTATCTATTATATAATCATTATATTTAAGACACTTAAGAGAAATTAAAACAATTATGACCCTGAAATATTCTTAAAACTTTTATTATTTGCTTATTGGAATTCAAATAGAATTTTGAGATATATTTTAAAAATCAACATATGATTTTTTACTGAGCTCTCATTTCCACAAATAGAAAAATTTAAAAATTTAGTATTACAGCATGTATATTTAAATATATAAATAAAGTTTATTCAATGAACTTAAATAATGTTTTATCTATCATATAATCATAATATTTGAGGCACTTAAGAGAAATTAAAACTCTTTTGACTCTGTCCTTGCAGACACAAAACAATCAATGTGCCTTTATACAATACAGCCACTAGACGGCAAGATACGGCTTATACTGATAAAATTTTGTTTGTATACCAGAAAATAAAAGAAGTGATTTTGTTTTGGGTTGGAAAACATTCCACTGTGAATAGAACGTGGTTGTTAAGCATTGGATCAGTGTAGACATTTTTATTGCATGTCATTCCCTCGATTATTTTAAAATTTATTAAAGGAAATGAATTGTTCTTGTGAAATGTTTATAGAAGGAAAAAAAATGCTGTTTCTTTTGTTATATAATATTAATATAATAATAAATATTCAGAGTTTTACCATAAATGAAAGGTTACCATAAATATTTAGAGTGTTTAAATATTTAGAAGTTCTTGAATGAAATGGTTTATGGAAAAAAATAATAACCAGCTCACAGTCATACCTCATTTATTTTTACACGAAAGGGAATGATTTTAGTTAAGATGAAATGATTTATTCCCCCTTATCTATGTACAATGCACAAAATAAATGAATCCCCCTGAATAACTCTTGATCTAATAATCGGATTTTCACTTTATAGAATTCAATCTTAATGGTTCGAGGTGACCACGAATATGCTAATTAATTAGTGCTAATTAATATTTTAAATTAGGAATATACTAATTAATATTTTAAGTTACGAACTCAGACAAAATCGTACATTTTTATTAATGATAGTTTAAAAAAGCTGCATTTTTAAAATTTTGAACAACTATTCGACCGATTTCGATCAAACTTAGTATTTTGTCATGTAAAAATCACGTTTTTTTAAATGATGGAAAAAGAGCATACATAGCAATTTTTAAATATTTTTACTGTCATTAAATTAAAAAATGTAAAATAAAGTATTAACTAAAAGTTATTTTTGCAAGGAATTATTTTTGTATAAATGAATTTTATATGTGTGTTTAAATTTTTTTCAATTCTACTAAAATGTTCTCGAGATATGACGAAAAAACAAAAAGTAAAATTGACATTAAGGGGTGAAAAATTTGGACCATTTTCTTGACCAAAATATTGGGATCATATTTTCCTGATTGAATTTACCCTCTATATTTTTGGCGTGAAAAATCCAAAACCTTCGAAAAAAATATCTTTATTCACAGGAAGTACGTTTTTTTGCCTGATTTCGTAACTTATAATATCGTCTGCTCTAATTAATAAGCATATTTGAAGTCATTGAGATGGAGCTTTAGAACGAGAAAATCCGTTCATTAGATTAAAATTTAGCAGAGATAAGATCAAAATAGGGCGGTCCATTTTTTTTGCATACAGTACTATGCAGCAATAAAAAAAGTTACTTAATAGGTCAGGAAAATAAGTACCAGTTGTCAAACTTTTAAAATGTTTAGTGCAAATTTATTTAAGCTCGTTTCTTAAGGATTACCTAACATAAAAAAAAAATCAGAGAAGAGAAACTTTCAGAGAATGACCCAAGCATGGAAATTTAAAATATTATATAATACAATATGAATAAATTTATAAATACACATATGAGAACAAATTAAACACTATGTAAAAAAAATTACATTCGCGAAAATACCTTTAAAAGTAAAAAATTAGTACTTTATGTAAGCATGAAAGAATTTACGAAATATTGTTTTTTAACTTTTTATAAAAACATAATCATAAAATCACATTGCATATTAAAAAAAGCATGATTAATTCATTTTAGCTAGTTACTACCATATTTATGTTTTTCAAATAATACAAAAATCTAGCTTAGAAGAGTTTACGTTTCTTTAAAGGAAAATATATACTTAATTTGATTAATTAATTTGATTAAAGTAAAATATATAGTTAATTTAAAGGTGACTGTTTAATAAAAAATTTATGAGACATTAATAATTTGATTTAGAAAAAAGAAATCCATATTTTTTATTTATTAAGGTGCTTTGCACTCAAAATCATTTCTTAATATATTATTCAAACAAAAGTTTTCTTTATCAGTTTTTAGATAGTATGAATATGAAACCCATTACTTTTAATGGCACTTAGTTTTTTGTTTTTTTTAATACTTTCACGGAGTAGCTTTTATAGCTTATTTGGAAATAACTAATTTTGAATTAAATGCATTTCCAATGAGAAAGAGTATGTGATGGGCATTAAAATGAAATGTCTATTGATTTTTCTAGTGAATACAATATTTTTCTACCTGCAAAATTTGGCAAATAAAATACTCATCAATAAATGCCTTGTTTAAAATACTTTTTTTTTCTTCTCTTAATTCTAAAAACTTGTAAGGATTGCACCTATAAGGGCATAAAGGGTTCTGTATAATAAAGGCATTTCTAATAGAATACATTATAAATTTGGAATTAAAATCTAATTATAAGGTATTTATGAACCATTAATTGTTTTGATTTTTCCCTTCAGGTGGTAATGGTTTAGCAGAAATTCTGGTTTTCAAAATTATAGCTCTTATTATCAAACATTAAGTAAAAAATACAAAATTAAAATGGAAGTTTAACCAAAAAAATGGTTTTCATACCATGCTCAAAGGAATCATGACAAAATTACCAATTTTTGCAGCATTTACTAAATTTTATTAAGCTTTATAATACTATATTTTATTTTAACCAATTAATTAATCCACATAACTTCAATCTTACCAAAACCATTACCAAAGCTTAGCGGTAGAAATTACCGAGCTTTTTGAGGTTCTCATAAAGCCAAAAGCTTGATACCTTTAACTAAATGCTGGTAATTTTGTCTATACTTCTTTTCTCAGCATACCCGAGGGCACTTTAGGTGCATAACCCGTTAAATCCAGCTGTACATAAAATTAGTATATCGTAATTTTTACAGTAATATTTATTTAATTAAATTAATTCACTGATTTTCGGCATTTATTACTTGTTATTACGGTATAATATGTATTTTTCCCTTGTAACATGTTCTTATAAAAGTACATTTTGTGGTAAAAGGTATTGATACTCTGAGGGTCAGTATTTGTTTCCATGAAATATACTTTTTTCAGTAAAGGACTTCTTTTAAATGTATTTTTTCTGTACATTTTTTTAAAATAATGTGATTTGGAATTTTTCTATCGTACTTTTTTGGTCACCTTATTTCATAAAGACAGCAGTCAAAGATGTTCCAATTCCAACGATTTCTTGTTTTACGAGGTAAGCCAGTATATATATATATATATATATATATATATATATATATATATATATATATATATATATATATATATATATATATATATATATATATATATATATATATATATATATATATATATATATATATAGTGGAGCATCGTTTATACGACGATCACTTATACGACGTTTACATTTATACGACGTTTTAGTGTGGTCCCAAATCATTCCTATTCATTTTAATGTAAAAATAAATCATTTATACGACGCACAGAATCGGTCATGCGTAGGTTTTTAGATTTTATTCACGTTTATTTAATTTTTTCTTGTGTATTTTGAAAAAGGGCGGATATATATATATATATATATATATATATATATATATATATATATATATATATATATATATGCACGTTTCTATGCAGCTTTAGTCCTGATGATGTGCTTTAACTTTCTTAGAGGCTTGTCGCAACATTTGTGTGCTCCTCTTTACACATAACGTTTTAAACTTGTATATTTTGACAAAAAAATGACTAAAAATGTCTACAAAAGTGCAACTTTAGCATCGAAAATATTATCAGATTTGAAATCTCTGCATACCGAATTGAGCAACATCAAATATTTGCATAAATGTTGCAAAACACTTGTTTCCCAGGTTGTAATTAAATTTAATTTTATTTAGACCATTATAATAGGGTGATACATAAAATTATGAAATAATACTAACAATTATTTAGCATTTATCTTTACGAGATGAATTAGTTATGAAATTTCAGAAGTTTCTGACGTTTTCAATGAACTTTAACTTATTCAAAAGCACTTTTAATTTATAGTTTTAAAGAAATTCCTTTAGAACAAAACCTTTTCGTCAATTTTTCTTTGCATCTCGAATAAAATATATGCGACCAAGTGCATTGCGTGAACGTAAAACATACGTAACATTCATGTCCTTATATTAGAAGAATATAAATTACTATTTGAGGGGCACATCTATTTATCTTCTCAAGTACTCTTTTTTTTTATTCTTTCATGAAATATGTAGCATGAGCTGTCGGATACAATTTATATCGTTACTTCTCACATTAATATTCTGTTGAAAGGATAAAAAATGTCTCAAAGTTTTGGAGGTCTCGCAGTCTGAGCCTGATGACGATTTTTTTTTTCAAACCATCGCTTAAAGAGAGGTCAAGCTCTCTTTGTAAGGTGTTCATTTTTTTAGTTGGCATTGCGTGAGATGGTTTTCTTTGGAAACCATTTGTGCAAAAAGTTTTTTTCCTTTTCCATTTTTCCTTTTATTGTTCTCAGCGCCTTTTTTCTTGCGATCTTTCTTTCTCTTGAACTCCTGAAGAAAAATAGTTTCTTTATCGTTGTTTTATATGAAAAGTTTGGGTGCTTATCGGTATTTGGAAATCAGTTTTATGCTATAAAAACCGAATTTTTTTTTAAAATAATCTAAATTAAAATAAAAAGCAGTATTAAAAATTGAATCAATTAGTAAAAAAATATTTAACAACCATTGCTTTTTGAGAAAAATACTTTGTACCACTGAAATAAATCGAAGCAAAATATCAACGTCATAAGCAATATTTGTTACGTAAAATCTATTAGGAAATTTACTGAAATAAATAAAAGAAAACTATCACATTTAAAATATTTGATCCATATTTCTTATATTAAAATCCATTAAACTTCCTACTTTTAATAAAACGATAAAAAAAATAAAGTAATGCGCATAAAAACAAACAAAACAGACTATGTTGAATTACTTTTGATCTAATAATCGGAACTTTTGTTCTAGGGCTCAATCTTAATGGTAAGCGTTACTAGTTGATAAACATACCCGCTTTACGACGTATAATGACTTCTGACCCCCAAAATATAGAGGGTACCCACAATCTAAAAAATATGGTCCCAATTACTTGGGTCAGTAGCGCGGTCCAATGTCTTGACCCCCTGAGAAATCACGACTTTTTAAAAGTTATGTTTATTCAGAGAAAATATGTTTGTGTGTCTGATTTTGTAATTTTAAATATCGTATACAAATTAATTAGCTTATTTGAGGTCACCCCCTCAAACCATTAAGACTAAGTCTTAACGTAAAGATCCAGATATTAGATCAAAAGTCATGCAACGTGATCGTGGTTCATGCTTTTTTAATTTTCATTTGCACAGTGTGCACGATTGTAATCTAATCAATATCTGTATCATCAATTAATATATTCAACAAATAAATAAGAAAAAAACGCTTCATAATCATTTCGAAATAAATCGAAGTAGGAAAAATCATATGCGTTAGCTAGTTTTTCCAACATTTGTTACAGAAAATACATTATTATACTGATGACTATCTTCATTATTAATTAAACATCTTCATTATTTATTAAAGACCCTTGTCGATCATATGATTTTCTGGCTAAATAAGAATGCACCAATAACGAAGGAAATGGTTTTAGGTCATTATTTTCTTATGTTACCCAGAGATACATACTGTTTATTATCTAAAACAAGTTATTTTTATGTATGATTCGAGTTATTAATTTTATTTTCAACAAAACAAATATATTTTTTAGGGTACGACTTTTTAATGAAAGTACTATTATGTACCCACTATATTGAAGTTTGTAATATCAAATTATTTAAACCCGAATGTGTCGATTTCTGAGTTATTTGAACAACATTTGCAGAAAGCAATATTTTTTCTTCCATTTGAAGGGAATTTATAGACGACAATTTACAAGTTTGCATCAATAGTTGACAATTAGCTGTTTAACCCCTTCCTTCTCTCTCCCGTGAAAATGACGGGGTAATGTTTCGCCATCTATTTCTCGCTCCCGTGATAATTCCGGGCTGGAGAGTTCAACAGTAACGCGCCAATAAGAGTAAAACTAATTCATTTCTTTTGCCCGGAAAACATTTTATTTCTTAATTTACTCACCAGATGGCAGTACCAAGATATTTTCAAGGTAATTGCAGCTAGTTAGTTTATTTTCTAATCAAATAGCACTAATTAAAAAATAGGCACTTTTATGACCGTTTTCTTGAAAATTAACCGATCGTTAAGGGGTTAAAAATACAGCTAATTATCGTCTATCGCAGCTGAAAAGTTAAAGAAGTTACACTCCATCAAATACTAATTGTGAGCTCTGATTAAGATGGAACAAAATCAGTGTTTTCGAAGTGAGAAATGAGGGGAAATTCATTTTAGATGAAGGCGATTGATTGATTTATATAAACCGCAATTGCAAAAATTGAAATGTGAGAGTGGCTCAAGAGACAATTTAGTTACAACACAAAATCACGAGAACAATTCAAAATATTGATATCATGCGAGTGGAAAATACTCTAAGAAATGTACGCAAAATTGAGAGAGTTTGCCTTAATTTATACATTCATATTATCTTTCTTGAGGAAAAAACCTAATACCCATAATTGCAATGAACTTAAAAAAACTTAGTTGGGTTGGCAGTTAATATATATATATATATATATATATATATATATATATATATATATATATATATATATATATATATATATATATATATATATATATATATATATATATATATATATATATAATATAAGGCTTTCGGCCGGGATAGCCTGGGGCCCATGTTCGATAGTTCGTGGGTTCGAACCCCGCCGGCCGATGGTTCCCCGTGCATTAAAATGACTGATGGACGTTAAATCTGTCGAGTCACAAAAGTCCTCCATGTTCCCATAACAAATTAAAACCTCCGGGGGTACTGGATTGGAGATCGATCGTTCTCTGATTCCGGTCAAAATTACGATCTGTGGATGAACGAATGGATGTATGAATGTGTCAGCCCTATAAACGGGTGTGACGTACGGTGTGGCAGAAGTCGAATTCCTGGCCATAGATGGCGCCACTGGAAAAGAAGAACAATTGCACCCCCTCTGCCTAAACAGGCAAACGTCAACAACAGCTTATAAAGCTTTTAAAGTCTTATAGAAGTAACTGTATAACAATGGTGGTCAAGGATTTAAGCTACAGACTTAAAAGGTCCCAAGTTTGAACCTAGCCAGCGTCAAAAAACCACTCTCTCGCCCTCACGCTAAATTAATGATCATAGAAAACAAACACGCTACTCTCTCATTCTTCTGCAGAAGGTAGAACTATATTATTTTACCTTACAAATCACCTGAGTCTATGGATTAATTACGGTATCAAGTACCGGAATTTCGGGTGCATCATTCGTAAAATACATTTTAAAGCTCTGTTCACGATAAAAAGCACCAGCACCCTGAGTGCCGGTACTTTTTACCGTGTCCCTAAAACTCTTCATGTTTTAAACTCTTCTTTTGAGAAGTCTGAACTTTTAATTTATATTCCTGAATAAGTTAGGTTTCGTTTGAAATCACCACAAAATATTTTAAGCATAATTTTAAACTTTTAGAACTTCGATAATCAAGAAAAGAATATAATTAATATTTTTTACCAGATTTAAATAGTGTAAAAAATCTTATCATAAGATTTAAATTTTTATTTAAGTTAAAAGGAATAGTTTCTTAAATTTCACTTCTAGTTGATCAATATTCTGCATAAAATTTATTGAAATTACTTGCTTTCAAAACCAAAAAGTATAACAAAAATCAAATCTAATTAGAGAAAACTTTTTTTTCTCTTTTATTGATTTCTTAATCTCTTAATTTTCTATTGTTAAAACAAAAATGGTGATGAAACCGCTGAGAGATCTAGTATTAATTCCATTGTAAAACAAAAAAAAATCGCAACTTTTTTCAAATTTAAACAATTCGATGCTTTAAAAAAACTGTTAGCTCTTTAAAAAGCAGGAATTATTTTTAAAAATAAATTGTCATAATAACTTTAGTTTGGCTCCAATGGAGCAATTTATGCATTATTTTGTTTACTTCATAGTTTGTTTTGAAAACCGTAGTCCTTCAAAGAGTTAACTCAGTCACAAAGACATAAAAACAAAACGAAAATATACTGTAAAAGAAAATATGCATCCCACAAATGAAAAATAACGAATTCGAATGTCATATTTACCAAATGTATTATATAAATTACAAAATTCAATTGCATCGAACTCAAAAAGAAGAAAAAGTTTATCTTAAAATAACCGAACATACTATATATAGTTATAAAAACTTATTATATATATTGAATTCATAAAGATCAGCCTAACTTTAATATTTTTATACATTTTATTATGTACATTCTATATTTAAGAATATATTTCAAACATTATCAAATTGAATGCATTTGAAACTTAAACTTTTCATATTGAATATAACTTTTTTTCGAACTAAATCTTATTATCAATCTCTGCTGAAAATATAGTTGAAATAATTCAGTACATTTTCAATTGTAAAGGAATACAATTGACAGCTATAAGAAAAATATAAGGAATATATTCTTAAGAAAAAAAATTGAAAGAAAAATGAAAGGTTTTTGGGAAAAATCTGATTTGCAGGCAATATATTTATTCAAACTATTACGAGAAACTGTTCGACCAGCGAGGAAATATAACGGAGAGACGAATGTTTAACTAAAAGATTACAGTTACGATCGCTCATGTCAACAACTAGGTTAAAAAACTAACTTATCTCGCTATTCATCTAATAAAGCTTTCTATGTCTGCTTCTTGAAAAAAAAATTTGTATTTTTCTTTAAATGAAGAAAAAAGATTTTTTTCCATCATTTAAACTTTTACACTAAAAATAAACATTACTGCTTCTATCTGCAATGAGGGTATTATATAACTATAAATTTTATTATTTTTGGGAACTGAAAATGTAATAATATTAACACGTTACACAACTGAACAACAACGCTAAAATACATTTCCAAGTCATTGTATAATTTTAAAATCGTGAATGCATAAAAACTCTAAATGCGAATAAATCATTTCATTACGCGTTGTCTACTTTGTTGAACTTTTAAAGATTCTTATTTATTCTTATTTATTCCCTTATTACATAAAAATGCCATTATAATGTCCGTAGTATATTTTTAACAATATTTTTGCAAAATTATCAAATAACACTATCAATAAACAGCAACGTTGAAAAGTATTGATAGTCTAAATAAAAAAAACAGCGAACTTCTCAAGATTTCGTTCTATATTTTGAATGAATTTTTAAAAGAATTTTTTACCGTAAAAAAAACCAAGGTACAAAGTACTGGCATTCAATGTGCCCCTAAATTTTACCGTATAATCAATTTTTGCAGGAGCATGGAATGGAACAAAAATCTGGTATACAGTAATTTTCTCAGTAATAATCATCGTAAAACACATGAATGCCAGAAACTAAATAAGCATTACTGTATAAACTTCACTATAACATTTTATGGTAAAGATGGATTAGATGATGCACTTGAAGTTCCGGTACTTTATACCGTAATCTTATCCGGGATTTTTTTTAGTCTCAGTACTTTTTTTCTTAATATTATTTGAACTAAGCTGCGATTGTCGTTCAAATGTGTAACTTAAATTTGTTTCAATATGCGATAGGAAGAATCCCTGTCAATCTCTTTGTATAATTTATAATTCTCCTACACATTTATTTAATTTTCTTGAATGTTTTTCAAGAGTTTTATAAAGAAACAATCCTTTTCACAAATTTTATTAAATTACGGAACAAAAAAATCCAGATTTGCATTATTTACTAAATTCGTGGTAATAAGAACTATAATTTTGAAAATTAGAATTTCCGTTGAATTGTTTCCATAAAATTACATAATGAATCGTTTAATTACTGTTTAATTTAGTTTTTAATACCAGATTTATAAATTTTTTTCAACCAGAATTATCAACACCATACATCTACAAACACCATATAAGTATCGCTACCAGAATTTATTTTTCCCGAGAGTAATCTGTATTCATTCTTGGGTAATGTTATTGGGAAAAATAATCGTTAATTTTATAGAGCTCCATAATAGAGCTATCTTCTCATCTGCTATTATATCACAACTGGTTTCATAACACAGTTATAAGATTTTAAAAAAAAATCACGCTGAGATTTCATGATTACCCAGCAGTTAGCCTGCTGATTTGTGGCAATTGGTCTGAAATCTAGCGTTACTAAGTGACCATTCACTTTTTAAACAAAATGTAAATGAAAGTCTGTTTTTTTATTTAAGATAAATTTAATATTTACCTTAAAATTTCACTGCATGTATTAAATTTACAGTAAAAAGTATCGACATCCTGAGGGGCCCTATTTATTGACACAAAGTTTCCAATGAATGAATAAATGCCACCACATTTGATATCCTTACATAAATAAAGGAAAAGTCGCAGAAAGATTGAAATGAATTTTTAATGCACTCACTGTTAGAAATTTCGTGTAAAAAATGGTTAAATAACAATTTATGTAATACTTATTTTAACATATTTAAAAAAAATTGTTAAATGACCATTAATAAGATGGTATTAGAACTGTTAACCGTGATAAAATCGTTTATTGACTGTTTTCACCTAATACGGTTAAACAACCAGAATTTTATCGCATCAACTAAGCCCACCTAATGAAGCTACTTAGTTCTTGCAGCTGGGTACATATTACAGACGAGAGTGCTAATCTGTCAGTCTCGTGGCAGACAGTTCGAGTTCCAACGTTGACACCACAATATTTCCTCCATTCTCTTTGACACATGAAGAGTTCCCACTGTCCAGCACTTATCAATGACCATTACCTAATGTAAAGCCTAGCTCCAATGTCTAGTCAAATTCATTTTTACGGTTCGGAAACTATTCTAGTTGAAAACGGCAAAAAACCCGTATAGTTTTGTATTCATAGTTTTATAGCCATGCTAGTTGTAAACGGTTTCAAGCCCGTAAAGTTAAAAAATATTCTTTACCGTAATCTTTACAGCTAACTAGATAAGACAGTCTGCTTCCGGTTACTTAATCGTAATCTTGGAATGAAAATTCTAACAGCGTTGAATAAACTTTTTCCATGATCACTCGATAAACGTTTAAACGAGAATTGCTATCTAAGGAAAAAAAGCAATTTATCTAGGAGCTGAGTATTGAAAAATTATACGAATCGGCATGCATGCCAAAATATCGAAAAGCCTCAAAAGTGATAATGTTTTAAGCTGATACACTTAGAGTTTAGAAAAGTAATAAGAAACCGAAATATATTAATTCCAGAAAATTCGATTAGGATTGATTTCATTTCGGTTACAAAGTTCCTAATCAGCTATTTAAAATGTAAATTTATTATTTTTCATACAATAAGTTAATGGTATTTATTAAGGTGTTCAGCTTTAAAGATAAGTTTAAATTCTTATTTATAACCATCTTTGACGAAAATCTCAAAACTAATACATTCTTAACCAAATATTGATTGAGACACTGTAAAGTAATAACGATACAAAATAAATAAACTCTAACAAAATCTATTCGCTTCGTTCCGAAGTTCCTTTGATTTTTTATTGAACATCTGGTTTGAAAGTGAGAATTCGATATCAGAATAATCATTCAAGAGAAATTATTTGTCGTCGAATCATTTTTGAAGGAAAATAACCGAAATTGAATAGTAAGTTCAATCATAGAATGAATATATTTTCTCATCAAAAAATCTCCAATATAATTTAATTTGCTGAAGATTTTTCTTTAACTTAATAGTTCAGAATTCGGAAAAACTTAAACTATAAATATTAACACACTAAATCTCAATAAATTAAGTTTTAATAAATTAAGTTTTAATAAATTAAAGAATGATATTGTACTTTCTTAATAATTAGTAATTTTCATACAATGTTTTAATCATGTAAATGGGTCAAGAATCATTGGATATTAATCAGTATGCAAGAAATATACTGATTTATAAATATTTAATAATGTATATTCCATCTCCTCATACACAGAGAAAAGGAAATCATGATAAAATTACCGCGCTATATGGTAATAACATTTTTGGTAGAAGAAAACATAGTTTTTGTTAACAAAACCATAATACATGGTATTTAAACTATTCATTTGATAATTTTTCCGTTAATATGGTAACGATGTACCGAACATTTCAAAATTATAAATTTAACAGAAAAGAAGGTTTTAATGTCATGCTTCACCGTAATATGCCAAAACTACGAAATTTTACCACTTTTAGAGAATTTTAATACACGTTTTATAGCCATATATTATTGCTAATTTTAGAAAACTAGTAACCAAAGCGCTTCGGTAAAAATTACCAAGATTATTGGTGTTTCCATAGAGAAAGAAATATTGTAACTTGGCCATACTCTGGTACTTTTGACGATACTTTTGTCTTAGTGTTGTTATAAACCTTAATATTGACAAAATGTTTTAAAAATTGAAATTATTTTTTAAACTGCAATATAAAGTACTTTTCTTGAAAAAAAATACTATAAAGAGTTAAAGTATAGTTTAAAAAAATCTGGTAAAATTGCCGTTCGGTATAGTAATAAGATTTTTGAAAGAAAAAAAATATAACTCTGGTTAATAAAATCATAATTATGACAAATAAAATCAAAGTATGCGGTATTTACAGCACTCATTGGGTAAGTTTGACATGCATATAGTAACAGTTTAATGGAAATTCTGGCTTTCAAAATTAGAGTTCTTATTACTACACTTTTAGTAAAAATTACAAAACTGAAAAGTAAATTATCTCGAATGAATGGCTTTTATGCTATGTTTTAAGGTATTATGATAAAATTAACAAATTTTGCCCCATTTCACAGTGGGCCAGCATCCAAGGTTTCGTGGCCAAAATTAGTATTTCGATAAAATTTGTTTCAAAATTTGGGGTTTTTTATGTGCAGGCAAATTGAAACTATAGTTGAAATTTTGAAATACACTGAAAATATGCAAAAAACAAAATGGCGGCTGAAATATGGCGAGCAAAAATAAAAATAATAATATAGTACGTTTAAATACATAAATATGGCAATGAAAATATAATAATTTTCGTAATTTTATATTAAAAATGAAAAGCAAATTATATTTCCGAAGTAATATTACAAAATAACGCGAATTAATTACAAAATAATGCGAAAAACAAAAATTATGTTTTTTTTTTCGGTATATTTTGTTCACCTTTGCAATACGGGTAAAATGGGGCAGGTTTTTTTGAAAGAAGAAACATCAAAGAAGGCAACAAAAAAAAGTTTAGCTAATTACCTCGTGGAACCTTTTGGAACTAAGTTTCGAAAGTCATTCAAACATAATATCATCAAGTCATAAACATAACAATAATAAGATATAAACTATAAGTTTGTCAAGAGTATTAACTTATCCAACAAATTGAAAAATTGTACTATAATTTCAGACTAATTTCTCTTATAAAAATGTAACAGTAAGGTGAAATTCCTATATATATTTCTGAAATAAAAATTTAAAACTTTTTTTTGACATATTTTTCATTACATTGTACTCTCGTCGGTCCAAAAAGTAAATTATAACGTTTGGAATGATTATGAATACTTAATTTGGGCCATTACGGCTCCTTGCAAAAACTGCAGTTTACAATAAATCTTATTTTTAAAAAAATATTCCTATTTATTTCACAGAAAATGAGATTAAAAAAGGTAAAAGATGATATTTAAGATTTAAAACAGAATTATTACAAATCTAAAGGTAATAAGAAGACAAGAGGATTAGTTTCCTGATAAATTAAAATAATATTAAATAATATTTGCATCAGAAATTAGGTTTGAACATTATAGATTTGTTAACAATGGATTAGCAAGAAGGTTACAGTAAACTAAAGCAACTTTTCTAAAAAAAAATTCTTTTTCTTACAGCTTAAACTAAACAATTTATGCAGTTGTAGCAAAACGAAAATAAATTGAAGCCAATTAAACTAGACACTTCTTTTTCAGATTTTTCAAACTAGTGTAACAAAACGACCGCATAAACTCTGCACAGCTAGATTCCTTGTTGGGAGTACATAAAAACTGCACAAAGAAGCGTTCCTGTACGATCCATAGTTTACGAGAAAAATACGAAAAACAAAGTATGACGTCACTGCCGGTGCAAGAAAAAACACTTTATTGAACATATCAACAGCAGTATACTATGCACAATTTGAAGCAGATGTAACATTTTAACATTTTAAACATTATCGTCTGGAAAGATATGCAAATTCTGTTGTTGTTATGACCAATAAAGTGTTTTTTTTTTCTTGCACCGGCAGTGATGTCATACTTCGTTTTTCGCATTTTTATCTTAAACTATGGATCGTACAGGAACGCTTCTTAGGGCAGTTCTTATGTACTCCCAACAAGGAATGTAGCTGTGCAGAGTTTATGCGGTCGTTTTGGGACACCCTGTATATAAAAATTAACCATTCTAAGAAATCAAAGTCTTTTTAAATTTTATTCAAATCGAAAGTAAAACCTTGTGAAACAGTTCATACCCAAACTATTTTTCACCATGACATGCAAAAGCTAATCTCAAAAATGTCATGTCAAGTACATAACTTTATAGAAATAACAGGATTTACATAACACAATTCTCCACTCTCAGCAAAAAAACACCTCCTTTCGATATTTCTTGCCATTTTATGAATTCTAAATCAATATCAATTATCCTTTTTTCGCTAATTAACTTTATAAGCAGAATAATATTTAGTTTGAAGACTCTTCATGTTTAAATATTGCTAAACCGATCAGTTTTGCGCAAACTATTTTTCTTAATTCAAACCAAATAAATATGAATTATCAGCAAAAGAGTACGATATAATTTGCAAATTTATTCTAATCGAATGTGAAAACTCCTCCGAAACACTTTTTTTATGCGTTTCATTTTGAGAAAATTTAAACGGAATATATAATTTAATCACTTTTAAAGAAGTCAGTTAATTCCAATGTAAAGTAGTACAGTTTTAAAGCTTCATTAAGTAAATAGCTGATTCCGTATTCTTGAATCATTTTTCTCTCAGAATAATTCTCATTTTCGCTCCTCGTTACTTAAATATCTCATTGCGTAAGCTCAAAATTAAAGATATTTCGGCGGATAAAATTGCCATGAGTCATGTTTGTTGAGTAATTTAAACCAAATCATCCATATGCAAATAGTGATTTTTAAAAATTATTTCAAAAATATGTTTCAGATAACATTTTTATTGCTAATTAAATTCATATGCAAAAGAAAGTTTTAAAAATAATGCTTGAAACAGTCGTCAAAGTGTTTATAGATGAAAAGCTTAATTTTTAAAAAAAAATTGCTTAGAATAGAATACATTTATTGTTTAAAGCCTAAATTTATAATAATCTAAATAAACTAGAACAAAGGTGTGTTTTAAATCCTGGAACTTTTTAACATATTTTAAAAACAAATCCTTTGTTTATGATAATTTACATTACTATTTTAAAGTATTCAATAAATACAAAAACCGATTAAGGATAACTAACAAATAACAAATATGAATGTGACAAAAAATATAAGTTGAAATTTGGAATTAAAAATATATAATTGGCATTCAAATTTTACTTTAATTATCTTCAGATAAATATTAGTTATAAAATGCCTAATATATTTGTTAAACATTTTAAAACTATTTAAAAAAAGTTACCCAAGCAAGTAGTTTGTTGTTTCTATATCCATTTTCAAGAAGTATATAATAGTATGCTTTTTGTTTCTTATGAATAAAGCACAAATAAGGACAAAAAAATAATACTTATAGCTTTGATTCATCTTATTCAGTGTTGAAAAACAATATAACAGGAGGAAATAACGAAACAAACATGTTACAATAAACAAAAGAATGATTTAACAATAGGCAAAGAGAAAACAAAAAATATTGAGGAGCAAGAGATTTGGTTAAAGCTTTTTCTTCGTCTCCTATTGGGTAAACGAATTTTGTTTCACTTATTACAAAGTTTTTGTCTCGTAACTATCTCTTGTGTTTAGACACGGCAGATTGTTGTTGTTGATGTTACTTTACGTCACACTAGAGCTGCACAATGGGCTATTGGCGACGGTCTGGGAAACATCCCGGAGGATGATCCGAAGACATGCCATCACAATTTTGATCCTCTGCGGAAGGGATGGTACCCCCGCTTCGGTAGCCCGACGACCTGCGCGCGAAGTCGAGCACTTTACGGTAGCACAGTTTAACGAGGACCAATACCGCACACCCTCGGTCCCTACGCAGACTGATCCAAGTGGTCACCCACCCGCACACTGACCGTAGCCAGTGATGCTTGACTTCGGTGATCTGCTGGGAACCGTGTCTTAACGATCAGTCCACTGCGGGACTTAGACACTGAAGAAGATTCTTGTTTATAGAATAGAAACTATTGTAAGCACATTGCTGGCATCAGCTCGTCAGTAAGTCAATGTGGTTTCGTTAACTTTGAGCCAGACGGCGTTTAATTCCTTTCGAACGAAGTGGACAATTTGAATTTTGCCGAGCCTCTAAATTCAATTTAATAATTATAAATATTGCAGCATTAAAATTACTGTAAATAATACACATTGAATTCAAAAAGAGTCAATGGCTGCTGGTTTATCATTAAGATATATTAAATTGCATTTGCTTAAAAAAGATTTAAGTGCAAACATCCATTTTTGTGTCTTTACTTGCGGGTTATTCAACTTATATATTTGCCTGAAGAGAAAAAATGTAAATGAAAAGTCGGGAACAGTATTGTCTGAGGAATGAATTTACTACAGCATTACCAAACCTACTCGAAACTAGGCACAAAGCATGCAGTGTTTTGAATTAAAAAATATATATATATATATACATTTTGTATTTTTCTATTAAAAATAAAATTGCTGTACTGCTAGACATTTAACCATTTTTTACAATTTTACAATAAAGTGTATCTTGGAAATATCAAATAAATATGGTTTTGCTTCTCTATTCGACCCAATGTGCCGATAAGTGTATTTATCTAGATTAAATTTTATTTTATGGTTATTCTGTAAATTTTGAGAAATTTAAGTGTAACATTTAGATAGATTCTTTTATTGCCACTTTACATTCTAATTTTGTCATTTTTTGCATAAATATAAAATTCGCGTTCTTCGACGTGACAAAATGAAACCTAAGGGCCATTTCGAGGAAGAAGTGAATATTTTTCAACTTGTCTAAATATTTCTTTCGTGGATGAAAATATGACTGCAAGGGAAACTTTTATAAACTTAAAATTTTGAATGCCTATAAATAAGTTCTTATGGCACATCTTATTATACTGAATGTTATATTAAATTTAACATAATTGTGACATACAATAAATGATTTGCATTTAAATTAATTGAGTTAAGAAAAATTTATAATAAATTTTTGCGTGGGAATCTGAATTATTAAAAAAAAACATAACTTTTTGAAGAAAAAAATTAAGCCGTTCATATTTTAAAAATTGCAAATAAGCCCATCGCTCTAAAAAAAATTACATTTTGATTTATTAAATTAACATAATTGTGGCAGACAATAAATGATTTAAATTAAAATTAATTGAGTTAAGAAAAATTCATAATAAATTTTTGCTTGGGAATCTGAATTATTAAGAAAAGAAAACAACATAGCATTTTGAAGAAAAAAAACTATGTCGTTCATATTTCAAAAATTACAAGTAAATCCATCGTTCCAGAAAAAAATTAATTTTGATGAATATATTTTTGTAATCTTTTTTTTAAATGATTGTAGAAATAATACTGCAGAGCTTCCAAGATTAATTTGAGCGTGATTAGTTTTATATTCCAAAAATTCTTTAAGCATTTGTTAATTACTAATTTCCAATGTGTGGATTATTCCAGCATAAAAAACACATGAGATTCTTATGTTTTAATAAATTCATTATTTAATAGCAGCCACCCAAGTTGCCAAGCAGTCAGCGTGACAACTGCGAAGCCAATGGTTGCGAGTTCGAATCCTCTGTATGTCGCCCTTGTTGTGTGAATGGATCTGCACTGTGAATGGATCTGCAATAGTGTTGCGTGTATAATGTTTCTTGCTTCCTTGACTTTGGTTCAGAGTTACACAAGAATAATGCTAAGTTAGCAACACTTCCGGTTCCTTCCGGGGCGAAAAACGAGAAACTAAGTTTATGCCACTTAAAGGAAATATTTTATTGCACAAACAACACACTATTTGTAAACGGGTGCTCTTAATGATATTCATTTTCCAAGAAATTCATGTAGTTTTAACTAAATTAAAATGCTTTTAGTTACTAATCCTTAATGATATTGAAATACGATTCCATTACGAAAATCATGTGAAACTCATATAGCTTGTTCGATTTACTATTTTATTCCACATCAGATGGAACATTTGTGAACGCATGTTATCAAAGTTATCTATGTTTACAATGGATTTTTTGCACAAAAATATAATTTTAATTAAAATACTATGTGGTATTTTTTTTTTGAATTTTTGAGCAACCTTTCTGCCTTGCATTTTTAAAGTTTCTACGCGTCGCTGCTACTAAAAAATGGTGAAGTACTGTTAAAATAAAATTTAATTAAACTGATGTATTATTTTTAAGAAAATAATTCATGCAGCATGACAATATCCGAGAAAGTTCCTTTTCAAATGTAAGATTAAATTTTCATATGCGAAATATATTACATTCTTAAAATTTACGCATTTATAACGTAATGGAGGTCTCATATGTTAACACATGGTAAGAATGTGTTAGTAAAATTTTAGTGGCGGTTTTAGAAAAATTCGAATTTTTTATTATTGTTTCCCAAAACTCCTTCACATATCAAGAGATTTAAAACTGAACAGTGTGTATTTTAATTAGCTATTTTTTATGACATTTTAAATTTGTTAAGTAAAGCAAATTATTAAAACTTCAAACTTACAAAACATTTATCATATTTATGAATTAAGAAAGAAAAAAGGGTAATTCATTAGACAGAAGCCAATCGAACTGGATTTTTTTAAATGTAAATTGGAATTAAAAGGTATCCCATTAAGAAATTTTCCATTGTTTGTTAAAAAAATAAAGTAAAATAAAAATTCATTTTGTTGAACCTTCATTTTGCTGTTTGAACCGTGTATAATGTTAATGTTAACGCAGAGTAATTATTTGTTTAAGTCAACAGCTTTCTTATTAAGTCAATAGCTTTTTTTCTGTTACCAATTGAAATAGCAATTTTTCTCAAGAATAATGTGGTCAAAATATATTTGAAACAATTTTTTCACCGGAAATTTAAATTTATTTAGTGTAATTTACGATTCCTACACTATTTAATAAATCTTTTAAATTTGTTTTTAAGCACAATATCTTAAAAGTTTTTAAATAATTACAATAACGACTCTGTATATACAGGTGGAAAATTTTCTTTTCACTATGAAATATAAGCAATTTCAGAATTTGTTAAAACAAATTAGGCATTAAGTTTAAATATTATAAGCTTTTGAGCAAAATTGATTTTTTTGTAACAAATGATTGCTGATTTTAAAAGTAATTTGGCGAATTTCTAACGGAAACCATCAAAATGTGAAGTAATTTATCTAAAACATTACAACATTTAACAGCCAGCATATTGTACATTACTTTACTCAAAATTTGAAAATAGTTAACATATACCATTATTTTTTATCAATATTTATACAAAACATTATAAGACAGGTTTTTGCAATTTAAGATAAATAAAAAAAAATCTATAGTATTTTTTTTAAGTTAACGAAATTATTTTTTGCATATTTTAGATAACTATTTTCACTTAAACATTTTTTTTACACAAAAAGTTTGAGGAACACTATCGCCATCTATTGAGACTGCGTGTATCTAACACAGTAGAATCACTTTCCACATATATTTGTATATTTTATGTTTTATAAAAAATTTATTCTTTAAAAATTACTCAATATTCGTTCCAAAAGTTACAGTTTCATGCAATCGAATAATAAAGAATAGTAATAAATGAAATAAAACAAAGGTGGGAGTTTAAAGACAAATTCAACTGGTAAAATAGCATATATTTAAATTTTTCTATGTATGCTTCATTAATTCAGTCTAAGATTGTTAAATGAGAAAAGAGCAAAGCTGTGTATTTTGAAAAAAAAATGAAGGATTAGAGATAAATATTTTAAACACATTATAATTTCTTGAATCCTTTTTTTTATAGGAAAAGTAGCGATTGCGATAAAAGCATTTTTAGAGACTTACATGTAATTTAAACGCCGAGAAAAATTTTAAAATATTGTTTCAATTTAAGTGGATAGTTTGCAGAAAAGCTAAATATATGTCAAATCTATGACGTTCAATAATGAAAACGATACTTTTTGATGAGATTTGCTTAAAATGAAAACGTTAATTATATTACTTATAGCTTTTAGTTTTCTAAAGTATTTAATATTTATAATATAAAAATTAACCCAGAAAAAATAATGTTTAAAAAATTTTAAATTAAATACAGTAATTTCTGTTATCTAAATTGATGAATGTAAAATGTAATTCTAAGCGAAATAATTATAAGCTTGAAAACGATTTAAATATGCATAAATAAATTCTACGAGATTTAAAAATAATATCATTAAAATGAAGACGATAATGAATTTAATACTCAGTTTAATAATATATTTCACGTTGGACAGACAAATCAATTACTATTTTATAAAAATGTTATTTTAAGTTTTAATGTTACGAATTACAGTTAAATAAATTCAGAACAAGGATTTCTTCCACAAAATGCAATCGTACCATGTTTATCAAGGAGATAAAAATTTTATTTAAAAAAAGGTAAGCTTCGTTATAGAATTGTAAGATTTTTGTATATTATGGAATTAAATGCTCTGTACTACTCGTACATTATAAAATATATTTCTTTCAGACATATTGCAAACACTGTTCGTTTTTCTTCAAATACTTGCTCGTAAATTAATTTAAAGTACATTTAATAGACATATTTAATTGCTATTTTACTAAATTACGTAAACTCAATTTTAAAAAAATGAAAACTTTTTATGCGAAATCAACAGATTTGAGATTATAATTAAAGAGTTAATTATTCTTCTAAGTTTAAATCAAAAATTGTTCTTCTAAGTTTAAATTAAGGTAATTTTTATTTCCTTTAAAAAGATTGTGCTATCCTTCCTCATTTATATGGTTATACTTGAGAGGTTTTTCTTAGATAATAATATAAATATCTTTACTATTTTTCATGTTGATTTTTTATGTGCTGTATTAACGCATTGACAGAAAAACATCTTGTTTTCTCTTTACTAAGAAATGGACGATAATTTAATAACTATGCTTATTTATATATTTATAAAATTCAATTGAGGATAGTTTTAGTTTACGCAAACAAAAATACTTCATTAATATTATAATCCAGAAAAACGCGTAATTTGTATTTATCTGGTTATAACAATGCCAGTTAAACAGACGCAAATTTTAATGTGCATATTTTTAATGAAATTAAATGTTTATTGAAAATAATTTCATTAATTTAACACTTGCTTAAATATAATAATACTTGGTTAAGTTTAATTAGTTAATAAAAGTTAATTCCTATATTAAATTAAACCATTCTCAAGAAAAAATTATTAATTTAGAAAAAATTAACAGTACTCAAAATGAGTAAATTATATATATTTTTTTTGAGAAAACTAGTAAGGAAACACATAAATAATTAAGACCGCATATTACCTAATGAAATTTTACATAAAATAAAACAGTTCGATTCAAAATATCTTATATTATAAGGAAATATAAATGAATACTTTCATTTTATAATTTTTATAATGCCAGCTGTAGTATCAATTTTTTTTAAATCACTTAATATATTTTCAAAAATGGAATTGTGATAATAAAAATAGGAAGCAATTAAAGTTATTCAAAAAGAAAATTAGATTATTTTAATTCACTCGTGAACTTCTCTTTTTTTAAATTAAATGTAAAAATTTAAATAGTATGACTCCGATAACACTACATAGGCTACTATTAATTAGATTAACAATTTATATTTTGAAATTTGATAATTCAGAAAAAAAAATCCACTTACCCAGTCTATACAGCTTATTTATACTGAGAGAGTTTATCACAAATGAAAGAAAAAAATGAATAAGTCCACTATTTAAAGAAACTTGCGCCAAGAATGATAAACCATTAAGGAAGTGTGATCGAGGCTAAACTCCGACGAGAAATAAATTCAGAAGGAGAGGAACGGGAAAATCTCTCGAAAGAAAGATTGAACAGACGGAGAACTCGACACAGCTCTCGAGAGTTGGTACGATTGGCGCGCACCCTCGCGGCTAAACTTTGAACTTATAAGCACACTTTGCAGAGATCATTATGAAGATAATAGCAAAATATGGAAATGGCTATGTAAAGATGAAAATATTCGTCGCGGTTGGTTTAGAACAAATAATTGTCTCCAACACGCACTGGGTTACAAACTCATTCTTAAAAATGCTAGAAAATGCTCGTTTATCTTCACTTATTATTCTACAGGAATTAACGTGTGTAGTTAAGGTTTTCAAAATCTCTTCTAATTAGCTTTGGGAATTTGAATTTTGTTTTGTCTGGAAAAGCAGAAAAAGATTATGTACTGGAATTACAAATTACATACAATGCAAATGTATTTGAGAGTAATGAGGATATTTGATATTTACAATTTTAACATTATCGTATAAGTACAATATATATATATATATATATATATATATATATAACAAAAATTAGCATTAATGTTAATAACGTTCAAATTCAAAATGTAATTTTGCATCTCACTCAGTAGCTAACTCCAGCAATTTGAGACAAAGCAATCTATACCTACTAAGTGTAAAATAATGCTTTCCTCACTTAAAAGTAAAAAAAATTGCAACCAAGCGAGAGTAGTTTTTCCCCCAGCTAAACCAGGAGGTATTCAGGAAAAAAAAACATTATTTTAAGTATTTTACGTGCTATCTTTAGTCGATAAAAAGTAGCTGATCTTTCACAAAAGCGAATGTATATTTTAGAATTAATATAATATAATTGCTATGAGACAGCACGTGTGATTTTGTTTTAATTCTAAAGTGATACATTAATTCATTGGCTGTTAATAAGGAAATCGTGCTGAAATTAAAAGCTTTTAAGAATAAAAAGAAAAGAATTGAGCTGTCATACATTTGGCCCATATTCTTATGTAGCATTAGTTTTGTTTTATTATTAAGATAGCTATCAGTTCTATCAATTTAAATCAGTCCCGCAACAACCATTTTGTCAGTCAAGATTGTCATGAAGAATTAAGGATTCACAATCTTGCGAACAATGGTATTATGTTAGCAGCGTGGTCAAAATTGTTTTATAGTTTTTCAACTAGGTGGGCTCCAACCACCACTGGGGATCTAACCACAATCCCCCATAATGGCAGCTTATATCTTGACTATGGCTCATATTTGATTTACTAATAAATAATTAGGGTACTTAGTGTTTTACATGAGGCCATAGTGAACATTAACAAAGCAAAAATGAATTAAACTTTTTCTAGTGATATTTTAAGATGGTTCAGTTTATTAATTTAATTATAGGAAATACATCATTGTAAAACCATTCATTCTTAGAGATTAGCTAAAAATGAGCGATCGTTTATTCTGATTTATAAATTATTTGAAGAACGTATATCACCCAATCTTTGCGTATTAACTTTGTATTACCTTTATCACGTATTACCTTTGCAACACAAATTCTTTTCATCAATAAATCCTGCTATTGTATGAGATTATGCCAAGTTTAGAATGATCTTGAATGCCTTGAACTACTAAGACTCAAAATTAAAATCCCTGCATCTATTTTGTACATAATTATTCTTAATTTTAATTAAAATACACTTTTGATTAAAAATATCTCTATCTATTTTACTTAAAAACATTTGACAATCCCAAATTCAGTTATTTATCTATATTTATCTGTCCAAATTCAGTTTTCTATAAAATGTTTTCTTTGGTCTTAGTTTTTTCATTTGATAATTTATGTACAAAAGTTAAAAGGAAAATTCTCACTATCTTAAGTTAATGGTAATAAGTTTTTAAGTTAATGGTAATAAGTTTTTAAGTTAATGTTATTTAGTTTTTAACTAGAAACGGTATTTTTTAATTTTTGCATTTCATTGCAAAAAAAAAAAAAAAAAAAAAAACTTGAGCTAAAAACTTCGTTATTAGCTCAAACAGCTGAAAACCACCCTCGACACCCTACCCTAAACATCAAACAGCTGAAAACCACCCTGAATTACCACCCTCGACATACTCGGTTTTATCCTTGGCTTGACTTTTACTGAAGAAAATTCAGGTTTTCCATCTATAAATTCTATACGATGATCTATACATATCATTACTTCTCAAAAATGCTGTTTCTGTTATATAAATTGTGATTTATGCTGGCTATTGCTAAATATATGAGTTTTAGGCTTTTGCTGTATTTTTGCTGAATTTAATGACTTTTGTAATCTTTAAAGTTCACGTTTCCTTTCTACAGTTCATATGAGTGAATGTATTATTAATTGTCTGATCAACTATCGTCATAGATTTGAAAAATAAATACAATTGTATAATTGTATAATTCTGTTAAACATATAAATAAACATAAGATGTAACCAACATTTTTCCTACCACTTTGCCGTTATATTACAATATACAACAGATTAAACAATTACAATAAGATTACAACATTTTTTTTGTTATTAAGATACAAAATATTGTGATCACAATAATTTTTTCAATTGTATTCATTAAAACTACACCTATGATGGCGTTATAAACACATAATATCACAAAATCCTTTTTGAAAAATAACTCAAGTACTCAAATAACTCAAATAACTATTTCCTTTAAGTTTTACACTCAGAAAAGTTGGTCCAAATAACGAAAATACGGTACAATTTGCCGTGTTTCTGGCTCTATGGAAACTTCAAAAATCACGGTACATTTTACCAATGCGTATTGGTAAGCCTTTTTGGTAAAATTAAAAATAAAATAAAGTTTTATTGCCATACAATTTGGTATTAAATGAGGTAAAATTCTGTAGTTTTATTATAACTCATGGCATGATATAATTTTTTTAATTCACTTCTCAGTGTTTTGCTAACTGAAGGCGTGGCAATAAAAACCATAAGCGGCAATATTGGCAAATTAATGGTTTAAATACCGTATATTTTGGTTTTATTAACAAAAGTACGGTTTATTACCGAAGCAAATTATAGGTTCTTTTTTACCTGGAATGTACAGTAATTATACCCGATTTTTTTTTCTCCGTGTAACCTTTGATTCACTATCACAATTCTCTTTATATCAATAAATTGCAATTTGCAATAGCCTTCTTATTCATTCTTTTTGTAAAATAAATGTTATTCAAAATAAACGTTGTACCAACAATGATCGGGAAAAAAAGTAAGTCTAAATTTCAACATCTCATTATTTTTATGGGATAGGCTTCCTTGAATAGTTAAGTAAAGTGCATGCAATTTTAAGGTATACTTAGCATTTTAATGACTGTTTTTAAGAACATTAATACTCTTATAAGGCTTATAAAAGCACGCAGTAAATGTTTCAGTCAATATACATCATTCAATAATACTTTAGAAATACAAAGAATTGATCATTTCTTTCAACAATAAGTGCCGTTTCCAGTTTTTCAAAATGAAAACTAGACACGCAGCCCATCTCGTTAAGTTAAAAAGGTAAATAAGATTCAAGTAGTCCTTGATAAAATAAAAGAACGGGAACTTTAAACAAAAATATAATTATTTTAGAGAATATCGAATCTACACAATTTAAATTATTTTTAAATCTTAAGTTGTATGTATAAATTTTATAATTATTGATATTTTGCGTAACACATCTTCAACACTAGCAAATTACTTAAAATTATTTAACAAGTATGTGTAATAATTTTAAACATAAAATTTATGCCTTTATGTCAAAACTAAAACAAAGTAAAAATATTTAAAACAATTACAATATTAAAAAACTTATAAGCTGCTAATGGTTCTTCAGTTTTGGAGAAAAACGCAGAAGGTGACTTGAACACGAGACATTAAAAATTTCAAAGTTATTGAGACCGTATCTTTTTAGATTTGATCACCTAAATCTGATGGTATTAAGCCCATAGTGATGAAAATAAGGTATGTTTGTCAAAAAAAACTGTTTTTGTATAGTTTTGTAGCTTAGAAATCTACTTTTTCCAATTAATTAGAACATTTAAGCTTTATTTCTTTATCTAACATGATTTATTATCCAATTCTTAGACTTCTGTTTTGATTTTTTTTTATTCCTTTAATTGACATTACGTGTATAACTTTCTGATAAGTTTCTATTTTTCACTCTTTATCTTTTTATATGGGCTTACAGTAGTTAAAAAAGTGGCCAAGTACACATACTATTCAATATCACAATATCATTGTTGAATACAGTCATATATATATATATATATATATATCTATATATATATATATATATATATATATATATATATATATATATATATATATATATATATATATATATATATATATATATATATTATATATATATATATATATATATATTCCTCCCTCTACGTTAGTTGTTCTCAAACAATATTTAAAAAAACGTGTTTTTATTTTATTGTCGAATTACGGCAAAAAGTAGGGGACATCATCCGTGAAATTCATTTTCCCGTAAATTCTACTTTATTGTGAAAATAAGCAGTACTTTTTACAGTAATATTTAGTTAATTAACAGTGATAAAGTGATTTTACATTTCATATTACTGTAAATATTACGGTATATCAAATTTTAAATTTATTGGTAAAAATAGATTTTATGTTAAAAAGTATGGACACTCTGAATGCCAGCACTATATATGGGTATTGCTAAGAGACATATGCGTATTAGTTTACTTTTATACACAGTGTAGGAAATACGATAAATTATGGTAGTGCATTATATTAAGAGTTATGTAACTCAAAAAATACTTGCATAGCTGGAAGAAAAAAATAGTTAAATCAATAACAGTTAAAATTGTGCGAAAACTTATTAATAAAGCATAATTAATAAAGTATAATTACGATACTGAAAATATGAAAAAGGTTATTTTTCAATAGAGCGCTGAATAAGCACTTCAATGAATTTTTGAGCAAAATATTTGTAATAAATAATAATATTTTGTAATATTTATATTAAAATAAAATAAAAATTCTGATCAGAATGTTTTTAATTACAATAGCAAATCTCGGAACACTAAAAGTTCTTTTTACGGAGAAACTTCAATTAAAATATTTTAGTTCAGCTAGCTTTTTTATTTTAAGTTCAAATCTGTATATGATTTTTCTATTTAATTACTAGATATAATATGTTAGTGACATAAACCATAATGCATTTGCATTATTTTGTGTTTTCATTGTTGTGCTAGTTTTAATCCCGACTGAAATAAAACTATTCTAGTCATAACCACTTTCAAAACATTTAATATTACTGGATTTAACTGAAGATATTAAGCAAGCAAATTTTATTTAAGGGAATAAATAATTTAATCCAAAACCACAATTCAATTATCTCTAGCACTGCGAATAAAAATTAATAAGTGAAAAAGCTTTTCTTAAAAAAAAAAAGAAACTTCCTACCATTAGACACTTACACTTATTCGCTAACATTAAATATGATAATAAAATTGCTTTTTAAATAAGAAATAGATCTTTCCTTTATTTCTGATTTTAAGATTGCTTGGATTATTTTAATTTTTTATTTCTTGTTTCAGTTTTCAAATGCAGATTTTAAGTTTTCAGAACGATTTGTTTTATTCTTTACGATTATTGTATTTTTAAAGTATTCAATTAACAGCTATTGAAGCTTCAAGTGTACTGTGAAAAATTTCAAATCAAATTAAGGTAAAAAGTACCGGCTTTCAGCGTACCGGTGCCTTTTACCGTAAATTCCATTTTTTCATGAACACATTACGGAAAAAATACTTATACAACATAATTTACACTGTAATAATTACCGTAAAATCAATAAATCACTCTAGTTAAATAAATATATCTGAGTAAAAATTAAGGTATAAAATTGTATGAAAAAATAGATTTTTCAGTAAAATGGATTTTATGGATGAGACAGCCGAAGTACCGGGACTTATACCGTAATTTGATTACAAAAATTGTTTTACAGTGTATATCATAGTTCAAAATATAGCATATAATATATAGCATAGTTCTAAAATTTAAAAGCAAATGAATGTGACTTTTAATTGAGGAAACCGTAATAATTTTAAGGGAGGTTTTGCTTCTTATTCGCTACGTTTTCATGATTACTTTTAGTAGTTTTCATTTCTGCTTGAAAAAAGAGAGATTTTTTGAAAATCTATTTATTTAGTTTTATTTTGTTGCTTCCCATGATGACACAATAATGTTTCACCTCCTCATTCCTTTCAGTTTTGATTTCAACTTAAAAGACCCTATTAATTTAAAAAAAACATCTATTAAGCTAGAAACATCTTAGAGATTTATTTTTTGAATGAATTAACCATCTTAATAACAATATTATTTTTTGTGTAATTAATCTAATTTAATTCTTTAAAGAAGAAGACCACAAAATCATCAGAACTTAGCCAAAGGACTACAGGACTCAGCCAATTATTACAGAAAATAATATTTGAAAATATTGTGGTTTGTGGAGAGAAACTTTCTGTCAATAGTTTTTTCCCCAGTTTATAATACTTTATATTTTGCTCGCTCCACCCAGCAACTCCAACTTTGTTTTGCATATTATCTTCTCTTCATGAAATTTCATATTTTTTAATTTATCTCATTTCAATACTGTCTAGAAAAAGCTCAAAACACTACAGTCTGTGAAGGCAAAATTTTCCATGAATAGTACTACATATTTTACTATGAAAATTTATATCAGATTTTGTTGTGATGTTGATAAAATGACATTTAATATTTTTGTATCCCTTAGATCTTTAGCTGACGCTACAAAAATATGTCTTAAGATAATAGCTAGAAAAGTTCTTCAATAACTCTCTTGTAGTTCTATTGTAGCTCTTTTTTCATTTATTCATAGTATTTAATTTTGGGGCATTCAAGCAAATTGATTTCATAAAAGAATACAATCAGTTTTGCTGTCTTTGCATTTCTTAAGTATATTCATCTTGTATCTATTTTGTAGCTTTGTTTAATATTCAGAAGTGATACACACACATTTTCCTCGAATATGCGGAAAACTATAAAGAAATTCACTGTATATTAGTTATGAACAATGGGTGAACATCCATTTCCATTTCCCATTTTTCTTTTTGAAAACTAAACTTTAACACTCAAATCAATTAACACTGAAGTTCTTTTTGTTCGCAATATATTATATTTATAATAGCAGTAATTCTTTTGGTAATTTTTTTAAAAATAAATTAGATACGAAGATTTTCAATTCTCTCAAACAGTGAGCGTAATTTTATTTAGTTCCCTATTCTACTTTTTAGCGCACATTGATACCTTTGTCTTACTTTTTAGCACACATTGGTACCTTTGTCATACTTTATAGGCATGATTTATGCTTATCTTTTTATAGTGCTCAAAGTAAGAAAAAAACGGACCATTCTAAATAGCTTTTGATTTAATGATTGAATATTCACGTTCATAAAGTTGCGAATTCAGGAACAAAAGCCTACTTTCTGTAAATAAACATCATGATAGTTTGGGATTTCTGACCCCCAAAGTATGTATACAATTGTTTACATTATTTTGAAGAATGCAAAATTCTTTTACATCTAAAAGTACAAAACTTGAGCAAAATTTGATGACTAGTTTCTGAGAAATCGAATTTTAAAAATACGACTTTTTTGAGAGATGCGATTTCTAAGGAACTATACGTCCGATTTCGCCCAAATTTTGTATTTTGCCATGTAAAATTATATCCGTGAAAATGATGTAAAGAATTATGTACCTTACAATTCAAAATTTATCATAAATGAAATAATAAGTAATGATTCTAATAATAAAATATGTTAAATAATCATAAATAAAATAAATTTCCAATAAATAAAATAATAAACAATATTTGCTCAAAGTTGTTTTTTTACATAGAAATACATTTAGATCAACGAAATTTAATGATTGTGAGTAAAACCTTTTAAATTCATATTTCAGGCCAACCACTCGAATCATAAAGATTGAAGCCTTGGACATGAAAATCCAATAATTAGATCAAAAGTCATTTAGGGTAATCTGTTTTATATATATCAACGCATTCGAAACATTCTTCAGTTGACGTAAAATTTATGATGGAAGTTACATATTTTCCAGAAAAGATTTCTTCTGATTTTGAGAAGATATTTTTTTCTAATATATCAATATATCTATTAGAAAGCCAGTACAATGTTACAATCTAATTCTCAAAACAAGTATATTTTAAAGATTTAATTGCTGTTTCATTTATTGCCACGCAAGATTGTGTGTCCTAAATAAACAGCCTGATCATTAATCTCAAATGCAAATAATGAAGATAATGACACGAAACTTAAAAATTAGAGCCTATTCTTTCTAACCGTAGCAAGTTGAATTATATAATTAGTAAATGCATGCATTTACATACTTAATTTTTTTTTACAACTGTAAATATTACTTTTTGAAAGCTTTGTGGATAGCATGCTAAATAATTCGAAAGTTTAGTTATAAATGCTAAGACTGCACTAAAAATTATTTTTATCTAAAATTAATTATTGCAAATAAACTGTTTTAAAAGCATTTATTCAAAATCTGTGCATAAGTTTGCGAATAAAATTTTACTTAAACATAACATAAAATACTTACTTTAACATAACATAAACATAAAATCGAATACGAAGCAATTATGGAAAAATTACAATGTAAAATACTCCGAATCAAATTCTGGTAAAAAATGGGGAGCATCATCTGTAGCACGGTTTCTTCCGTAAAATCCATTTTTATTGTAAAATATCGTACAGCAATTTTCACTGTATTTTATGTATTTTTTACTGTATTATACTGTATACTCCTTGTGTATTCCAATCTCCTGGCTGAGCTATTGAAACCATTGTTTCTAGATTTAAGGTATCCTAAACTATTTTAATTGAACAAAATACAAGTAGAGTTGCCCAAATCGGTGCAATATTATGAAAAAATTTATCAATGATCGGAATCACAACAGCTATGAGCATCTATAAAAATTTATTCGTTAGTGGGAAAAATATATAAAAATTATTCTATATTCAATATAAATCCAATATATTTGTTTCATGAACTCAAATAACAAAAATCACAACATGATATTCCTTAACGCTGAACTTATTCATAATGTGAAAAATAACTATACACGTTACATTTTTAACTAGTAATGCATAGGTACAACGCTCTAATGAGTCGAACTTTACTAAAACAAATTGAAAAATCCGGCAGTTCCGAAAAACTTTCCAAATCGCATTCCATTACTGCTGAAAGATAAAATTAAGAATAGTTAAACTGCTCCTTAAAGAGTAGTTAACCGAAGTTTTATTACGCCTTATGGACTTCACTTAACGGATTTAAAGCTTTATATTTTTTATTCACTCTGTTGATACATGGTTTGTAAATAAAAAAAAGTTCTTAAAGTAACTTTGTCTGTTACCACCTTTTTTTTCTTCTTCTTAAGTTTCATAAACGTTATAACAGTTCATAACTTTTTTTAAAATGATATAAATAGTTTTTATAGAGATAACGTTTTATAATAAAATAAATAATGTGTGAGCTTATTGTAGTTTACGGCAAAATATTTCCGTTATTTGCTGCTTGTTTTCAAATTTATGATTAATTTTAAATATTCTCATTTCGTAATTTGTTAACCTTGATCACTTGTTTTTGTTAGTAATTCTGCATGTGTGTGTATATATATATATATTTATATATATAGAAGAGCCATTACATTATGACCACCCTGCTAAAAACATGTAGGACCACCTTTAGCCCTCAAAACTGCTAGCACCCGCCGTCGCATTGATTCCACAAGGTGCTGATAGGTAGTCTCAGATATCTGGTACCAAGTGCTCATCAACTGGTCCTGCAATTCCCTCACAATGCGAGGGGGTAAAGTAGCAGCACGAATTTGGTTTTTCAATTAGGACCACAAATGCTCTATTGGTCAGGTGAATTTGGGGGCCAAGACAAAACTTGAAAGTCACTGGAATGTTCCTCGAACCAATCCATGACGATTCGACCCTTATGACATGGTGCATTATCCTGTTGGTAAACACCATCCCCCGCAGGAAAAACTGTTGCCATGAATGGGTGAACCTGGTCTGCAACTATGTTCAAGTAGCTTACAGACGTCAGGGATTGTTCTATGAGGATAATGGGTCCTAATGTGCCCCATGAAAACATTGTTCCTGGGCGAGCCCATTGTTATAGATGGAGGGTGGTCATAATGTAATAGCTCTTCGGTGTATATGTATGCGAGTCGTTTTTATATTAATATAATTTTTTTTTCAGTTTCAATCCTGTAATATTTTCTCGTAATTTAAAAAAAAAAATAGAGTACCTTGAAGAGCTAATCTGTCAATTTCATGAGCTACGAAACCGAGAGGTGTGAGTACCAGCTTTGACAAAAAAATTTTCCTCAATTTCCTTCAACACATGGAAAGTTTCTAGTGTCCTGCACTTCGCAATTTGTGATCCTGGACTATTAAAATGCGATATTGATATTCCCATTCACATATGGATGGCAGCACCTTAAAGCTGCCAAGTAATCTCCAGTGTCCAGTTAAATTTCTTTTTTATGGTTTTTAATTCATGCTAGTTGTAAATGTTAAAAAAAGAACCTTAAGATTTTGTATTATAGGTTTTTTAACTTTACTTATTGTAAACTGTTTCAAAAATATAAAAATAAAATGTTCTTTACCGTGGTTAATTCGGTTACGTTACGGTTAATTGAATAGGCAAACTACTTTCAGGAAATTTACTGTAATTTTAGAATGAAAATCTAATAGCGAAGAAAGCAATTTTTTCTAAACTTTACGTTCTAAATTTCGATAATCTAAATTCGATATACTAATATTACTGTTTTACATGACATTTTTAAGAAAACAAATCTTGTTTCTAACCCAAAAAAATTTAAACTTAGGCCCATGAATTAAATATTTACTTTCAGTTTAACTAAAATATTTTATGATGAAAATTTTTTTTTCTGTTTTTGTGATACAACGTTATGCGGTAGTCTATGAAAACTGAGTTTAAAACTCTTAATATTTGTGTAAGAATTTCTCACTGCCATCTTCTTAAATTTTCGAAACGGTGAAAGTTTCCCGTACTCCTGAAATATTTTCAATTAAACTAAAATGATTTGAATAACGCTAAGCGAATTCCCCTTTTAAACGGAGAAATGCCTTTTATGCCAGAAATGAATTCATGTTGCCCGGAGAATTAGAGCCCTCTGTATAGGCGGTACTGTGTATCAAAATAAATTTAAATTAAGGGAACAGGTCTCGCCGCGAAAACACATTACGGGCAGCAATTAAATCACTTGTGAAAGGTAAATGTATGCAACATGAACATTTATAACTTTTACTCGCCAAAAGATTTTCTCTGGTGTGTGTTCATAAATCAAATCCACCAATAAAGCGATATCTGAAGCAAGAATGCGTTGAAATCTTTAGCTAAGCACTGACTTTAATAAATTAATTTCACTTTAATCTTTAACGCAAATGTTGCTTAAAGATAGTTAACTCTTTTTACTCGTTCCATATAGTATTAAATTATATGTGAACAACTAATAATGCTAATGAAAATGCTAAATTAATTTTAAAGATAGCCTTATTTTAAAATAACTTTGTTTAAATGATAAAAAGAGGGTTATGAAAATTAAATAAATTTCCATAGAATTTCAAGATGAGGAAAAACATTAATATCAAACTGTTGATCATTTAACCAGTTTTAAAGCATTTAGGGTTTTAACAATGTTGAGCTATACTTTCTTTTTAAAGTGTATTCTAAAGTAGATTACTTTAGTCCATTAAAAAAAAAGGTCCATTAAAAATGGGAAATTCGACCATCTGTAGAAAATTTTTTATTTTAGAACACTATGATTGTAAAATGAAGATCAAAGTAAAAAAATGGTTAATGTAAAATTTATACAAAAAGGACTAGTTTATCGCCATTTGCTGCATTTCAAGAAGTGCTAAGTTTTAACAAATTAATAAAGAGGAAATCGATTCTTCTTTAGAGTTATTACGTAGTGAATATACACTCTATAAGAAAAAAAATTGACGCACCAAGAAGGAGTTGTCCGATTGAAACGAAAATTGGTGGATAGGAAGACAATGTACAGAATAGAAAAAGATTAAAATTTCAAAACAATTGAATAATTTATTGCATAGTTACAGTAACAAGTTCAATAAGGTGCTGACCCGCCTCTAGCCTGAATACAAGCTGCCACACGGCGTGGCATACACCGATAAAGCTCCCGGATGGTCTCTTGCGGTATTTTCTACCAAATTCGATCCAATTGTCGAACGAGGTCATCAACATTCCGTGCCAGATGCAATCGCCTTCCCATCATATCCCAGACATGCTCGATGTGAGAGAGATCTGGTGATCTGGCAGGCCAAAGAAGAGTTTGACAAGCTTGCAGACAATTCATAGCAACACGCGCCATATGTGGTCTGGCATTGTCCTGCTGAAAAACTAGCCCAGGGTGCTGCAAAAGGAACGGTAGGAAAACAGGTCTTAGGATGTCGTCGACGTACGGCTGTACAGTAAGTGTACCTCTAATGACGACCAAAGGGGTCCGGTTGTCAAAGGAAATGGCATCTCAGACCATAATGCCTTGTTGAGGGCCGGTGTGGCGTGCAATAGTGATCTCCCCTCTGCCCTGTGCGTCTCCAAACACGTCTTCGATGATCGTCAGGACACAGTTGGAAGCGGGATTCGTCGCTAAAGACTATACGTCCCCAGTCGGCATCATTCCAGCTATATCTGTTCAAAACATTCATGCATACGGAATTTCAAAGCAATCGGATGATTGCTTCTTGGTGCGTCGATTTTTTTGTTATAGAGTGTATATGGATCCCCTTGCTCCCCTTGCTTGTCCGCTCTTGAAATTCATTTTTCCTTAGAATCAGGTTTCATGATTGTAAACCGTTCCTCCCTTTTGATCTTCGAATGCTAGATTGCACATTGCAAAAAACTTCAACAAATATTCGGTTCTTCCTTTGCATATTAAACAGTACACATTTTTAAGTAAAAGAAAAACTAAGCGCTTAAAGAAACACACTTTAAAAAAAGTTAAAGTAAAAAATAAAAAAAAATTCCATAAGTCATAAGTTAAATTAGTAGCTTACCAGCAAGAATAACGACAATAATATTCATTACAAATTTCAACGAAAGGTATAGTTTACATGAAGTGAAAATTAATATTTTGAAGAGCATATTTTGTATTGAAATAAAAGAAATTCTTTTCTCATTATTTTCTGTTATTTAAACCACAGATTTCAACAGATCAGAATTTATCATATTCAATGCTGCTAAATGCACTATCGATATTACTAGATGCATTTAAAGACAATTCTTCAAAATTTAGAAACTTAAAATCCTATGAAGTAAAATTAGAAATGTCTGTATGTATTAAAGAAGTAAAATTGAAAAGTTGAATAAAAAATGTCAACGACATTGAAATTAATTGACGTATACTTTTATTTATTTAGTTTGGACTGCACATTATTTAAATCAAATTCTGTACCTTAATGTATTATCTTAAGTGCATTGTAAAAATTTTTAGTCTATCATTTGCTTTACACCAAAGTTGTGAAGTGAAACGCCATATGTAACTCCTTGTTCTTGGTGCTTCACTACACCTACTTTAGTTCTTACAGTGCATTTTCTTTGACTTTTTTTTCAAGACACATTAATCGAAAAGAAAGAAACAAAATTGTACAAAATATAATATCTATATACTATCTATTTATTTATTTATTTTTTTGCAGATGCATTATGCTATTACAAACATAATTATTTTGGCGGTAAACTCAACATTGTAGAGTTTAACTTACGATTTCAATTTTTTAAAATCCGAAGTTTTTACGATTATCAATTACAAGGTTGATCCTATTCCTAGAATCATTTTTCGTTTTGAACATTTATTGGAGAAATAGGTATTTATTGGTACAAAAATTTGAAGGAAACAGACATTTTATATTTTTTTCTGTTACCTTTGTGTTTGAAATTTTTGATGTTATTGTAAAACTTGAAAACTAACAAACATATCTTATAATTAATTACAGTCGTGTATTTAATTTAGTTACTTTTAAACATATTACATATTCGTATTAACTAAATTGGAATGTGCTGTAAGTTTTAGTTCTCAATTTAGTTAAATATAGAAACTTTTATTTAAATATAATAGTTTTTCAATATTGAACCTAATATTTCCTATTTATATTTCATTTATATAATTATAGTACCGTAGATTTAAATTTCTTTAAAGTATTACGAAATGTATATAATTTTTTATTACATTCGGAAGGATACAGCACCACAAAAAATTATAGCAAAAATTTCATGGAATGATAAAAAAAAAATCTTTTAAATTATAAAAACCTGAAAATTCTTAAATAACAACTTTGCTAATAAGCTTTGAAAACGAGCTATTCAGTACTGCAATCATTCATTTTTTCGTGTTTAAAATATTGCTTTTATTTCATTTTATATTATTTACTTTGATTTTTTTTCTTTTTTTTTAAAGATGGTTTCCGAAAATTTTTCGAAAACAAAAAAGCGTTATTTGCAAAAATTGATTATTTCTGTACTTAAAAATTACTACATTTATATATCACGAAAAGGCTAATTAATTTTATTAAAACGAACCTTTTCATTATTCTGTCTACATATATTCACAAAGATGAAAGATAATTTCGCAGTAAAACTAAACATGTAATTGCTTAGCTCATTTGCACTCCAATGCAATGAAATTCGGTTAAATGCATTGCTTGCACTAAAAGCTTCAGTATGTTACGTGCTATTGTAACATGATTGAAAACCTTATGAATAAGTTATGATGAGAACATTACATAACATTTAGAATTATCTTGTAATAATCACCCCTTACGCATTGCATTTTAAGTCATTACATACTCTTAGTTAGAACAAATATTATATGGCATGTTGAATGTGTTTATAACAGAATACTAATGTGGGGAACTAACTTAGATGTAGTATATGTTTATGCTCTATTTTCTCTATTTATATAACATCATTCTACATAGGTTACGTTTTGAAAACACATTAAATGCAATAACTTTAACAATAGATGAAAACGATAAAAAATAAATGAGATTGGAGAAAAATTCACAATAATAGAATTCTAAATTTACTATAATTGTGAATTATTCAAGAATGTATTGATATAAATAACTGAATAAGTACTACGATAGGCTGCATAGAAATTTTTTCTCTTTAGCTTTATGTTATTATTATACAGCATTTTAGTTGTATTTGTCAAAGGGTATAATTGACTATTTCAGAATTGATAAAGTAGACTAGGTAAAAAAACTAACAGGTCATATTTTCGTACGTGTTTTTCCCTTAAATATTAGTTTAGTATCACAACTTTTTTTTACATAAATATTTTAGAATTAAGTTATTTTTGAATAATTTTTCTATACATT